>NC_079195.1:184959951-185272118 GCF_029499605.1 Hyla sarda
GAAACGTATATGTTTTTTAAATATGGGAGTCAATGGGAAATGTAGAGAACCTTATGTGCGTACGGTTGCATCTGGTTTGCACCATACGGTTTTTGACTTTGCACAGTTTTTTTCTTGGAATTTCAATCCAACAAGTGAAACTTTATTTATAATGAAGTGAAAAGTAAAAAACGTATACATTTTTTTTTCTTGAAAAACGGATGCAACAAGACAATTTTTTTAACCGTATACGTTTTTTTTAACTGAATACGGGTTGAAATTTGTACACACGTTTTGATACAGTTTGGTACAGTTTTGAGGAATCCGTTTTTCATCAAAAACCTGATACGGGAACTGTATTGCAAAAATGTGGTGTGAATGCAGCCTGAGACTGTCCTGGAATAAGCAGAACACTAAAGCTGTGTTCACACGGCAGAAAATCTGTATATTTGCGTGAACCAGCATCCACATTGGTTCTGTGCAGAATTCTGCAGTTTTTAATAATTTGCGGAATCAGTGCGGAATTCTGCAGCTCAGTGAAAGATAGACTTACCGTATATACTCGAGTATAAGCCGACCCGAGTATAAGCCGAGACCCCTAATTTCAACCCAAAATCCCAGGAAAAGTTATTGACTCGAGTATAAGCCTAGGGTGGGAAATACCTCATCCCCCCCTGTCATCATCCAGACCCGTCATTAACATCCTCATCATCCCCTTGTCATCATCCCACACATCCCCCCTTCATCATCCCCTTGTCATCATCCCACACATCCCCTTATCATCCCACACATCCCCCCTTCATCATCCCCTTGTCATCATCCCACACATCCCCCCTTCATCATCCCCTTGTCATCATCCCACACATCCCCTTATCATCCCACACATCCCCCCTTCATCATCCCCTTGTCATCATCCCACACATCCCCCCTTCATCATCCCCTTGTAATCATCCCACACCCCCCCCCTTCATCATCCCCACCCCCCTTCATCATCCCCACACCCCCCCCCCCCTTCATCATCCTCTTCTCATCATTCGCCCTCAGTGGTCTTCAACCTGCGGACCTCCAGAGGTTTCAAAACTACAACTCCCAGCAAGCCCGGGCAGCCATCGGCTGTCCGGGCTTGCTGGGAGTTGTAGTTTTGAAACCTCCGGAGGTCCGCAGGTTGAAGACCACTGCGGCCTTCAACATGCGGACCTCCAGAGGTTTCAAAACTACAACTCCCAGCAAGCCCGGGCAGCCATCGGCTGTCCGGGCTTGCTGGGAGTTGTAGTTTTGAAACCTCCGGAGGTCCGCAGGTTGAAGACCACTGCGGCCTTCAACATGCGGACCTCCAGAGGTTTCAAAACTACAACTCCCAGCAAGCCCGGGCAGCCATCGGCTGTCCGGGCTTGCTGGGAGTTGTAGTTTTGAAACCTCCGGAGGTCCGCAGGTTGAAGACCACTGCGGCCTTCAACATCATCCAGCCCCCTCTCACCCCCTTTAGTTCTGAGTACTCACCTCCGCTCGGCGCTGGTCCGGTCCTGCAGGGCTGTCCGGTAAGGAGGTGGTCCGGTGAGGAGGTGGTCCGGGCTGCTATCTTCACCGGGGGCGCCTCTTCTCCGCGCTTCCGGCCCGGAATAGAGCCGTTGCCTTAACAACGACGCATCTGCGTCGTTGTCAAGGCAACGTGACTATTCTGAGGCCGGGCCCGAAGCGCTTAGAAGAGGCCTCCCCGGTGAAGATAGCAGCCCGGACCACCTCCTCACCGGACCACCTCCTTACCGGACAGCCCTGCAGGACCGGACCAGCGCCGAGCGGAGGTGAGTACTCAGAACTAAAGGGGGTGAGAGGGGGCTGGATGATGTTGAAGGCCGCAGTGGTCTTCAACCTGCGGACCTCCGGAGGTTTCAAAACTACAACTCCCAGCAAGCCCGGACAGCCGATGGCTGCCCTGGCTTGCTGGGAGTTGTAGTTTTGAAACCTCTGGAAGTCCGCAGGTTGAAGACCACTGCGGGTGGGGGAGTTCACTCGAGTATAAGCCGAGGGGGGTGTTTTCAGCACGAAAAATCGTGCTGAAAAACTCGGCTTATACTCGAGTATATACGGTAATTTATTAAAACTGTCAAAGTTTGTGCAAATTCCGCACGTAATACACCCTGTTCCAAATTATTATCAAACCTGATGACGGCATCTATAGTGTTGACAGGGGAAGAGGGCTCCCCCTGTTCACCCTTGTTCAAAAAATGGGTCTGTCCTTAAGAGTACAATTCAAATTTTATTGAACAAACCTCCTAATGACAACAGTATATTTTTTAACATAAAAAACGTACAATTCACTGTTCTAAATTATTACGCACAATAAGTTTCACTTATAGGTTGTAAAGTACTGAAAATTGTCATTTGTTGTGTTTGCAGCAAATTTACTGAAATCAAAAGCTATTCCAATCAAACTTTTAACAACATTTTAACTTTTCAAACATTTTAACAGGTCACGTTACATTTTTATATAGGACCCCTTATTTGATTGCACCTTCACAAGTCTTGCATCCATTGAACTTGTGAGTTTTTGGACAGTTTCTGCTTGAATTTGTTTGCAATATGTCAGAATAGCCTCCCAGAGATTCTGTTTGGATGTAAACTGCCTCCCACCCTCATAGATCTTTTGCTTGAGGATGCTCCGAAGATTCTCAATAGGACTGAGGTCAGGGGAGGATGGAGGCCACACTATGACTTTCTCTCCTTTTATCCCCATAGCAGCCATTGATGCAGAGGTATTCTTTGCAGCATGAGATGGTGCATTGTCATGCATTAAGATTATTTTATTACAGAAAGCACAGTTCTTCCTTCTGTACCAGGAAAGAAAGTGGTCAGTCAGAAATTCCACATACTTTGCAGAGGTCATCTTTACACCTTCGGGGACCCTAAAGGGGCCGGCCAGCTCTCTTCCCATGATTCCGGCCCAAAACATGACTCCACCACTGCCTTGCTGAGGTTGCAGCCTTGTTGGAACAGGGTGGCCATTCCACCAACCATCAACTACTCCATCCATCTGGACCATCCAGGGTTGCACAGCACTCATCAATGAACAGGATTGTTTGAAAATTAGTCTTTATGTACGTTTCTGCCCAATGCAGCTGTTTCTGCTTGTGAGCATTGGTTAGTGATGGTCGAATACAGTAGATTATGCACAGTGTTTATGCACAGTTGCAAGACTCTGGAGGACTCTACACCTTGATGCCCGTGGGACTCCAGAGGCACCAGCAGCTTCATATATCTGTTTGCTGCTCTGTAATTGTATTTTAGTAGCTGCTCTCTTGATTCGATGCATGGATCTGGCAGAAATCTTGTGATGATCACACTTAAGTTTTCGTGAAATATCTAATGTTTTCATACCTTGTCCAAGGCATTGAACTATTTCACTCTTTTCTGCAGCAGAGAGATTCTTTTTCTTGCTTGAAAATGGTGCTCTGCTTAATAATGTGGAACACCCACCTTTTAGTAGTTTTTCCTTAAATTGGGCTCATGTGGCAATCTAATTATCACAGGCGTCTGAGATTGTTTTTAGTGATCAAAAGAGACACATTGCCATCCATGAGTTAAACTAAAAACCTAAATATTTAATCTTTGTAACACTTAAATAGAATTTGCATAATAATTTGGAACAGGGTGTATACATGCATTCCTTGTGCATAAATTTGGCAGAAATCAAGCCCCATTGACTTCAATGGGATTCCGCAGCTGAAGTCTGGAAAAATATAAGACCAGACTTATTTTATTTCCGTACCGTGGAATGCGGGATTTCCGCAGCGGACTGCCTGCTGCAGAAATTCTGCTGTGTGAATATCCTTGCAGAATCCCTTTAAAGTTAATGGGCAAAGTTAATGGGCGGAATATTCACACAGCATTTTCGTCATGTGAACACGGCCTAAGGCTATGCTAACATGTCAGAATTTCTGCATGGAATTCCGCAAAAAATATTCAGCATGAATTTACAGCCAACACACTTCAATTAGATTCTGCTGTCCCATTCACACAGCAGAATTTCTGCTGCAGGAATTTAATTGAAGTGAATTGGTTATAAATTCTAGGGATCGACCGATATTGATTTTTTTAGGGCCGATACCAATAATCTGTCACCTTTCAGGCCGATAGCCGATAACTTATACTGGAATATCGGTATAAGTTATCGGCTATTTCAACCCCCCAGCCCCCCCCCGACGGGGCAGAAGCCGTTGCAGATCAGTGATTTAAAGCAGGCGCTTTAAATCAATGAACTGCAGCGGCTTTTGCCGGGCAAGAGACCGCCACCGCCCACTTCTCTCACCCTGCCTGTCCTAGGGTCTTGAGTCTAACCACCACAGTTTCCCCATCGCCTCCCCCCCCCAATCCTCTGCCCACATACCGCCGCCGCCCCCCCTATCCTCTGCCCACATGCCCCCGCTGCCCCCCCCATCCTCTGCCCACATACCGCCACCACCCCATCGCCTCTCCCCATCCTCCGCCCACATACCGCCGCCGCTCCCCATCGCCTCCCCCCCATCCCCGGTGTTATAATTACCTCAGGTCTGCAATACCTCTGACTCCGTCGGCGTCCTGCACTGTCACTGTGCGCACTGACTGTGACGTCGCATTGGGGACGTCACTCATCATTGCGCAGCACACAGCAACAGCGCAGGAGCCAGAAGTATCCCGGACCTCGGGAACAGGTAATTATCACACCAGGGATGGGGGGAGGCGATGGGGCAGCGGTATGTGGGCAGAGGATGGGGTCGCGGCGGTATGTGGACAGAGGATGGGGGGAGGCAATCTGGCCGGGGGGCGGGGAATTATCGGCATATCAGCAATTGCCGATACCGATAATGTCGTAGATCGCGATTATCGGCCGATAATATTGGCCAAACCGATAATCGGTCAATCCCTAATAAATTCATGCAGAATTCAGTGAATAAATTCTGCCTGGCCTTAGGGTACAATCACACTACATTTCTGCTGCTGAAAAAGAGATGCTGACCAATACTGTTAACAGGAGCAGCGAACCTTATTCACTTCTGTGGCCAAACTGAGTCTCCCCTAGTGACTCTGATCAAGATGTATCCGCTAATTTAAGCAGACTCATGACGGGGGCTATTACAGTTTTGAAATAGCACATACGTCCCTAATAGGGGCACTAGATGACTCCTTTCAGCCATAGAATTGAATGGGGTGCGCTGCTCCCGGTAACAGTATATATCAGCATCCCGTTTTGAGTGAAAAATATGATGCGCAGGTGTCCGTACCCTTAAATCAGCATAATAGCTCAACAATTCATGTTTTACCACATTGTAGGCAATCTTATATGTGCATTACAGCTAACTTCATATGAGTACTGTGGTCAGTGGCACATACATGGTAGGGGGGTGGGGGGGGGGTCTAGTTGATGGAGCAGCAGGATGCCAACCTTGTGCCCCTTTCATTACTGCAGTTATATCTGCATTCTTAAAGGGGCATTCATAGAATATAATTCATGCCTCATTGTCCCTAAGTTGTAAAATAAAAAAAATGTATCCAAATTCTCAAAACCCTATGATGCTTTTTTTTTTTTTGTTATCTTGCTGGATATGTAGTTCTTTCACAAGACAATTTCGAAAGTTCGACTAAATGGGAGATAAATTGCGCAGCCATCAACGATCATTTAAGATTTTATTAAAGTAAGTATTCATAAGCATAAAAAGGATCCACGCAACGCGTTTCAAAGCCGTTCCGGCTTTGAAACGCGTTGCGTGGATCCTTTTTATGCTTATGAATACTTACTTTAATAAAATCTTAAATGATCGTTAATGGCAGCGCAATTTATCTCCCATTTAGTTGAACTTTCGAAATTGTCTTGTGAAATGCGTTGCGATCTTAAATGATCGTTGATGGCAGCGCAATTTATCTCCCATTTAGTTGAACTTTCGAAATTGTCTTGTGAAACGCGTTGCGTGGATCCTTTTTATGCTTATGAATACTTACTTTAATAAATTCCTCAAATGATCGTTGGTGGCAGCGCAATTTATCTCCCATGTCGTGTAACTTTGGACGCAGGGAGCCACCGCAGCCGCCGCCCAGGACATTGTATGAAACGATTCGAATGTTGTGCATCAATTCGCACAACCCCATCAGGTGAGCGCGTTTCTGACTTCACGTCTAGCACCTCTCCTGCTACTAGTGGATTCCACCCAAGGGAGCGCACCCCGTGTTCCTTTTGTAGTTCTTTCACAAGGCAGACATGCGCAGTGGTTTCCAGCTCTCTCTTCCTGTTAGTGACACAGAGGGAGAGTTCTCAATCAATTGAGCAGTTGCCCATAGCAACCAATTCAACTTTAATTTTTCTGAGGCCTTTTAAAAACAAAGTTTGATAACCATTGGGTGGGATATTTATATTTGTTGCACAGAATAGGTGAGGCACGGTGGGGATTATTTATCGAAACCTGTGCAAAGAAAGAGTGGTGCAGTTGTCCTCAGAAACCAATCAGATTGCTTGTTTTATTTCTTTTGTTAAGGTTAAAGAGGTCTCTTATAAATAAAGGAAGCAATCTGATTGGTTGCTATGGGCAACTACACCACTCTTCCTCTGCCCGGTTTTGGTAAATCTCCCCCAGTACGTGGAGACAAAAAGTCCTAAAGATAAGAATTAGCTGCCATACAGTTATTTATTTCCCCACCCGGATAAGCACCACGATGTTATGGCGAATAGCAGGCTGCAGAGGAGACATATTCAGGACACTGCACTTTAACCTCTAGCGTTGGAGCTGCTCGGCAGCAGGAGAGTGATAGCGAGGCTTGGAATGCAGACAGGAAGTTTGTGATAAGCTAATTTCCGGTGTTTAAGTTCTGTAAGAAGCTGGGGCTCCCCTACTGCTCGGGTACATGTCTCCTCCATCCAGGGCAACCTGAGGAGCCGCGGACACAGGTGAGAGCCGCGTGTACTGGGGACGGGTCACTATACACATATACTGTACAGTGGGGGACATGTCTCCTGCCACCACACTGTAGTATCATAGAGAATGTGGGACATATTGTATACGTTATATTGTTACATATCATTGTCTTATTATATACAGGGTGTGTATGACTTATATTACACATAGAGTGTGTGTCATAATTACATAGCGCTGTGTATATTATATTACTGTATTACATGTGTATATATGTTGTATATTGGATCCTGCATATTAGTACATAGCGCTGTGTATATTATATTGTGTATATTATATTACTGTATTACATGTGTATATATGTTGTATATTGGATCCTGCGTACATAGGGCTGTGTATATTATATTACTGTATTACATGTGTATATATGTTGTATATTGGATCCTGCGTATTAGTACATAGCGCTGTGTATATTATATTACTGTATTACATGTGTATATATGTTGTATATTGGATCCTGCATATTAGTACATAGGGATGTGTATATTATATTACTGTACTACATGTGTGTGTATGTTGTATATTGGATCCTGCATATTAGTACATAGCGCTGTGTATATTAGATTACTGTATTACATGTGTATATATGTTGTATATTGGATCCTGCATATTAGTACATAGGGCTGTGTATATTATATTACTGTATTACATGTGTATATATGTTGTATATTGGATCCTGCATATTATTACATAGCGCTGTGTATATTATATTACTGTATTACATGTGTATATATGTTGTATATTGGATCCTGCATATTAGTACATAGCGCTGTGTATATTATATTGTGTATATTATATTACTGTATTACATGTGTATATATGTTGTATATTGGATCCTGCATATTAGTACATAGCGCTGTGTATATTACTGTATTACATGTGTGTATATGTTGTATATTGGATCCTGCATATTAGTACATAGCGCTGTGTATATTATATTACTGTACTACATGTGTATATATGTTGTATATTGGATCCTGCATATTAGTACATAGGGCTGTGTATATTATATTACTGTACTACATGTGTGTATATGTTGTATATTGGATCCTGCATATTAGTACATAGCGCTGTGTACTGTATATTATATTACTGTATTGTGTATATATGTTGTATATTGGATCCTGCATATTAGTACATAGCGCTGTGTATATTATATTACTGTATTACATGTGTGTATATGTTGTATATTGGATCCTGCATATTAGTACATAGCGCTGTGTATATTATATTACTGTACTACATGTGTGTATATGTTGTATATTGGATCCTGCATATTAGTACATAGCGCTGTGTACTGTATATTATATTACTGTATTGTGTATATATGTTGTATATTGGATCCTGCATATTAGTACATAGCGCTGTGTACTGTATATTATATTACTGTATTGTGTATATATGTTGTATATTGGATCCTGCATATTAGTACATAGGGCTGTGTATATTATATTACTGTATTACTTGTGTGTGTATGTTATATATTGGATCCTGCATATTAGTACATAGGGCTTTGTATATTATATTACTGTACTACATGTGTATATGTTGTATATTGGATCCTGCATATTAGTACATAGGGATGTGTATATTATATTACTGTATTACATGTGTATATATGTTGTATATTTAATCCTGCATATTAGTACATAGGGATGTGTGTATTATATTATTACATATAAATGATGATATCAACATGATGTGTATTACAAGTGTGTGACTCATGGGAGTGTGTGTCTTATTATTACATAAGGCTGTGTATTATATTGTTACGTGTGTGTGTGTCGTATATTGGACCTTGCATATTATTACATAGGGTTGGGTGTAATATATTATTATAGATGGTTATATATAAACAGGGTGTGTGTGTATTACGTGTGTGTGTGTGTGACTCAAATTACACACTCCCGGGAGTGTGTCTTTTTATTACATAGGGCTGTGTATATTGTATATTGGACCCTGCATATTATCAGTAAAAAAAAAAAAAAAAAATAGGCACATACGCTATAGTTAATGCAACAATTCTTTTTTATATATATATATATATATATATATATATATATATATATATATATATATATATATAATATCATCAATGTTACAAAAATCCAACAATAAGTATTCACCCAAAGTGTGTGAAATCTTCCGCAAGATGTTGGCAGGAGACATATAAGGCTTCTCAGGCTTCCATGTGTTCCTGCACCAGCACTCTCTCTTATTCGGCCGCAGGTCTGGTAGGAACGTCTGCAACGTTTCAGAGGCAACGCCTCCTTTGTCAGGCGTTGTGCAAATTCCCATCACCACAATATATAATTTATTACATTGTGACAGTGGACATGCCCCACAGGTTCTTAAAGGTAAACCAAAAGGACAACTAATTAGAACAAAAGGGATTCGCAATAAAGAAAGTTTCAGAAAAATGAACGGTGACTGAAAAATTTGTACAGAGAGGATATAAGGAGCAAATGGAGGGAATTAATAAAGAGGTTGAAGCATTACCTAGAGAGGATTGGAGGAAGAATAAACCTCAGGAGACAGAGGTTGGTTTTTCTCTACCTATGATTGTCACTAGAGATGAGCGAATATACAGTAAATTCGATTCATCACGAACTTCTCGGCTCAGCAGTTGATGACTTATCGTGCATAAATGAGTTCAGCTTTCAGGTGCTCCGGTGGGCTGGAAAATGTGGATACATTCATAGGAAAGAGTCTCCTAGGACTGTATCCACCTTTTCCAGCCCATCGGAGCACCTGAAAGCTGAACTAATTTATGCAGGATAAGACATCAACTGCCGAGCCGAGAAGTTTGTGACGAATCGAATTTACTGTAAGTTCGCTCATCTCTAGAAATAATGTTAATGAATTGAGATGGCAGATCTTGGAGAGTATAGAAGGACATAATAAAGAACAGATTAAAAGAAAACTATTAAGACGTGAGGTACGATGGATACAAAAACTGTGCCCTTTACAGCCCCACGGGATCAACAAGATTTGTAACTTTAATGTGTTCCTTGAAATATTTTTTGCTGCTTCTATCCGAATCCATATACATTGAAATGATTTTATCTATTGTAACATGTTTTTGTATGCATTTACTAGGGATCGACCAATATTGTTTTATTTTTTTTATTTTTATTTTTTTAGAGCCGATAACTTATACCGATATTCCGTGCATGTTAATTCTCCCCCCCCCCCCCCCAAATATCCTTGGTAAAATGATGGTGTGTGTATGTGTGGGTATACCCTGATAAACCGTTTTTCTGTGGGCGCTTTAAATAAATAAACTGCAGCGGCTTTTGCAGGGCCAGAGACTGCCGCCGGCTCCCGCTTCTCTCCCCCTGCCTGTCCTGAGTCCAACCACCGCCGCTGCCAGAGACTGCCGCTGGTGCCCCATTGCCTCCCCCATCCCCGGTTTTATAATTACCTGTTTCCGGGGTCCACGCTACTTCTGGTTCCTGCGGCGTCCTGCGCTGTTGCTGTGCGCTGCGCAATGACGAGTGATGTCCTCAACGCGATGTCACCATCAGTGGCCTGGCGCACAGTGACAGCTCAGGATGCCGCAGGAGCCAGAAGTAGCGCTGACCCCAGGAACAGGTAATTATAAAACCGGGGATGGGGGAGGCAATGGGGCACCGGTGGCAGTCTCTGGCAGCGGCGGAGGTTGGACTCAGGACCCCAGGACAGGCAGGGGGAGAGAAGCTGGTGGCAGCGGCGATCTCTGGCCCCGCAAAAGCCGCTGCAGTTCATTGATTTAAAGCGCCCGCATTATCGGCAAGGTAATTGCCGATACAGATAACTTAGAAAATCGTGAATATCGGACGATAATATTGGCCAAACCGATAGTTGGTCGATCCCTAGCTTTTACCTTAGAATTGAAATCTCGCGAGAGTTTCTGATCTATATATTGTGGTGATGGGAATTTGCACAATGCTTGACAAAGGAGGCGTTGCCTCTGAAACGTTGCAGACGTTCCTACCAGACCTGCAGTGAATGGAGACAAATAAGAGAGTGCTGGTGCAGGAACACATGGAAGCCTGAGAAGCCTTATATGTCTCCTGCCAACATCTTGTGGACGATTTCACACACTTTGGGTGAATACTTATTGTTGGATTTTTGTAACATTGATGAAATATATGAAGAAAGACGAATTGTTGCATTAACTATAGCGTATGTGCCTATTTTTTTGACTGAGATTATACTGGTTTATAGATTACATATGAGTGTGTCATATTATTACATAGGCGTGTGCATTATATTATTACGTATGGATGATTATGTACAAACAGGGATTAAGTGTAAGAAATATTACATATAGGAGTGTGTCATTATAACATAGGGGTGGATATATTTTATTACACGTGTGCAGGGTTGGTGCAAGGATTTTTGCCGCCCATTGTCTCCGCCCTTTGACCAGCCCCTTTTTCACCACTCTACCTATTTAACCCCTTAAGGACTCAGGGTTTTTCCGTTTTTGCACTTTCGTTTTTTCCTCCTTACCTTTTAAAAATCATTACCCTTTCAATTTTCCACCTAAAAATCCATATTATGGCTTATTTTTTGCGTCGCCAATTCTACTTTGCAGTGACATCAGTCATTTTACCCAAAAATGCACGGCGAAACGGAAAAAAAATCATTGTGCGACAAAATCGAAAAAAAAACGCCATTTTGTAACTTTTGGGGGCTTCCGTTTCTACGCAGTGCATATTTCGGTAAAAATTACACCTTATCATTATTCTGTAGGTCCATACGGTTAAAATGATCCCCTACTTATATAGATTTGATTTTGTCGTACTTCTGGAAAAAATCATAACTACATGCAGGAAAATTTATACGTTTAAAAATGTCATCTTCTGACCCCTATAACTTTTTTATTTTTCCACGTACAGGGCGGTATGAGGACTCATTTTTTGCGCCGTGATCTGAAGTTTTTATCGGTATGATTTTTGTTCGGACTTTTTGATCACTTTTTATTCATTTTTTAATGGTATAAAAAGTGACCAAAATACGTTTTTTTGGACTTTGGGATTTTTTTGCGCGTACGCCATTGACCATGCGGTTTAATTAATGATATATTTTTATAGTTCGGACATTTACGCACGCGGCGATACCACATATGTTTATTTATTTATTTTTTTTTTACACTTTTATTTTTTTTATGGGAAAAGGGGGGTGATTCAAACTTTTATTAGGGAAGGGGTTAAATGACCTTTATTAACTTTTTTTTTTTTTACATTTTTTTTTGCAGTGTTATAGGTCCCATAGGGACCTATAACACTGCACACACTGATCTTTTACATAGATCACTCGTGTGTATTAACATGCCTGTGATCAGTGTTATCGGCACTTGACTGCTCCTGTCTCGATCTCAGGCACGGAGCAGTCATTCGCCGATCGGACACCGAGGAGGCAGGTAGGGGCCCTCCTGGTGTGCGGTCAGCTGTTCGGGACGCCGCGATTTCACCGATTTGAGCAGCCGGGTCACTTTCACTTTAGAAGCGGCGGTCAGCTTTGACCGCCGCTTCTAAAGGGTTAATACCGCACATCGCCGCGATCGGCGATGTGTGGTATTAGCCGCGGGTCCCGGCCATTGATGAGCGCCGGGACCGACGCGATATACGTCCTGCGTCGTTAAGGCGTTAAAGGGGTACTCCGCTGCTTTGGAACTAACTGTTCCGAACGCTGGAGCCGGGAGCTTGTGACATCATAGCCCTGCCCCCTCATGACATCATGCCCCGTCCTCTCAATGCAAGTCTATAGGAGGGGGCGTGATGGCTGCCACGCCCCCTCCCATAGACTTGCATTGAGGGGGTGGGGCTATGACGTCACAAGCTCCCGGCTCCAGTGTTCGGAACAGTTTGTTCCAAATGCTGAGCAGCGGAGTACCCCTTTAATGATTTTTGCTGTAAACTACCAAGACATGCAGGCATATGTAATTCTGCACTGAACACAAACTAGTAAGCTCTCCATTTAGTGAAAAACTACAAGTTCCAGCATGCTTTGACAGTAAGAGGCTGTCTGTTGCTGTCAGGGCATGCTGGGAGTTGTAGTTTTGCAACAATCGCAGAGCCCAAGGTTGGAGATCTACATTGAAAACACCCTCCCAATGGATAAATGAAACAGGAGACAAAGGAGCCGCTTATCAGCTCTCACTACAGAGGTGAGGTCCTGTACAGTTTTACATGATCAAATTCACATATTTCTAAGGCAGGGTTCACATACCGTATTTATCGGCGTATAACACGCACTTTTTAGGCTAAAAATTTTAGCCTAAAGTCTGTGTGCGTGTTATACGCCGATACACCCCCAGGAAAGGCAGGGGGAGAGAGGCCGTCGCTGCCCGCTTCTCTCCCCCTGCCTTTCCTGGGGTCTAGAGCGCTGCTGTCGGCCCTTTTCACCCCCTGGTTATCGGCGCCGCTGCCCGTTCTGTCCCCCTGACTATCGGTGCCGGCGCCGATAGCCAGGGGGAGAGAAGCGGCGCCGACAGCCAGGGGGAGAGAAGGGGCAGCGGCACCCATTGCCGGCGCCGCTGCCCCGTTGCCTCCCCCCATCCCCGGTGGCATAATTACCTGAGTCGGGTCCGCGCTGCTCCAGGCCTCCGTCGTGCGTCCCCGGCGTCATTGCTATGCGCTGAACGGCGCGGCGCATGACGTCAGAGCGCCGCGCCGTGCATAGCAACGACGCTGGGGACGCACGACGGAGGCCTGGAGCAGCGCGGACCCGACTCAGGTAATTATGCCACCGGGGATGGGGGCAGGCAACGGGGCAGCGGCGCCGGCAATGGGTGCCGCTGCCCCTTCTCTCCCCCTGGCTGTCGGCGCCGCTTCTCTCCCCCTGGCTATCGGCGCCGGCACCGATAGTCAGGGGGACAGAACGGGCAGCGGCGCCGATAACCAGGGGGTGAAAAGGGCCGACAGCAGCGCTCTAGACCCCAGGAAAGGCAGGGGGAGAGAAGCGGGCAGCGACGGCCTCTCTCCCCCTGCCTTTCCTGGGGATGTATCGGGGTATACACGCGCACACACGCACCCTCATTTTATCATGGATATTTGGTTAAAAAACTTTTTTTACCCAAATATCCTTGGTAAAATGAGGGTGCGTGTTATAGGCCGGTGCGTGGTATACCCCGATAAATACGGTATATCAGGCGTGCACCAGAGGGAAACTGATGCTAGAACTGATCCCATTCATTTGAATAGGACAGTTCACATTCATCCAGCGTCTCAATTTTGACGCCGGATGGTTGGACACGCCGGAGGGCACCGGACAGGGGAACGCAGATTGCTGCCCAGAAACAATAGATGCCGGATGCCATACAACTGATGACAGGTTGTCATCATTCATGGCATCAGCTGAGTTCACCTAGGTCGGATGCCGGACATATGTGAACCCAGTCTGATAGTGAGTCACCCAGGATGAGCAACTCATGGCCTCCCAACTCTTCCTGCTGAGGATAATGAATACACTCCATGGGTCATGTGCAGTGTGTCTGACTCACAGAGTTTAACCCCTTAAGGACGCAGGACGTAAATGTACGTCCTGGTGAGGTGGTACTTAACACACCAGGACGTACATTTACGTCCTAAGCATAACCGCGAGCAGCGGAGCGATGCTTTTTTATAACCATTTATTCCCCCAAAAAATTATAAAAAATAGATTGAAAGTTTTATATAAGCAAATATGGTATCAATAAAAAGTACAGATCACGGTGCAAAAAATGAGCCCTCTTACCGCCGCTTATACGGAAAAATTAAAAAGTTATAGGTCTTCAAAATAGGGGGATTTTAAACATATTAATTTGGTAGAAAAGATTGCAAATTATTTTTTTTTTAAGTGCA
The DNA here is from genome assembly GCF_029499605.1 of Hyla sarda. Taxonomy (NCBI): domain Eukaryota; kingdom Metazoa; phylum Chordata; class Amphibia; order Anura; family Hylidae; genus Hyla; species Hyla sarda. The sequence goes on from NC_079195.1 coordinate 184,974,701, forward strand.
ACAGTAATAGAAAAGTATCTAGCCATAGGTATCATTTTAATCGTATTGACCCAAAGAATAAAGAACACGTCATTTTTACCGTAAAGTGTACGGCGTGAAAACAAAACCTTCCAAAATTAGCAAAATTGCGGTTTTCTTTTTAATTTCCCCACACAAATAGTATTTTTTTGGGTTGCGCCATACATTTTATGGTAAAGTGAGTGATGGCATTACAACGGACAACTGGTCGCGCAAAAAACAAGCCCTCATACTAGTCTGTGGATGAAAATATAAAAGAGCTATGATTTTTTGAAGGGGAGGAGGAAAAAATGAAAAGTAAAAATGAAATTGTCTGCGTCCTTAAAGGGGTACTCCGGTGAAAACCTTTTTTCTTTTAAATCAACTGGTGGCAGAAAGTTAAACAGATTTGTAAATTACTTCTATTAAAAAATCTTAATCCTTCCAGTACTTATTAGCTGCTGAATGCTACAGAGGAAATTCCTTTCTTTTTGGAACACTGATGACATCACGAACACAGTGCTCTCTGCTGACATCTCTGTCCATTTTAGCAACCATGCATAGGAGATGTATGCTAAGGGCAGCATGGTGGCTCAGTGGTTAGCTTAGTGGTTCAAATCCCACTAAGGACAACAATAAATAAAGCGTTATTATTATAACGTCAGCAGAGAGAACTGTGGTCGTGATGTCATCAGAGAGCATTCCAAAAAGAAAAGAATTTCCTCTGTAGTATTCAGCAGCTAATAAGTACAGGAAGGATTAAGATTTTTTAATAGAAGTAATTTTCAAATATGTTTAACTTTCTGCCACCAGTTGATTTAAAAGAAAAAAGGTTTTAACCAAAGTACCCCTTTAAGGCCCAAATGGGCTGAATCCTTAAGGGGTTGAGGGGGCGTTCACACAAGTACACAAATGTATAGGTTCAAACTCAGTGTTTCTTGTTACAAGTTTGAAATAAAATTCGCTCACATGAATGAGCCCTTATGCAGCAAGTAGTGTTGTATAGCACTGCTGTACTCCAATAATGGGAGCCCCTGCTCTGTACTAGCTGTGACCACAATTATTTTGGTGCCTTTTGGCTGAGCAGGAGGTATAAATTGTATACCTCCTACTCGAACAGTTAAACACTTAAAGGGGTTATCCAGGAAAAAAAAACTTTATATTATATATATATATATATATATATATATATATATATATATATATATATATATATAAAAAATCAACTGGCTCCAGAAAGTTAAGCAGATTTGTAAATTACTTCTATTAAAAAATCTTAATTCTTTCAGTACTTATGAGCTGCTGAAGTTGAGTTGTTCTTTTCTGTCTAAGTGCTCTCTGATGACACCTGTCTCAGGAACTGTCCAGAGTAGAAGCAAATCCCCATAGCAAACCTCTTCTACTCTGTGCAGTTCCCGAGACAAGCAGAGATGTCAGCAGAGAGCACTGTTGTCAGACAGAAAAGAACAACTGAAAGGTATTCCAGGCAAAAAACTTTTTTAATATACATTTCAACTGGCTCCAGAAAGTTAAACAGATTTGTAAATTACTTCTATAAAAAAAATCTTATCCTTCCAATAATTATCAGCTGCTGAAGTTGAGTTGTTCTTTCGTTCTGGCAACAGTGCTCTCTGCTGACATCTCTGCTTGTCTCGGGTAGTCATCAGAGAGCACTTAGACAGAAAAGAACTCCACTTCAGTAGCTCATAAGTACTGAAAGGATTAAGATTTTTTTTATAGAAGTAATTTACAAATCTGTTTAACTTTCTGGAGCCAGTTGATATATATATAAAAAAAATGCTTCCTGTAATATCCCTTTAAGGACACAGAGATTTATTTTTTATTTTTGCACTTACATTTTTTCCTCCCCTTTAATAGTTATAACTGTTTTTTTAATTGTTCACCTACAGACCCATATGAGTCTTTTTGTAGTTTTTTTTTTTTTTGTGCCACCATTTGTAATTTGTAATGACTCATTTTAACAAAAAATCTACGGTGAAACCAATATTATCTTTATTCTGTAGGTCCATATTATTACAACAATTCCCAATTTATATAGGTTTGATATTGATGTACTACCCTTAAAAAATCTGGGGGAGATTTATCAAAACCTGTCCAGAGGAAAAGTTGGTAAGTTGCCCATAGCAACCAATCAGATCGCTTCTTTCACTTTTCAGAGGCCTTTTAAAAAAAAAAAAAAAATGGAAGAAGCGATCTGATTGGTTGCTATGGGCAACTCAGCAACTTTTTTCCTCTGGACGGGTTTTGATAAATCTCCTCTAACTTTTTGTACGATAATTGGTTTGCCTAAAATTGTTCTCTTCTAACCTATATGCCAGTGTTTCCCAAGCAGGGTGCCTCCAGCTGTTTGCAACAGCTGGAGGCACCCTGGTTGAGAAACACTGCCCTTTGCTATAACTCTCTTATTTTTCTGTATACACACCTGTATGAGGGCTCATTTTTGCACTGTGATCTGTAGTTTTTATCCTTGCCTTATTTTTGTTTTGATAGGAGTTTTAGATCACTTTATATTATTATTTTTTTCTGGTACGGTATATGAAGTGACCAATAATGCATACACTAAACAATCCTGTGCCATAGAACAGCATTAAAGAGTACCTCTCATCAAAAGTTTTTATTTTTTTTATATATATTTTATAGCTTAATACAAAGTTCATCTATATAATTGGATTGTATTTAAAAAAAAAAAAAAAAATGTTTCCTTTCAAGTCTATTTTCATTTTGAAACTTTGGCTGCTAAGGGTCTCCCTAGGAGCCCCTGGCCGCAAGCTTTTTCAGTGATTTTGGACTCACACCGGCCTGGCTGTTGAGTCCGAAATTGCATACTCAGCGCAGCTCCCTGCCTGTCAATCACTGCAGGGCGCGGCAGCTCTGTCTTACAACATTCTTCCTCTCTATATGGCACGTGTATACCCAAACAGAGAGGAGGAGACTCAGAGGCTGCCGCCCCTGCCCTGTACTCAGCCTTTATGCGTGCTCCCGAGAGGAAGAAGGGCAGAAGCTGGCCCTGACAGGCATCAGATGACATCGTGCCTGCCGGTCACGCCCACTTCCTCACCTCGCACACACAGCTTCAAACTGAGCTACAGAAGATAGAGGGGGGAAAAGGTATTTACAGGGGGTTTTAACTAGAAATAATCACAGGAATAGAGATAGTCAGGGACAGATAAGGGAAAGTTTTAGTTGATAGGTACTCTTTAATCAGTGTTATCGGCGCTTAGCTACCAGCATTTGGATAAGAAGCGTGCTAAGCTGGAGCGGGACTAGGGCATACATGTACGCTGGATATCCTTAAAGGGGTACTGGAGTGGAAAACTTTTTTTTATTTATTTTTTTAAATCAACTGGTGCCAGAAAGTTAAACAGATTTGTAAATTACTTCTATAAAAAAATCTTAATCCTTCCAGTACTTATTAGGGGCTGTATACTACAGAGGAAATGCTTTACTTTTTAGATTTCTCTGATGTCATGACCACAGTGCTCTCTGCTGACCTCTGCTGTCCATTTTTCTGATGGGTCACGACATCAGAAAAATCTAAAAAGTAAAGCATTTCTTATATATATATATATATATATATATATATATATATATATATATATATATATATATATATATTTAGTGCATATAGCCCCTAAAAAGTAACGGAAGGATAAAGATTTTTTAATAGAAGTAATTTACAAATCTGTTTAACTTTCTGGCACCAGTTGATTAAAAAAAAAAAGTTTCCATGGGAGTTCCCCTTTAAGGTACCCCTTTAAGTCAAAGCCCAGATCTCAATCCAATTGAAAATCTGTGGTCAGACTTAAAGATTGCTGTTCACAAGCGCAAAACATCCAACTTGAAGGAGCTGGCGCCGTTTTGCTAGGAGGAATGGGCAAAAATCCCAGTGGTAAAATGTGGCAGCTCATAGAGACTTATCCAAAGCGACCTGGAGCTGTGATTGTCGCAAAAGGTGGCTCTACAAAGTATTGGCTTTAGGCGAATAGTTATGCACATTGACTTTTTCTGTTATTTTGTCCTATTTGTTGTTTGCTTCACAATAAAAAATATATATATATTAATCTTCAAAGTTGTGGGTATGTAATGTAAATAAGATGATCTAAATTCCAGGTTGAGAAGCACCAAAATACAAAAATGTCAAGGGAGCGGTGAATACTTTTGTAAGGCACTGTAGGTGCGATCTATTTTGTAAGTGTGTGTGTGTGTGTGGGGGGGGGGGGGGGGGGTGCTGTGTATATTTATTACATATGGATATCTATCATTACATTGTGTATGTGATGCTGCAGGACTGGCAGGTGTGAATACTGAAGAATCTTTGTCCAGAAAAAAAAACTGCTTGGACGCACAGACATTGCCATCCCTATTGACGGCAAGATCGTTCTCCGCTGTAATCCATAGTGTACATTGTGTATCGGTGACAGCAATGAGATTCTGCTGCACCGGAATTTCCAACAGAACTTTCAAAACAGAATTCTGCTTGGAAATTTTGTAGTATGAACCTAGCGTACATGAGTTGAGTATATGATCTGACCTATGGGATTTGTGTTATATATGTGTGTGATTGGGATCTTAGGTTTACAATTAAATATATTTTCTAATATTTATATCTGAAATACTGGTTTGCAGTTAAAAAAGGAAAAAATAGTGGCCCGAAACAGCACAACTAACTGAAGACCAATAATAGAAAAATAGCGGGCGCCACAAGATAATATCGTAACCACAATATAAAATTACAATAGGTATGCAGACCAGGCTCACCAGCATGCTCCACAACCCAAGCAGCTGAGCCTGGTCTGCATACCTGTTGTAATTTTATATTGTGGTTACGATATTACCCTATGTGGAGCCCGCTATTTTTCTTTTTTTTCTTGATGAAATTCTGGTTTCTATTTTCTGATGTAACTTTATTTTATTTTTTTTCTACATTATTATGGGGTTAGCCATATTGCCTGAGCTTCTGGTCTGCTCTGTTAATAGCATTTTTGGGTCTGCTTTACAGCAGTATTATAGACCTAGGAAACAATGGTCTGGAGGGAACTCTTTACCTCCTTTGGGAGAGTTTTCTTGGTATGCTTTGTGATCTGTGCAGAGTTCTTTGTGTAGGTAGAGGGAGGAGGTGAGCTGTGTCAATCACCTATTTTGAATGGTCTGGTCATGTCTTATCTATATGTGATTGGCTGAACTGCTGATCAAGTTTGAATGTCCCGCCCTCCGAAACCAGGAAGTGAAAGGTGAGAGGGAGCACTACCTGGAGGTATGAGTCATGTGGGAAAACCCTTTAATTTGCATACATACATTTTTACATACATAGAATATGGAGCAGACTCTACAAATAGAGCGGAGATTACACAGATCAATGCAGTTCTATAGAATTGCATTGATTTGTATGAGGAATCTAATGATTCCTTCTAAAAGTTCCCTAAGGGGGGACTACGAAAGTAAAAAAAAAAAAAAATAAAATAATACAAGGAATCAAAAAATAATACAAAAAAATAAAATAAAACATTTTACATATATATGGGTATGGTCAAATGTAGCGTATACACTGCGTATCTTACTCTGCAGGAAATACGCAGCATATTTTGTTATGAGCAGACGCACAGGGCTTCCCCGCCGCAGCCTTGTGTACGCAGTAATGTTTGGAGACGGACCCAGTCCGCAGGTGTGACTGACACACAGACCCACCACCAAACCCTACTGCCAACACAGCAACGGCGGGGAAGCCCTGTGTGTAAGCTCATAGCAAAATATGCTGTGTATTTCCCGCTGCCTTATGGATTTCTTTCAGCGTGTAGGCTTTGTGTGACCCTACTCTAAAGGTTAAAAAAAACACACATTAAACCCTTTCATATTCACCCCCTTTTCCTATTTTCCATGTAAAAATAAACATATTTGGTATTGCCGCATGCGTTCAAATTATTATTTAAAATATTACATTATTCATCCTATACGGTAAATGGCGTAAAATACCACTCCCCCATAACTGTGTTTTTCTATCTCTTTATAAGAAAAAATTAAGTAAAAAGCGATGAAAAGGTCAGTTCAGTACCACAATAGTAATGATAAAAACAGATTACGCTGCAAAAAAATTAACCCTCATACAGTCTGGTATACAAAAAAAGTTTGGAATTTTTTTAAATTAGTAAGCATGATGGAAACTATACAAATTTGATATTACTGTTCTCTCGGGCCAACCTAATTAATCAAGATAACATGTTAGTTTGACCATACGGTGAACAGTGTAAAAAAGTTGGAGTATATGTATACGAGAAAATGAAAGGTGTCAATAAAAAGTAGATGAAAAAGGTATGGCTATTAAAGGGTGAGGGGGGAAAACACAAAGAGCAAAAAACGAAAATTGGCTCTGTGCTTAAGAGGTTAATAATAATGATTTATCTTGGTTACAATTAGATTACAAATCCCTATGTGACATTTCTGTTTTAAGGGGTCATCTCAAACACCGCTCAAGGGACATCCTGAGAATATTCTATGTGCCCACTGATGATGGACAAGGACAGGGATCATGTGACTAAGAGGATATTAAAGTTCACCTTGGAAATCATCTATCTGCTTACTGGTGAGGTAAGTGATTCTCTCCAAGTCTTGGTGATTTCATTTAAAGGGGTACTCTGCTGCCCCAGCGTTCGGAACATTTTGTTCCAGATGCTTGGAGCGGGTGGTGGTGGGTCGTGATGTCACGGCCACGCCCCATCAATGCAAGTTTATGGGAGAGGGCAAGGCAGTCGCCATGCCCCCTCCCATAGACTTTCATTGAGGGGGCGTGGCCGTGACATCACGACCCCGGCCGCCCGCACCAAGCGTTCTAAACGAATGCCGGGTGCTGCACAGAAATCGTGGGGTTCCTAGCAGCAGGATTCCTGCGATCAGACATCTTATCCCCTATCCTTTTGGATAGGGGATAAGAAGTCTAGGGGCAGAGTACCCCTTTTAACATACTCTTTCCATGTAGCATATAGTCTAGTGAATTCTAATATCTGTACTGTACATCTATTTCTAGGAATATGGACCTATAAATAAATGTGGGGAATATGCATCACTTAACTCCATTATGGATCCTCAATTCTCATCATGTCCACTTGAAAGGAAGAATGATGATAAGATCCTATACATCACCAATAAGATCATTGAGCTGCTGACTGGAGAGGTGAGTGCTACTGGGAATGCTGGGACATAATTTTGTAACATCGATGAAGGGGTCTTTATGGTCATTGTGGCTTTTTTCCATGTGTCAGGTTCCTATAAGATATGAGGACGTCACGGTCAGTTTCACTATGGAGGAGTGGGATTATGTTGAAGAACACAAGGATCTCTACAAAGACATCATAATGGAAGATCCCAAAACCTTCCTGCCTCTTGGTAATTTTTATTTTTTTGTCTTGTTAGATCTTTGTAATTAAAACATGTACAAAATGACATAAATGTTAAAGGGGTTTTCTCGGCTCGCATCTATTCGCATGGGGCTGGCCACTTCTTCAATTTAAAGGAGTTCCGTAGTGAAACATAACTATCCAAAGCATAGGGGATAAGTTATAGATCGTACGGAGTGGCGTCCGACACGCCCCCTCCATGTATCCCATAGAGATACATGGAGGGGGCATGTTAGCCGTTGCTTCCTGTGGGGGTGAGAACAGCAGCTTCCGGCAGACTGCCAGAGCCCTGTTTATGAGATCTCTGGGGTCCCAGTGGTCGGACCCCCACGATCTATAACTTAATGCCACAGCATTCCCCCAACTCTGAATCCCCCTGTGCCCTTGTGACAAATATGTTTTCCTCTTCTGATCCCCCTCCTGTGCCAAATCATTTTTCCCCTCTGATCCCTCTTGTGCCAAATCCCTTTTTCCCCTCTGATTCCACCTGTGGCACATTACTATTATTGCTATGTCTAGCGATAGCAACTAATTCAGGGGGTTCATAGCCTCAAAGATTAACTGGATTGGTACAATGGAAAACAAGGATGTATTGAAGCACCCTTTTCAATCTGTTATTTTCAGACCGGTGGCCATTTAGAAGGTGTCCTGAGTAACTACAAGGCCAATCTATACATGCCACAAGTCCATAATTTACAGGATTTTCAAAATGAAAGTGTTCCTGTCGTTAGCAAAAACTCTTTATATAATGTAGATAATACCATTTATATGTATATTTGTAATATACATTGGTTAAAAAAAAGTGTATATTTATGGGCGAAAAAAATGCTGTCCCTGCAGCTATTGTCTGTGTGTCTCTTGTGAGGGGTTCAAATACAGGAAGTGAGGGCGGGACAAGCAGGGCTCTGTGCAGGCTCCTGGCTTGTCAATCATCCTGCTGTGTGAGCCGGGGGAGTGTCATAGAGCCTCAGTGTGCAGAGCCCTGCTTGTCCACACACACTTCCTGTATTTGGACTCCTCACACACAGACAATAGCTGTAGAGACAAAAATATACACATTATTTTACCAATGTTTATTACAAATATACATATAATATTATCTACATTATATAAAGAGTTAATGACAGGTACACTTAAAAAAAAAAAAATGCTTCCACCCATCTAACTGCAACCCGATTTTTCTGATAGATATAACATCACACCTTATTAAATTGGAAAATGTTGTGGAGTTCGCTAGTCAGACATTCCTCATACCATAACACAGATTTCCTCTACAAAATACAGGATCATCTTTCCCAGTGACAAATCTAGTATAGTACTGATGCCATCCTGAGGTCCTAGAGAAATGACTAAATACATCCCAGAGTACATTTATTCAATTTCAATTATATTTTCTTGGCATTTATTCACTTTGGCAGCTTTATGTGGGCATTTTTTGTCATCCAGGAACACGAAATGTAGTCTTCTTTTACTCCTTAGTCCCTTAGTACAGCATGTGTTTTGGTCCTTATAGACCAGGACATTTTTTAGCTATTTTCTCCCCATGCTGGTAAAAAATGGGTACAACTTAAGATGGATGACAAAGTCAAAATGATTTTTATCCTTTTGGTAGAATATGCTATTACTGTAATCATTGGAGATCCATCTGCTAAGTCCACTCAGTTCTAGAAATGAAGGTGTCCCATAACATTTCTTCCCAACACAGAGATGCCGACACCCACGGTGGTCCCTTCAGTTTCAGGATTGGTTGGTGATCATATATTTTAGATTGGTTACATAAAACAGATATGTATTTTGAGCACAGGAGAGGAGTGAAAAGACTGCAGCACTCATCAAGACCACTCAGTACAAGACAACTTTGACATAATGTGCGCTGCAAACTGCTATGAATAAAGTTGTGTTGGACTGGTGAGTGCTGCAGCATTTTCACTCCTCTCCTATGCTGTTTGAATGGGATGCTTATCCTTAGGCTGAAGTGTGCACAACAGTCCACCTGCTCTACTCCGTGAGTCTATCCGCATCATCCTGTATGTCTGTGTATACTACGGCAGTGCCATCAGACATTTCTTCTTAAAGGAGTAGTCCAGTGGTGAGCAACTTATCCCTATCCTAAGGATAGGGGATAAGTTGCAGATCACGGGGGGTCCGACCGCTGGGGCCCCCTGCGATCTCCTGTACGGAGCCCCGACAGCCCGCGGGAAGGGGGCGTGTCGACCTCCGCACGAGGCGGCGGCCGACACGCCCCCTCAATACAACTCTATGGCAGAGCCGAAGCGCTGCCTTCGGCAATCTCCGGCTCAGCCATAGAGATGTTTTGAGGGGGCGTGTCGGCCGCCGCCTCGTGCGGGGGTCGACACCCGCTATCTCGACAGAGAGATCGCAGGGGGCCCCAGCGGTCGGACCCCCCGCGATCTCAAACTTATCCCCTATCCTTAGGATAGGGGATACGTTTTTCACCACTGGACTACCCCTTTAACTACTAAATATGTATTTTGAGATGTTCTCGCTGCTGGTCTCTATAGAAAATACATGTCATTTTGGTAAAATGACATGTTCTTGTCCATAGTGATGTCATACAACTATAGAACAAGGCGATATCCGGCACCAGTTGGATGAACGTACAGGCTTTATTTGTAGAAAATGTTCACATGCAACAGGTATAAACAGCAAAAAATATCTCTGACGCCTTTCACTCGATCAGGAGCTTAGTCATAGAGTACATAATGCTTAGAGAGACACACACTAAAATACTTAAGATACTAGTCACGTGATAATGATGTAATACAAAAAAGTCCAAAAACATACAGAAAACCTGGTTTGGATCTGTGGGATTACCTTTAACCGGAGTGTTAAGTCCTACAAAAGCATTGCCTGATAAAAATAATATATTCTGTATATAAATACAATTACTGATATCAAAAACCTGTAAAACTAATTATGCAGGCGTTGTGACACAATATATTAACTCAGTTATAAGCTACAAATCTGGAAACAAACTATCCAAGCTAAAGTGCTGAGGGTAAATGCAAACATGTAATTTAACCAGCAAAGTGTGAACACTGTCCAAAAATCAATGGGTCTAGAAACATAAACTATTTAAGCTAAAATTAAAGCCACCAATTGCTTCCGGTCACAGTAACCTCTCTCTAATGTCATTCTTTTCATTTTTTCCTACAGAGAGATCAAGTAAAACAGGTACCTCAGATGGGTGTGAGAGTCCTCTGTATTCACTGGATTGTACAGAGGAGGACTTTGATATATCACAGGACAGCAGTGACAAACATGTCAGTCTATCATCCATCCCAGAAGATGGAAATGTGATTGAAAAAGAGAGAGAACCAAGGGACCATATGTCACCCCAGAACAATGAAGAGGATTACTATATCTCAGATTATAGTGGAGATGAGGATGAGACTCTGTCTAATGAATGGAAACTGGAAGATGATTATATTTCAAAGAACTGTAAACGGGAAATGGAGGATGTCACAGAGGACTATAAACAGGAAGTGGAGGATGTCACGGAGGACTGTAAACAGGAAATGGAAACTATCACCGAGGACTGTAAACAGGAAATGGAGGAGGTCACAGAGGACGGTAAACAGGACATGGAGACTATCACCAATGGCTGTAAACAGGAGATGGCTGATGTCACAGAGGACTGTAAACAGGAAATGGCTGATGTCACAGAGGACTGTAAACAGGAAATGGAGAATCTCAGAAAGGACTGTAAACAGGAAGAACCCAAAAAACTAAAAGACTGTAAATATGAAGATGATGCTGCTAAACCGTATTATGGGGTAAAGAGGAATAAGTAGATTACTGCCATAGTATCATGCCTTGAAACAGTTTTTCAGGACTTTTTTTATTTTTTTTATTGATGACCTATGTTCAGGATAGACAAAGTGGTCTGCTAAAGATTTATGCAGTGGTCTAGAAGAAGACACAACTAGGTAGTACCATAACTCCCAGCATAAAACACACGATAGTTTATATCTCTGTATAGAGATGGTATCAGGGGAGAAGCCTAAAACTTAACTTTTAATCATGTCAATAAAATATCAATTATCACACAAAACCAAGGTGAGTGAAAAATAATAGAGCCACAACGGATAGTTTCAATCACTGTTTCTGGTTCTGCCGGATATATGCAACACTAGTCTGGGACTAGAAGAATAATCAATTAGATGCTTTTTGTAGTACAATATATAGTAACACACGTATTGCAACAGGTCCCTATATATTGCAACACTCATAGTCAACAGGTTCTCGACATGTTTCTGTCAGGATACACCTGCATCCTCAGGGGAAGCCTGATTGTGTCATAAGGGAATAGACAACTCTCTGTCACAGAGTGCTGCAAAGCCAGTACATGCGGCTCCCTGCTAATTGTAGGTATGCGCTCCGTCTGATGACCGATGCCAGACCACGAGCCCGTCTAAACTCTTTTACCAGTGGATGGCCGTACTAACTGTCTCCATTGTAATATGCAGCTTTGGTGTTTTTACTCAGGAAGCATATATAACTAAGCTCCCAACACCCATCTATGCTGTAGTTTTTGCCAACATTACACTTGAGGGCATTTGTATATATATCTGTATCTACCTCAATCACTCTTACTAAGTTTTCTTATCTCTTATGACACAATCAGGCTTCCCCTGAGGATGCCGTTATATTATATTTTTTACTCCCCTTGGTTTCGTGTGATATTGCTATTTTATTGACATGGATTAAAAGTTAAGCTTTAGGCTTCTCCCTTGATACTATCTCTATACAGAGGCACATGATGGTTTATACTATCTTTAGGATAGGCCATCAATATCAGCTCTTTGACACAGCTTTGATGGCCGCATAACTCAATAATAAAGGCCATTGATAAAACAGTCCCAGAAAACCCCATAGCACAAAACTACAGGATAATCAGGAAGTACAGAATCAAGAGGCTGTATCAAACTTAAAGGAAATTTGTCATCAGTATCACCAGGTAGTTCAAGTGACACTGATTACAACAATACTTTCCTGGTCCAGTTCTGTGCTGTGGTTCTCTGGCTATCCTTTTCTGTATATTCAGCTCCAGGCCAGACTTGGAGCATGGGCGGAGTTAAGTAACATTAAGTAACGCAGAGAACAGCGGCAGTGACGTCACTAAGCTTCGTAAATGCTCAAAGTCGGGCCCGGAGCTGAAGATACTAAAGAGGATAGCCGGAGAACCACAGCACGGAAAGGGACCAGGTAAGTATCATTGTCATCTGTCTCATCTGCACTACCAGTATGGACAGGTTAGAGCAGGTGACACTGATGACAGATTTCATTTTCAGTATTTAATGGGATCGGTCTCTGTTGGGAATATAGTGCAGCCATAATTCAGTGTTAATTTTGGTGGCCAATTTAATTTTAGTTTTCCACGTCTTTTGATGAAAACTCAATTTTAGTCATCTGCCTTATTTTAGTCTTAGTTGTATTTTAGTCAACAAAAATGTGCCTTAAATTTTAGTTGACAAAATCTCCAGTAAAATAACAAACTTTAACTCCCATTCCGTCGCTCCCCCATTGCGCCGATATAGCTCTTCTGTCCTCCTGTCCGGTCCTTTCTGCTTCCTGTACACAGATTGTGGCACTTTGATCAGTTTGTCCCGCCTTGTCCGGTGATACGCTGAACGCGTGACATGTGACAGGCCCGGGCAGTAAGGAGAAGGCGGGGCCCAGGCTCATAACATGACACTGCGCTCAGCGTATCACCGGCCAAGGCCGGACATCACTGTAGCCGGAAATAAGCTAATCGCAGTGAAAAAAGAAAAAAAAAGCACTACCGTAATCCTTTAATACAAGGAGTATTATCATCATACATGGTTGCTATGGGTTACTGCACTACTCTTCCTCTCCACAGATTTTAATGAATCTCCCCCTTGATGTAATATTCGTAAATGGAAGAAATGCTAAACAACTGTTAGTCTCCCTCAGTTGGGGATCAAAAAATGTTTTTGTTTATTTTACATGCCTGTTAGGACAGTTTTGTAAAGAAATTATTTGAGGACGATACCATTCTTTTTGTTCCTTAGGACGAGTTGTTAAAAGATGTGAAAATTGAGGTGGTGTCAGATGATGATTGGGAAGAAGAGACCTCTTTCTGGGGTGAGCAAATAAGGGACATAAGGGACATCTTTGCAGAAGAAAATTCTGATGACTTCATCCCAGGTAAGTGTTATACTTGTACGCTATATATTCATATGTCACTGTGAGATACTAACACTATAATAAATGATGGCACATCTCTAGAATAGGACATCACTGCAGAACTTGTCTTGTCTACACACAAAGTGAATATTCACCCAAATACTATAGATTTACCAGTGTAAACAATACGTGTTTCAATTATTTTATTCTGTTTGTTTTTTTTCTCTCCCCAGATGTATCAAGTAATAGAATAACTGCTGAGCAATGCCCACAGATGTTTTATCCTCCCCATAAAAATGGAGATGGCAGCGTATCTCGGGATTATCAGGTGAACCACTTACTAAGAAAGTACCGTATTTTTCGTCCTATAGGACGCACCGGCGTATAAGACGCACCCAATTTATAGGTGCAAAATCAAAAAAAATAAAGATTTTGAACCCAATAGTGGTCTTCAACCTGCGGACCTCCAGATGTTGCAAAACTACAACTCCCAGCATGCCCGGACAGCCGTTGGCTGTCCGGGCATGCTGGGAGTTGTAGTTTTGCAACATCTGGAGGTCCGCAGATTGAAGACCACTGCATAGGAGGTAATACTCACGTGTCCCCGCCGCTCCGGACCCTTCACCGCTGCCCTGGATGTCGCTCCATCGCTGTCGCCGTGTCCCCGTCACTCCGGAACGTCTCTGCTGCCGGCCGGGTATCCTCGCTCTCCGTCGCCGTCATCACGTCGTTACGCACGCCGACGCACGTACGTGACGACGTGATGATGAGGAAGGAGAGCGCCGGCCATACAGGGGATCCCTGAACAGAGAAGACACCGAGGAGGCAGGTAAGGTCCCTCCCGGTGTCCTGTAAGCACTAACCCGGCTATTCAGTCGGGCTGTTCGGGACCGCCGCGGTGAAATCACGGCGGTCCCGAACAGCCCGACTGAACAGCCGGGTTAGTGTCACTTTCCCTTCAGACGCGGCGGTCAGCTTTGATCGCCGCGATAGGGGTGTATTCGCCGTATAAGACGCACCGACTTTTTCCCCCCAGTTTTGGGGAAGAAAAAGTGCGTCTTATGCGGCGAAAAATACGGTATATACAATACCTAAGCAATCAGCAGTTTGAGGCTCATGAGGCTTCCAATAGCTTATTTTGTCATGTTAGGCTAGGTTCCCACTACAAAATTCCAAAGCGGAATTGCAGGCAGAAATTCTGCTTACTAAAATGTATAGTCAATTGGTTTTCCGTTCACAAATTCACACTTAAAATTTCTGCCTGAAGAATGGCGTTGTTTATTCTTCAGGCGGAAATGCTCGCTGAACACATTGCAGTCTGTTGGGGACTGCAGTGTCCGCGCGGTCATAGTGCCCACTGATTCAGTCGGCGCTGGCCGCACTCGGAATCTCTGGGAGGAAATTTTGCGCCTGGAGATTCCACAGTGTGAACCTAGCCTAAAGATGCATTCAGCTTTGCTTTTTAATATGCGGCTGGTCAAATAATTGGCAAAGGCTTCCATCCACCAGAATAAGCACTGCTGATTTTTAGCTCTTCGATCTGGCTAGGTGTTCTGAGCTAGGGACCCTCACCTCCCCCTCCACCCTCCCCAGCTTGACTTTTATATTTCTTGATAAGTCATGTGGCCCCTTCAGTACTTTTTGCTTTGATGTGAAGTTCCGACTTCCTATGAAAATCTATTCTATGTTATTCTGAAGTAAATGGTATAGACTACACTGCTCAAAAAAATAAAGGGAACACTTTAACAACACAATGTAACTCCAGGTCAATGACACTTCTGTGAAATCCCACTGTCCACTCAGGAAGCAACACTGACAATAAATTTCACATGCTGTTGTGAAAATGGAACAGACAACAGGTGGAAATTATAGGCAATTAGCAAGACACCTCCAATAAAGAGTGGTTCTGCAGGTGGTGACCACAGACCACTTCTCAGTTCCTATGCTTCCTGGCTGATGTTTTGGTCACTTTTGAATGCTGGTGGTGCTTTCACTCTAGTGGTAGCATAAGACGGAGTCTACAGCCCACACAAGTGACTCAGGTAGTGCAGCTCATCCAGGATGGCACATCACTGCGAGCTGTGGCAAGAAGGTTTGCTGTGTCTGTCCAGAGCATGGAGGCGCTACCAGGAAACAGGCCAGTACATCAGGAGACGTGGAGGAGGCTGTAGGAGGGCAACAATCCAGCTGCAGGACCGCTACCTCCGCCTTTGTGCAAGGAGGAGCAGGAGGAGCACTGCCAGAGCCCTGCAAAATGACCTCCAGCAGGCCACAAATGTGCGTGTGTCCACTCAAACGGTCGGAAACAGACTCCATGAGGGTGGTATGAGGGCCTGATGTCCACAGGTGGGGGTTGTGCTTACAGCCCAACACCGTGCAGGAGGATTGGCATTTGCCAGAGAACACCAAGACTGGCAAATTTGCCACTGGCGCCCTGTGCTCTTCACAGAGGGAAGCAGGTTCACACTGAGCACATGTGACAGACGTGACAGAGTCTGGAGATGCCGTGGAGAACGTTCTGCTGCCTGCAACATCCTTCAGCATGACCAGTTTGGCGGCAGGTCAGCAATGGTGTGGGGTGGCATTTCTTTGGGGGGGGGGGGGGGTGCACAGCCGTCCATGTGCTTTCCAGAGGTAGCCTGACTGCCATTAGGTACCGAGATGAGATCCTCAGACCCCTTGTGAGACCATATGCTGGTGCGGTTGACCCTGGGTTCCTCCTAATGCAAGACAATGCTAGACCTCATGTGGCTGGAGTGTGTCAGCAGTTCCTGCAAGAGGCAAGGCATTGATGCTATGGACTGGCCCGCCCATTTCCCAGACTTGAATCCGGTTGAGCACATCTGGGACATCATGTCTCTCTCCATTAGAGATGAGCGAACTTACAGTAAATTCGATTCGTCACGAACTTCTCGGCTCGGCAGTTGATGACTTTTCCTGTATAAATTAGTTCAGCTTTCGGGTGCTCCCGTGGGCTGGAAAAGGTGGATACAGTCCTGGGAGACTCTTTCCTAGGACTGTATCCACCTTTTCCAGCACACCGGAGCACCGGAAAGCTGAACTAATTTTTGCAGGAAAAGTCAGCAACCGCCGAGCCGTGAGGTTTGTGATAAATCGAATTTACTGTAAGTTCGCTCATCTCTACTCTCCATCCTCCAACTCCACGTTGACCCACGGACTGTCCAGGAGTTGGCGGATGCATTAGTCCAGATCTGGGAGGACATCCCTCAGGAGATCATCTGCCACCTCATCAGGAGTATGCCCAGACATTGTAGGGAGGTCATACGGGCACGTGGAGGCCACACACACTACTGAACCTCGTTTTGACTTGTTTTAAGGACATTACATCTAAGTTGGATCAGCCTGTAGTGTGGTTTTCCACTATGATTTTGAGTGTGACTCCATATCCAGACCTCCATGGGCTGATAAATTTGATTTGCATTGATAATTTTTGTGTGATCTTGTTGTCAGCACATTCAACTATGTAAAGACGAAAGTATTTCTTACGATTAGCTCATTCATTCAGATCTAGGATGTGTTATCTTAGTGTTCCCTTTATTTTTTTTTGAGCAGTGTAATTGTTTCCCAGAGCAATTATGTATATCAGCAATAAAAGTGGAGGGATCTGAGTAGGTTTGGTAGAACTAATTTTGGCTTATAATAAGAAGACACCATTAAAGGGGTACTCCCGCCCCTAGACATCTTATCCCCTATCCAAAGGATAGGGGATAAGATGTCTGATTTGCGGGGGTCCCGCCACTGGGGACCCCGTGATCTACCTGCTGCACTCACAGACGTCACAGCCACGCCCCCTCCCATAGACTTGCATTGAGGGGGGCATGGTCGTGACATCATGAGCAGGGTGTGACCTTGACGTCACAAGCTTTCGCTCCGCATCGACAGCCATCCGGCATGGAGTGAAGTTCGCTTCATACACCGACCGTCTGGGGTGCTGAAGCCAAGATAAGATGGATAAGGGGCCGAGTACCCCTTTTAATACAAAGAGCACATAATAGGTAAGGTACTCTTACAGATTGTTTACTAATGTTAAATTACATTCTTTCTTTACATAAGTGATAACTGAGTTGCATACTTCTTTTATGCACTGTCACTATGTTTATAGTACAGCAAGCTGTGTGTGTGTTTTTTTAATAGAACATAATAGACAGAAAAGTGTCAATAGATTAATAATGTCTCTAGAAATAGATGAAACACAGTCCCTCCCAAGAAACCAGGCAGTGACATGGGAGCTGCATACAGAGCCTTGTCTGTGTATAAAGTGCTTTGCCCCCAGCAGTACCCTAGAGATGTTCTTTGTAATTGAATCCCCATCCTGTAATGATGATGACTTTGCTGACCCTATTCCAATCTGTATTGCACAGCCGACAAGTGAGCTGCAGAAATATCACTTTACTGGCTCACTGGACTTAAACTGCTTCTCTTTAACGAGTACCTCTCATGATCTTGTTAAATGTTATAATCCTCCCAGTTCACTTCATGATAAACCACCCCCTGCCTTTATTTTCATTGTTTGTTAGTTTTCTACCTTGATATCGCTCTGTATTTTCTGCTCAGTCAGATTCACAGACTAAGAAGGGGCGTTCCCCAGCAGGTGTGACATCATCTGAAGCCATACAGGAGAGAACTTCCTCCCTTACTCTGCTATACATAGCCCAGAGCAGTTCAGTGTGAGATTAGCAATGACTGGAAAAGGCTGCACACACACCCCCTCAGCACTCCAGACTGTATTTCCTGATTTTGAACTTTTGCACAGACTTTGGACTCCTGCTGGCCTGGCAGGAGATGATTTGATGGGGAGGAGGAGTGCTCTGGACAAGTAGGGAGACCTAGTGGCAGCTTTTTTAAACACAAAACATGGAAAACTTCATTTTTTTTAAACAAAGTACATAAGAAAGGTTTTTTATTTACCATCAGGAGTGTAATAGCAAAAATTAGTTTTAATGAGTGCCAATTTTAATCATATTTAATAAAAAACATTTGGGCAGAGAACCCATGAGTCTTATGTTTTTAATACTTTTTCTTTCTGTGCAGCCACCTGTTTTACATGGAGAAAGAGCAAATAAAGGCAATCCACAAGCAATGCTGAATTGTCACATTAATAATAACGGAACAGCAACACTAAACAACATTCATGCAAAAAAAGGTGTTCGAACTTTTCCTCCTTGTCAAGTTGAACGGATGCCACAGTTCAGCTTACCTGCTGGTCAAGAACATGCCCAAATGGGACAGCAGCAAAAAAATATAAACACTGCCAGGAAAACTACCTCAGATATTCAGACACTACAAAACTTTATGAGCGAAAGGAATGAAAATAGAAAAATTGAAGTAATACCTCACACAGAGCTGGATACGCTGCTCTCGAAATTTATTCTGGTGGTGAAACGCAAAGATGGCAATGAATATGAGCCTCACACTCTCCGCTGTATGGTAGGAAGTATTGACCGCTACTTGAAGGAACACAGCTACAACCACACAATCATTTATGGAAACAGCAAAGATTTTCCTCTTACGAAACAGTCGCTCAATGCAAAAATCAAATTTCTGAAAACAATTGCAGAAAGCAATCCACCCATCAGGCAGGAGGCATTAACAGATGATGACATTGAACATCTCTACAAGACAGGGACTCTTTCCTTAGATAATCCAACAAGTTTACTAAACTTGGTATTCTTTAATAATGGTATTCATTTTGCATTACGAACAAAGGAGCAGTACAGCCTCCAGTGGGGTGATATCAAGTTAAAAATCGATCCGAGGGGAAATCAGTACTTAGAATATACGGATCGTCAAACCGAGATGTTAGAGAATCGCAAGAATGTACGGCAAGTAAAACCCCGAATATACGCAACTCCACATATACCAGACAGGGACCCGGTAACGGCATACTTAAAATATCAAAGCTTCAGGCCTGGTGCCATGATGACATTAGACTCTCCATTTTATTTGGCACCAAATGTCAACTACAATCCAGCATTCTCTGAATGGTACCGATCGACAAAAATAGGAATCCAGAAAATTCGGGCAATGATGACAACTATGAAGATACGGGCTTCATTGCCAGAGTCGAAAAAGAAAGTTACTTATATAACAAAAAGGAGACTCGTCGAAAGGTTGCCGCAGCACACGTTGGGTGCCTCCGGGGCAATGGTGCCACCAACCCAACAAAGTAACTTACATAGTTTTAACAAGTCAGCTATGATTGACATGAAGCAACATAAGCCAGCAACTCTTATAAATAATTTACACACAACCTTGGCACACCCATCACAGGAGAGAGTACCAACTACAAGCAGCATCCAACCCCACCCTTCAACCAGCAGATATGGAGAATTACCAGCGCATAAAAGAAGCTTCTTGGCTACAGAGTTTGCCCAGCAACGTAACTCAAGTATGTATCTAAACAACTACCGATACCTGACTTCAGAGGAACCTGCAAGAAAACGCAAACCTACTTATGACTTTAAAAAATAATAAAATCCCTCATGTGGTACTGTAATTCAAGACTCTCCGGCCATTGGAAGGAACTTTTTTGAAAAAGCTGTCGATTGGACTTAAGTTGACTTTTTCTATTTTAGTCTTATTTACGTGTTTTTTCTTAACTCTTTAAGCTCTATTTATTCAACTTTTTAACTAAGTTGTTCAATGCTTATTTAAAAGAAATTGACTGATTACTACACTTTTTTTTATTATTTAATGTAATTTAAAATTGTGACATTTTCTCAGGCATTTAGATTTTTTTTTTATTGTATTGTGAGTTGATAAAAAAATTTAAGATTCTATTTTTTTTCCCTACGATTGGCACTTTGAGGGAAAGACTGTCCTGTGTGAACTGTAGAAGTCAGTATCTGAATGGGCTATGATATAGGCAGCCTTGCTACAATTTTTATAGGGGTTATTAATTGGTATAAAAATAATGAAAAATGTATCATGTCATAATACAATAAAAATAGAACAACTGTTCATGCAAAGCAGAGTAAAGGAAATTTTGGCAAATTGGTTCAGTTAAGAAATACTGTATATGTTCACTTAACTTTTTAATGAGGGACAAAACCTAGGTCTGGGTCATTTGTGGATGGAAGGAGGCTTAAAGAGGTTATCCAGGATTAGAAAAAAAGAGCTAATTTCTTCCAAAAACAGCACCACACCTGTCCATAGTTTGTGTGGTATTGCAACTCAAATCCATTGAAGTGAATAAAGCCAAGTTGTAATACCATACACAACCTAAGGACAGGTGTGGTGCTGTTTATAGAAGAAATTAGCTCTGTTTTTCTATTCCTGGATAACCTTTAAGTCTTATGGGCCTATAGCTTCTTGTTGTTCTTAAAGGGATTATCCTTTCCTGGCTCCCTAGCGCTTCACTCTTGTCTGAGGTATACCTTAAAGACAGAGGGGCAAGTACTGTATCACGATCATTAAATGTGGGAAACAAAACCATACTCGCATGCAGTGGCTGCATTTTTTTTGGGACAAGCATCGGCACGCCCTGTGCCTTTACCTTGTGAAAGAGTGAGTGCGAGGCTAGACTAAAAACTGCACACCTTAGGGTGTTATGCTCCGAGCACAACACTGTGAAGCACTTCTAGGGAGTAACAGCAGCAGCCCGTGTCGGTCCACACTTAGGGTGGGAAGGTAGGTAGAAGACCACACGATGGATGAGGTAGCAGAAGGTAGACAATTGCCCGGCACTTGCTGTTTGCAGAATACAGTACTACAGATGCTAAACTCCAAGGTGGTTGTGGAAATCAGTAAAAATCTGCATTCTGTTGTTGTAACATCATGGTGTCTTTGGTCGCCACATGCAGGCTTCGTTTCACCCACACGTGAATATCCCAGTTTACCCCATTTGCCTTCATGACAATGCTTATATTTCCCACATCACTTTTTCTTATTTTATCCATGGCCATAGCTGTATGTAAGCTTTTTTTTTTTTTCTTGTGAGACAAGTTTTGCTTTTATTTTGTTAGGGTAGGGTCACTCTTCAGATTGACGGCACAGTATGACGGTAAAGTGAGCTCCCTGCTGCTGCAGGGAAACTCTGTGTCCGCTGGTAGCGGCGGATTTCCCACCGGCAGTCACAAGCTGACACAGAGCTACCTGGCCGCAGCTAAGAGCTCACTCTGCCATCTTTAGTTGCTGTTGTCTGCGGAAAGGGGGTGCTGAGGAACAAGGATCCAAGTTACTTCTGATGCTGGAAGATGAAGGTGGGTGTGAGCTTGAAATTAATACCCTATAATATTTGGTTTACAGTGGAGGTCATCTTGGGTTTTATCTACTATTGGAAGGAATCTGCAACATTTTTCCCACTGTGGATCTAATGTCGAGTGAATGACAGTCAGCCATAAGTATAAATGTTTTTCTTTGTTTTATTTTGGATATTCTAATTTTAATGAAAGTCTGAAAGGTAAAGGTAGCACACCCCGACTGTGGAGGAAAAAAAAGATGCTGGTCTAAATGAATCCCCCGTGCACACCTCCACGTAAATCCTTGTACATAGATGGCTGCCCATGTGCCCTTGCAGAAATCTTTGCCAGCTCAGAGCTGGCAGAGATTTTAACTACAGTTTTTTCTTGCTGGCAAACATAAGCTGTATTAAAATCGGCACCCAGGGACGACCACATCCTCTTTGAGTAAAACCTTGTCCTCTCCGACATTTAGTCCCACCCATTCTGTGACTGCAGCGGAGAAGGGCAAAAATTTGCATAAATATAGGAAAAGTCTGGTTGAGATTAATTATGCAATATTTTTAGCTGTTTATTTGCTGTTTTTAATTTGATAAATGCCCTCAATGTGTTTATTCACCTATGAAACTGCATTGGTGAATGTATACATCCTCATCCTGTTTCATACCATAGCAGATTTAAAAGGTTATAGAAAGAAGGAATTCCGGCACCAGCGACTTAAATGCAAAAGGATTTAATGAAAATACAGCATGTATTATACACACTTTACAAAGACGCATTTCGGCAGTGATGGCCTTTCTCAAGTGTCGGATACATGCTGTATAATACATGCTGTATTCTCATTAAACCCTTTTGCATCTAAGTCGCTGGTGCCGGAATTCCTTCTTTCTATTATTGGATTTATATGATTCACGTGCACGGCGCACCTGATCCTGGTGCCGTCCTCCTCCGTACAGATTTAAAAGGTTAGACTGGGTTCACACTACGAAATTACTTTTTAAAAGTGCCATTCAGGAAATTCCAGTGCAGTAGAGAGACTGCGCTGTACACACTACGAGAATCACATCGGCGGAGCTTCTGCCGCTCAAAAAGTGAGCAATGACAACTGATTCAGTTAGTGCTGACTGCCAATAGAATCTCCGGACAGAAATATTCCATAGTATGAACCTAGCCTGTTTTTTTCTTTTTTTTTTCTTTTTTTATATATATAAATAACATGTTTGACATGTCACACAGACCTTTAAACGTTTTTACCGGTTGGTGTATTATTGTGCTGAGACCCCTCCCACGATCTATAGACCTAGGGAGAAAGGTTGCAAAAACTACAACCCCATGCATGCCCCGACAGACCCTTCTGTTTATAATGAGAAAAGATATATTTTATCTAAACTTAAAGTAAATTTTTTTACTTGTGACATCAGGTAAGAACTACTAGGTGTTCCCTTACCAGGCTAATTTTTCAGTTTTGGCACCCACATTTTATTTTGCCATCCACAATGCCATATGAGGGCTTGTTTTTTTTTTTTGTTTTTTTTTTGTACTTGGCACCTTTTATTTTACCATACAATGTACAATGAATTTGGAAAGATAACTTATTTGTGAGATTAAATGGATAATTTTTTTTCATTTTTACCAAGTACACTTTATGCTAAAACCAGTATGGTATCTTTATTCTGTGGGACAGTACGATTATAGTGGAACCCAATCTGTTATAGCTTCTGTTTTATATTACTACTATTGAAAAAAATAATATAAACTTTCAAGAAGAAATTGCACTGTTCTGACCCTTAAAGGGGTACTCCACTGCTCAGCGTTTGGAACAAACTGTTCCGAATGCTGGAGCCAGGAGCTTGTGACGTCATAGCCCCGCCCCCTCAATGCAAGTCTATGGGAGGGGGCGTAGTAGCTGTCACACCCCCTCCCATAGACTTGCATTGAGGGGGCAGGGTGGGACACCATGAGGGGGTGGGGCTATGACATCACAAGCTCCTGGTTCCAAACACTGAGCAGTGGAGTATCCCTTTTTAAATTTATTTATTCTGTCGACAGGGCTGAAGACTAATTTTTATCATGACCTGTAGTTGTTATGTGTACCATTTTTGTACCATTTTTCTCCACCCAACACCCTATAATAACAAAGTAGCAACAGCATTGTGGATTTTTTTTTTTTGTATAAAAAAGGAAAAATACAATTTCGTATGGAAAGACCTCCTATTTTCTTCTGATCTTTTGAAATATTTCTACACCTTGATCGGAGTCACCTGTGATAAATTATTATTATGGCTGTCTGTATAATAACTCACAGCTGATAATGCATATCAGAGCAAATAACCTAGCCATGAGGTAGAAAGAACTGCATATAGAGCTCAGAGATGACTGGAGGTATAGATCCGGAGAAGGGTACAAAAATGTTCTGTTGCAAAGAAAGTTCTCAAGAACACACTGTGGTCTCCTTAATTCTTAAATGAAAGAAGTTTGGAACAGCCACGACTTATCCTTGAGCTGGCTGCCTAACAAAACTAAGTAATGGGGACCTTTTAAAAGGTCAACCATCACTGGAGCAGCCCATCAATCCAGGCTTCGAGGTAATCAGGTGAGAAGGGTCTTGGTAAGACCAGTGACTGAAAACCCATTGGTCAATCTGGCTGAGTTGTACGGATCCTGTGAGAAAAATAACCTCTAAGTGCCATGTCTGGAGAAAACCAAGCACTGCTCCTCTCCGGCCCAATACCATCGCTAAAGTTAAATATTATGATGTAGCATCCTTCTGTGGCAGGTGTTTTCCAGTGGTTAAAGCATACCTGTCAGATCCCAGAAAAAAAAAACCTGTTATATGGTATTCAATACCTTATCCTGATCGTGTACATGTAATTTTATGTCTCTCACCCATATTTCACTAAATAATAGCATATCACAGCTGCTCAATGTATTTTCAGCTGTCTCAGGGAGGGGGCATGTCCCTCTCTTGCCTGCACTGTACTGACTCCTCCCCCTCCCTCACTTTGCTAACTCACTGCTCTGGGGAGCCTGGCAACCCTGCTCTGTAACCCTTTTCTCTCTGGAGTTATGCTGTGTGCACACACACACACACTGATTATTGGAGATTCCTTGTACTCTACCATCAAAGATGATATGGTGAGTGTATAATTTACATCTTCCTAAATTAGTGCAAAGGTTTAGAGCTAAAACAGTACTTTTTTTTTTTTTTTTTTTTAATGCATACATTTTCTGTTCCTATATCATTCCAGTGTATCATCCTTTGCAAGTCCCGTAATGCTGGGACTTGTAGTTTTGGAATAGTTGGAGGTACAGTATATGGATAATTCTTTTTTTGCAGCAGTGTTGCCTTCAGCTGTGTGACTACAGCTTTTGCAAAACTACAACTGTCAGCATGTCCAGACATTCTGTGACTGTCCAGGCATGCTTGGATTGGAGTTTTGCAACAGCTGGAGGCACATGTTTGGTAAAACTCTGTGTTACAGCAGTGTTGCTGCAGGCTGTGTTCCTTCTGCAGCCTTGTCAATCGGCCATCTCGTGTCCATGATCCTTGGACACACTCATGCTGCTGTGGGACTCATCAGTGTCCCAGGCGGTATGGGGTCCCCTAGTGGTGGGATTTTCAAAGGTATTTTTCATTAATAAAATGTGAAAAAGTAGTATATAAGAAAAACTATTGTTTTTCAAGATGTACAACATATTAAAAAAAAATTCTGACAGTGCCCATTTAATTGACTTGCAGCACTAAGGCGTGTTTTTCGTCACTTTTTATATCATGAAAAAATGAATAAAAAGCGATCAAAAAGTATGATCAATACAAAAAATGGTACCGCTAAAAACTACAGATCACGGCGCAAAAAATTAGCCCTCATAACGCCCCATACGAGGAAAAATAAAAAAGTTATAGGGGTCAGAAGATGACAATTTTAAACTTATAAATGTTTCTGCATGTAGTTATGATTTTTTCCAGAAGAACGACAAAATCAAACCTATATAAGTAAGGTATCATTTTAATAGTATGGACCTACAGAAGATAAGATGTATTTTTTACCGAAAAATGTACTGCATAGAAACAGAAGCCCCCAAAAATTACAAAATGGCATTTTTTTTTCTTCAATTTTGTCACACAATGATTTTTTTCCCCATCATTACAAAGTAGAATTGGTGGTGCATAAAATAAGCCATCATATGGATTTTTAGGTGCAAAATTGAAAGAGTTATGATTTTTAAAAGTTAGGGAGGAAAAAAACAAAAGTTGAAAAATGATGCTCGGTCCTCAAGGGGTTAACCACTTAGGGACCCAGGGCGTAATGTACGCCCGTGGGGATTTCCGTCCCCGCCCGGACTGGAGTGACTGCTGATATCTATCAGCAGGCACCCCGTGCAAATGCCCAGGGGGGGGGGGGGTCCTGAGACATTACCCCATTAACTGTGCAGTGGTCTCTAAACTGTGGCCCTCTAGACCTTGCAAAACTACAACTCCTAGCATGCCCACACAGCAGTTTGCTGTCTGGGCATGTTGGGATTTGTAGTTTTGAAACATCTGGATGGCGACAGTTTAGAGATCACTGTGTAATGGTCTCCAAACTGTAGCCCTCCAGATGTTGCAAAACTGCAAATCCCAGCATGCCCAAACAGTTGTAGTTGCATGCCCTTCGGCGATCAGTACAATGCTGGGAGTTGTAGTTTTGCAACAGCTGGAAGCACACTGTTTGGAAAATACTGAGTTAGGTAACAGAACCTTACTGAAGGTTTTCCAACCAGTGTGCCTCCAGCTGTTGCAAAAGAACAACTCCCAGCATGCACGGTTTGTCAGCGCATGCTTGGAGTTGTAGTTTCGCAACAGCTGGAGGTTTGCACACCCCCCCACCAATGTGAATGTACAGGGTACATTCACACGGACGAGTTTACAGTGAGTTTCCTGCTTGAAGTTTGAGCTGCGGCAAATTTTTCGTTGCAGTGCAAACTCCTAGCGGAAAACTCAACGTAAACCCGCCAGTGCAAATGTACCCTAAGAACACTATACTACACTAACACATAATAAAGGGTAAAACACTACATATACACCCCCTTACACTGTCCGCCCCAATAAAAATGAAAAACGTATCGTACGGCAGTGTTTCCAAAACGGAACCTCCAGCTGTTGCAAAACAACAACTCTGACTGTCCAGGCATGCTGGAGAGTGTAGCAACAGCTGGAGGCACCCTGTTTGGGAATCACTGGCATAGAATACCCCTATGCAATCCCTAATTTAGTCCTCAAAGGAGCATGGCGCTCTCTCACTTCGGAGCCCTGTCGTATTTCAAGGAAACAGTTTAGGGCCACATATGGGATATTTCCATACTCAGGAGAAATTGCACTTCAAATTTTGGGGGGCTTTTTCTCCTTTTACCCCTTTATGAAAAGGAAAAGTATGGGGCAACACCAGCATATTAGTGTAAAATTATTAATTTTTTTACACTAACATGCTGGTGTTGCCCCATACTTTTTATTTTCACAAGCGGTAAAAGGGAAAAAAAGACCCCCAAAATTTGTAACGCAATTTCTCCTGAGTACGGAAATACCCCATATGTGGACGTAAAATGCGCTGCGCACAACAAGGCTCAGGAGTGAGAGTGCCATGTACATTGGAGGCCTAAATTGGTGATTTGCACAGGGGTGGCTGATTTTACAGCGGTTCTGACATAAAACACAAAAAAAAAAATGCCCATATGTGACCCCATTTTGGAAACTACACCCCTTACAGAATGTAACAAGGGGTATAGTGCGCCTTGATGTCCACACATGCGGTATTTCCATACTCAGAAGGGATGGGGTTACAAATTTTGGGGGTCATTTTCTGTAAAATTTTGGGGAAAAACAAAATTTTTGTGAAAAATTATTTTTCTCTCATTTACACATCCAACTGTAACAAAAAGTTGTCAAACACTTGTGGGCTGAGGCTCACTGTACCCCTTGTTACGTTCCATAGTATGCCATGTTTTTTTTTTTTCTGTTCTGGCACCATAGGGGCTTCCTATTTGCGACATGCCCCCCCCAAAACCATTTCAGCAAAATTTGCTTTCCAAAAGCCAAATGGGACGTCTTCTCTTCTGAGCATTGTAGTTTTCCCGCAGAGCATTTTACATCCTAACATGGGTATTTCCATACTCTACGAAAAGTCGTCAAACACCTGTGGGGTGTTAAGGCTCACTGGACCCCTTGTTATGTGCTTTGAGGGGTGTAGTTTCCAAAATGGTATGCCATGTGGGGTTTTTTCTGCTGTTCTGGCACCATCGGGGCTTCCTAAATGTGACATGCCCCCCAAAAAACATTTCGGCAAAATTCACTCTCCAAAATCCCATTGTTGCTCCTTCCCTTCTGAGCCCTCTACTGCGCCCACCGAACACTTGACAGACACATATGAGGTATTTCCTTACTCAAGAGAAATTGGGTTACACATTTTGGGGGGCTTTTTCGCCTATTACCCCTTGTAAAAATTCAAAAACTGGGTCTACAAAAACATGCGAGTGTAAAAAATTAAGATTTTGAATTTTCTCCTTCACTTTGCTGCTATTCCTGTGAAACACCTAAGGGGTTAACAAACTTTCTGATTGTCATTTTGAATACTTTGAGGGGTGCAGTTTCAATAATGGGGTCATTTATGGGGTATTTCTAATATGAAGGCCTTCAAATCCACTTCAAAACAGAACTGGTCACTGATAAATTCTGATTTTGTAAATATGTGAAAAATTTCACTGTGAAATTTGCTGCTGAACTTTGAAGCCCTCTGATGTCTTCCAAAAGTAAAAACATGTCAACTTTATGATGCAAACATAAAGTAGACATATTGTATATGTGAATCAATATATAATTTGGTATGTCTATTTTCCTTATAAGCAGAGAGCTTCAAGAAAGATTTTTCATCAAGAAATTATGCAAGTATGGATAAAATTTGACCCCTAACATAAAGTAGAATATGTCACGAAAAAAAACTCTCGGAATCAGAATGAAAAGTAAAATCATCCCAGAGTTATTAATGCTTAAAGTGGCAGTGGTCAGATAGATGTGCAAAAAATGTCCGGGTCCTTAAGGGGTTAAGATTTTTTAATAGAAGTAATTTACAAATCTGTTTCTGGAGCCAGTTAATATATAAAACTTTTTTCCTGGAATACCCCTTTAAGTAATATAATATGTCATATTAGTTCATTTGGTTTATTTACAGGCCTTCCATAGTGTCAAAGGGCAGAGGTAAAAAACAGATTAATTGGCGCTGGCAAGAGAGTAAATATAAATAGCAATAAAATAGGTTAACAGTTATAACACAAAACAAAAGCAACAAGACACTTCTGAGGCAATAAGAGCCACAAAACTTTAAGGTTGGTACAGCAATCTGAAAGTCAGTAGGAGAAATAATAAATGTCCTTTAAGAACAATTTGGGACATTCTTCATCTAAAACACATTTATGTTCTGTAGACTGTATTTATACCTCACTCAACAAGGGGGAGGGGGCTTACCAGGGAAGATGCACCAAAATTTAGATGCAGATTTTTAAAGACAAACACAAGTTGCCATAAGTCTAAATTAAAATTAGACAGTTTAAGGTTGTGCCAAAGTTTTCAAACACCCTGAACCACTTATGATAGATTTGCCTCTCTAGCTTTTAAAGCAGCACTCCGCCCCTAGACTTCTTGTTCCCTATCCAAAAGGATAGGGGATACGATATCTGATCGCGGGGGTTCTGCAGATTGGGACCCCCGTGATCTCTGAGCAGCACCCTGCATTCTAAACAGTATGTTTAGAATGGTGGGTTCCCAGGGAGACTAGACTTGATGTCACACCACGCCCCCTCCATTCCTCCCCTCCACAGTATGTTTAGAATGGTGGGTTCCCGGGGGAGACTAGACTTGACGTCACACCACGCCCCCTCCATACGGGAGGGGGCGTGGCATGACATGACATCATGTCTCCCGCCACAGTAACCCAGCATTCTAAACATACTGTTTAAATTGCCGGGTGCTGTACCCCTTTTAAGCAGCCTCAAAAGAAGTTGGGGCTGGAAAGATGTGCAGATTATTATGGTAACCTGTCCCAGGTGGATGTCAAGTAAAGTCAGCTGTAATCCTTATAGGCTGTGGAGAAAGTCCATAAGATTAAGAAGCAGATCAGAAAACCTGGTGAATTTTCTCATGTACAAGTGAATCCTGTGTAAAACACGAAAAAGGTTTCTCTTTTGTGTGAATTTTTTGATGTCTGACAAGAGCCCTTTTGTGAGTAAAACGTTTGCCGCATTCTGAACATGAAAATGGCTTCTCTCCAGTGTGAATTTTCTCATGGAGAAGAAGACATGATTTCCGAGCAAAACATCTCCCACATACTGAGCATGAAAATGGCTTTTCTCCTGTGTGAATTCTTTGATGTTTAACGAATACTGATCTCTGAGTAAAACTTTTCCCACATTCCAGGCATAAAAACGGTCTCTCCCCTGTGTGAATCTTTTCATGATCAACAAGAACTGATTTCCGGGCAAAACATTTTCCACATTCTAAGCATAAAAATGGCTTTAGCCCTGAGTGAGTTTTCTGATGAGTAAAAAGAGCCGATTTATAAATAAAACATTTCCCACATTCCTTGCATAAGAAAGGCCTCTCTCCAGTGTGAATTCTCCGATGTTCAACAAGAACTGATATGTGATTAAAACCTTTCCCACATTCAGAACAGGAAAATGGTCTCACTTCTTGGTGAAGTCTCTGATGTCTTTTTAAGTGATCTTTTCGGGTAAAACATTTCCCACATTCTAAACATGATAGTGGCCACTCACCATTGTCCATGTTCTTGTACGTGTTTTTTAAAACATTACCTGCATTTTGGCATGCATTATTATTATTAACAATATTTGAAAGATAAGGAGATGGATCTTTGTGGTCAGTCAATGGCTCACTGTCCTGAACGATTTGAGATTTGTTGGGAGATTCTACAGCTTTATCATGTGCAACATTGTTATCCTCTGATTCACAATTTGGAGATAAAAGGAGGTGTCTTTCAGTGTCTCTTGTAAAGTCACATACTAGGGGGAAAAAAAATGTATTTTGTATTTTTTCAAAACCGCAAATTCTTATTATACGTAACATATAACATTTCAAAAAATTCCTGCACATTTTTCCTGCAGCAGCTATAGCTGTACATCGCTCTTGGCTAATAGAAGGTTGTCCCAAACTGGAACCAATACACCTTGATCTATACCAGTAGTCTGTAAACTGTGGACCTCCAGACAGTTGGCATGCTGGGAGTTGTAATTTTGCAACAACTGGAGACCACTAATCTATACTGTGCTTACTGTTTTACAAGCATAAAATGCCATTACTTTTTATTTAGAAGCGAAGATGCTGTGGACACAACTTGAAATGTGATGCTTGCATGCGCTCTTCCAGTCAGGGGTTAACAAAATTAACCGAAATCGGACCAATAAAATAAAAAAGATTTCTTTCTATGAACTGACAACGCGTTTCAAGGGGTGGGACCCCCTCTTACTCAGGTCCACTGATTGGTTAACAAGGACAATGACGGCTTTTATAGAGTGGTGGACCGCGAAAATCATCGGTCTATTCAAGACTGGTGTGGAGGCATAATATAAAAATATACAAACATAATAAATTATACAATATATAAACATAAACAAACATATACAACTGTCCATGTAAAATTTATTAACAGTTGTATATGTTTGTTTATGTTTATATATTGTATAATTTATTATGTTTGTATATTTTTATATTATGCCGCCACACCAGTCTTGGATAGACCGATGAGTTTCGCGGTCCACCACTGTATAAAAGCCGCCATTGTCTTTGTTAACCAATTAGTGGAACTGAGGAAGAGGGGGTCCCGCCCCTTGAAACGCGTTGTCTATTCATAGAAATAAATCTTTTATTTTATTGGTATGATTTCGGTTAATTTTGTTAACTCCTGACTGGAAGAGCGCCTGGAAGCATCACCTTTCAAGCTGTGTCCACAGCATCTTCACTTCTATATTCCTCTACCGTCAGAAGGACGGGACTTGATGCCGTCTGCACTCCATTTACTCTAGCCACATTGTCTGGCTTCAAGCGCACGATAGTGTTGTGCTCATAGTATAACACATAAAGGTGAGCGTACCCTCTTGAACCACAGAATACACTCCCTATACCTGTAGGAGTAACGGCACATAGTTGCGCTTTATTTTCTGTTTCTTTTTTCTATATTGCATCTAATGCCTTTTTATTTTAAATTCTGCACAATGGTTCTTATGACTGAAACATACCGTACTATGTAGGACTTTTACATTGAGATACATTGTGATACACAGGCTGATTATCAGGCAAATGAGCGTTTCTAGGCGCAAACGCTTGTTAGTCAGTTGAATAGATCTTTTGCGGGGCCTTTTAAATTATCATTATCGGCAGCACATCAGCCTGTGTAAAGAGGAAATATGTGGCCAATAATGAAGCTTTTGAATAGTCACATGATTGAGCCTTGTAAAGGTTCAGTAAACTGGTCAGCGAGATCGGTGATCATTATCTGGAAAGTGTCAGCCCATCTAAAAGGGCCCTAATGTTTTTCCTAAAACATCAGGTGACATAACTATTTTTTTAATAGGTGTGATTAATTACAAAGGATGTTCAGAATACGGGGCTGAATTAAAGCATTACTGTAATTAAAAAAATGTATGATTATTGCCACTCAATCTGGCTGATTGCAGTAGAGAGGCTCTATTGTAAGTCTATGGAGCAGTTTCCTAAAATGCGTTGAACCCAGCAGCAAGCAAGAGAGTGAAGAACACACCCGTGGGCTTCTTCCGGCTATATCTAGAGATCACTGGGTGCCTCTGAACTGTGGCAAGACATGTCAAAAGTGACAGAAACACTAACCATAAATAATATCTTTTCATGGGACAGACCTTTAACCCCTTACCAACCCTTGATGTACCTGTATGTTATGGGTCTAATGAGGGGAATATGGCGCGGGTCTGTGAGTTGGGTCCGCGTCATAACCATCATTTAGATGGATAAATGTAGCGAGCAATAGCGATTGCTGCAGTTAAACATTAAAGGGTAACTCTCATTAAAACAAATTTTTGCTCCTTATGGTAAATAAAAAATATTTCTATTATACTTTGTTTTTTAAAAAATGAAGTTTTCTATGTTTTATGTTTTATTTGTGCTTAAAAAAAGCTCAAGAGCACATTTTCCCCCATGTCATACACAGGCTTTGGTCCGAAGTCCAAACACAGAAAGTGCAGCCTGGAGTGCTGAGGGGGGGGGGGGGGTGTCCAGCCTCATCCAATCATAGCTCCTCTCACACTTAACTGCCATATGCTGTTGGTTGGACACACACCCCTCAGCACTCCAGGCTGCACTTCCCATGTTTGGGCTTCAGTCAAAGTCTGTGTATGAGAGTGGCGAAAATGTGCTCTTGAGCTTTTTTATGCACAAATAAAACAAAGAAAACTTCATTTTTTTTAACAAAGTATATTAGAAATATTTTTTATTTACCATAAGGAGTGCAATAGCAAAAAGAAGACTCACCGTAAAATCTCTTTCTCGTAGCTCTCATTGGGGGACACCAAACTGATGGGTATATGCTCTTGCCACTAGGAGGCGCTGACACTAGGAAAAAAAAAGTCGGCTCCTCCCTGGCAGGATATACCTGTCCACTAGAAGTGAGGAAACCAGTTTTGTCACAAAGCAGTAGGAGAAGCCAACAAGAAATACATCCAACCCTAGAAAGGAATCCTGGAGAAACAACTCAAGAACCAGAAAGAATAATCCGGAAAAAGGAAGAAGAAATGGGTGGGTGCGGTGTCCCCCAATGAGAGCTAAGAGAAAGAGATTTTACGGTGAGTACAAAAATCTCCTTTTCTCTGGCGCTCTTCATTGGGGGACACCGAACTGATGGGACGTACCAAAGCAGGCCCCTAGGGTGGGAAAAATACAACCACCGGAAAGGATCAGTCCCAAGACTGAACCTCAGAGTCCACGGGGTCCGTGGACGAGCCCCGAGGTCGGAGAAAGACCAGAGCCAGAAATTGAGCTCCCAGAAGATCGCCCGACCAGGAAGAGGGACTAGGACCCCAAGGAAAAAGGCCAACCTCTGGGGGGACCAGACGAGAAATCGATATGTCAGGGTCACCTGGAAAACGAACAACCCCAGAGGAGTAAGGAAAAGCAGACGTCCGCGAAAAGACACTGGACGACCATAAAAGAACATGAAGAAGGGAAGGAGTGCAGTAGAGAAAAAAACGCCCCATCTGATGGGCTAGCGGTGGAGTCTGGGTCGAAACAGAACACATGACCAAGATCGGAACCAGCACCAAGGGTGAACCGAAAAAGCCTCCTGAAAGGAACCGCAGACATCCAAAGGAAGAAGGAATGTAGCGCAGGAAACCTGTAGACACAGGTAGACACACAGGGAGAGGGCGTCAAGAACCCGCAGATACGCACACAGCGGAACTGTCCCTGGAAAAGGACATCGGACGACAGCCGCGGCCACGAAGTAATGAGGAAGGCGACCAGGTGGTTTAGAAAAAACATGCGGACACAGTCCGGCTATGTGGCATAGGGACCATGGGCAGGTCCGGTCCCACATACAGAAAACACCGCGAGAAGAGAGATACCGGCCGTCGGACAGGGTACACTCTGCCACTCAGAATCTGATGCATGAAACAAAGTCCATAGAGAGACACAGGAAACGCACTGAAAACAACACCTTGGCAGCGGGTCACCTGAGCTACCGCCCACCGAGGGGGAGATGTATAGAAGATAACTGGAGTCATTAGACAGCCAAGTGGAAAACAGACTGGCCGACAAGAATAGAATTCAAGAGCACCCAAGATGACTCCAGTCAGCCCCCCACATAAAGGGGGGTACTAGAGTGCGGTCCGACCAAGCGGTGGACCAGGTGGAGTAGAAAGACCCAGCAACTGAAGGACGTCCAACTGACAGCAAACCTGCGTACCTGTGGGGACCTTACCCCAGTTCCCGCACTCAGTGGTGAGTTACGGAAAAACAGGCTATGCTCGCGGCGGCCCTGAGGACAGGGACCGATGACAGCGGAAACCGAGTTGACAACAGACTGACTGAACGAGGGCAACGCCCGAAGCGTGGAGAGAAGAGACATAAAGTCAGTAACTGTGCTCCACAGACACAGGCGGGAGGGCGGGGAGGTCAAGAAGCCATGGACTAAAACCCCGCTCCCAGAGATAGAGGGAGATAGAGGAGCCATGGGATGCATCCCTGTCAACCTCATAGGGTCCCTGAAACACAATGAGTCAGTTCCGTGCACACCACAAACAGCAGTGGGGAACCGGGACACCAGCCGCAAGCCGTCAGTCGTGACATGCTGCAGAGGAAAATGCAGACCACTGTGTGGCGTAGTGGTATGGAACCCTAGGAGAGAACAAGCCAATCCGGCAGGCACCCAGCACCGTAGGAGGTACCGGAACTCCAGCCGCGGATACATCAGCCGTGAGATGTGAAACATAAGGACCCCAAAAGAGTCCCTCTGGAGAGATGGGGGGGGGGGAGGGGGGTTGGGGATAAAATACTTACCTCAACCGCCACATACTCACCCTCGAAGTCATCGACCAGCTAGTGCCTCCTGCCTTTTGCCGACATGGCGAACAGGGGCGAATGGGGGACCCAGACCCAGAGTACACCACCAGGCGCTGGTTGCTGGCGAGGAGGGGTTAACGGGTCCTTCTCATCCAATGCGCCGTGCCCCTAGCTCGCATGTGGGGGATCAGTCGGCAACATGCTCCTTTCACCCCACGCTAGAAAAAATAAAAAACTTTAGCCTAAAACTAGGAAAATAAAGAGAAAAAGACAAGGTCTGGGGAGACCCACAGAACCATGTCTGGCCTCCTATGACACTAGATAAAACTGGTTTCCTCACTTCCAGTGGGCGGGTATATCCTGCCAGGGAGGAGCCGACTTTTTTTCCTAGTGTCAGCGCCTCCTAGTGGCAAGAGCATATACCCATCAGTTTGGTGTCCCCCAATGAAGAGCGCCAGAGAAATTTTTTAATGAGAGTGCCCATTTAAATACCATAATCCCTGGTGTCTAGTGTTCCCATCGGCCTCCTTGTGATGTAATTACGGGGTTCCTTTCCTGTCCCTCAGCATCTACCCTGGATCAGTGATTAGCAGGCTTTAGCAATCAGGTGCTGATAGCATAGATCAGTGTATTGTACTGCATGTTACAATTTTAGGTCCCACAGAGCTGTTGATTTCTGGGTTAGGGGTGGGATGTAAACAGGTTGTAGTGACGGAACCTAGTAGATATTACCCACCTGGACTTAGATTTATAGGAATTTCCTCCAGTTTACACTGATAATCCCCCCATTCATCGTCTTCTTCTATAGTCTCCACTTTAATATCAGACAGATCTTCGCCCTGGTTCAGGATGTAAACAATCCGTGCAGAAGTCAGAAGATGGCTGGAGAATGAGAATCCTAAGCAATAACATCATTACAACATGTTATATGGAGCTTAGTGTGCAGTAGGAACACAGCTCCTCTAAGGGCACGTATACACATGTAAAAACAAATATTGGTTTTTCCTTTAATGACCAGGCTCTTTTTAAAAAACTTTGACGTGTCTCTTTAAATTGTAAAAACTTTAGAATGCTTTTTTTGAGCGGATTCTGAGATTGTTTTTTCGTGACATATTGTACTTTATATAAGTGGTGCATTTTTGTTGACACATGCAGCATTTTTTGTGAAAAACTCTTGGCGTTTAAATTTTTTTTATGGTGTTCATTGTGCGTTAAAAGTGATGTTATATTTATTCTGTGGGTCGGTACAATTATGGCAATCACAACATCTATGGGGTAAATGCTGCTGGGACTGGCACGGTCGCTGCCCGGCAGCTTGACAGCCGGGTCCCGCCGCCGATCTCCTGAGCTGCACACAGCAGAGCAGGAGATTGTCAGGACGTATGCATACATCTCAGCGCGCGAACGTGTCTGGTGCTGGGATGTATGCATACGTCCTATAGCGGGAAGGGGGTAAAAAACCTACATAGTTTATTTTTCTGCACAGAAAAAGAAAAGACATGTCACTTTTACGCTTGGTTCTGCATGGACGCTCCCATTAAAATCAGCAGGAGCTTCCACATGGTGTGCTAATTCTGAGGTTTTGCCCATGTGAACATGCCCTTAGGATCATACAGAGTATTTGACCAGATATCAGCTTCATTTACCTGATGACCCTGTGGGATTCTAGGATTGTTTTCTTTCCAGTACTGGGCACAGAGAGAAGGAGCAGGGGCATTGTTGTTACTAGGTCCATCTGCTGAATATAACAAAGTGGTTAATACATGTCTATTAAATTATCTGATAATTGGTCAGTCTATATGTCCCTCAAAGCTGCTCTCTACAAGTTTTTTTTCATTGAAAAAATGTAATAAACCTATGTGCCCAGACTGCATACTAAAACAAAAAAAGCTTTTACTCACCATCCTTGCTCCCTCACAGCCTCTGGTTTGGGCACCTGGTCTAAGCCGCAGCTTTGCCCATCAGCGCTCAGCCAATCACTGACGGGGCAGGACATCGCTGCGGCCAGGGATTGGCTGAGCAGCAATGTGCCAATACAGGAGGGAGCAAGGATGGTGAATAGAAGCTTTTTTGTTTTTTTATGCAGTTTGGGCACATAGGTTAAATAAATTTTTTGAGTGGACAGTAAAGTGTTACCAATGAAGATGGTGAATATTTTTTGAGTTGTCCTGCTTGATAAATTTGCCTCTGTCTACATGTTCACTCTTATGTGGACACAATGGGGGAGGTTTATCAAAATCTGTGCAGAGGAAAAGTTGCCCATAGCAACCAATCAGATCACTTCTTTCATTTTGCAGAGGCCTTAAATGGGCACTGACATGAAAACAAAAAATTGATATGTTGTAGAACTTAAGTACTACAACATATCTCTAATATAGTTTAATTAAAAAAAAGCGATTTTAAAACAGTTTAAAATCACTTTTAAATTCGGCCACTAGGGGTCGCCCTCCTAGTGGCCGAATGCATTCAGCAGTGACGTCACCACTGAATTTCGACTCGTTGAAGCCTGGCAACTGGGTTTGCGGGCTGCGCTGCGGGGAGGGGGTACTCTGGGTGAACTAAGGGGGAGGGGAGCGAGTTGAGCGGCGCGATGGGGGCAGGGGTTGCGGGCTGCACGGCAGGGAGCGGTATGTGCTCCGGTGTTCACCTATACAGGGTGCCTCCAGTTGTTTCCCCACTACAACTCCCAGCATGCCCTGACAGCCAATAGATGTCAGGGCAAGCTGGGAGTTGCAGTGGGGAAACAGCTGGAGGCACCCTGTATAGGTGAACTACGGGCGGAAGTGCCGGCCCCAGCAGGCATCAGTGACGTGGTGCCTGCTGGGGAAGTCTGCCTGGTAGTGAGCACGCTACCAGGCAGACAAAAAGGCATTTTTAATATGGTAAAAAAAAAATTTAAAGGCAGGGAGGGGGTTAGGGATAGATGGGTAATAGGCAGGGACAGAAAAAAAAAAGTGATGGTGGGAGCTACCCTTTAAAAATCTGATTGGTTGCTATGGGCAACTTTTCCTCTGGACAGGTTTTGATAAATATCCCCTAATGAGACCACTGAGAGGAGCAAAACAAGGTTGTAGGGCTGATGAATTCTGACCTATAGCACAATGTTGTTTACTGACAAGGGAGAATGTACTGGCCACAATTTACCTGGGCTGGTATCTACATGAATTTCCTCCTCTTTACACTGTTGGCCACCTCTCATATATATTTCTTCTTCTGTTATTACTTCCACTTTAACATTAGCCACATCTTCACCCTAATGCGGACAAAGACAGACACAACAAAAAGTATATACATTTAATCTGTATATGGGTACATTCCCATTGGACAGTGAGTTGGGGAGTGAAGCGCACAGCCGCGTGCCTAGCTTAATCTAGAGATTGATACTGAGACCCTGACTGATCAAATAAAGTTTTGTTGTTTTTATTCCACTTATTTTTTTTATACCTCAGAACACCTGTGACAGTGTCACACATCTAATGTGTTAAAGGATACCTCCGGGATGTAACAACTTATCCTCTAAGGATAGGGCATAAGTGTTAGATCGCTGGGGGTCCGACCACTGGGGCTCCCTGGCTCCCTGAATGGGCATTTTTTAACACAGCAGGAAGCGGCGGCCAACACGCCTCCTCCATGCAGTTCTATGGGAGAGCTGGAGCGCTGTTTTCATCAATCTCCGGCTCTGCCATAGAACTGCATGGAGGAGGCATGTTGGCCATCATGCTGTGATCGAAAATTCTCGTTCGATGCAGGGAGCCAGGGCACCCCAGCAGTTGGACCCCCCGCTATCTAACACTTATCCCCTATCCTTAGGATAGGGGATAAGTTGTTACATCCCTGAGTTATCCTTTAGGTGGAAAATTGTGAACTTACCACAAATTCATTGTCTTGTAAACTAGCCAGCTGGAGAGAGGTCACCAGACAATGGAGCAATTGTAAGGGCATTAACCTTTAGCTCCCCTTTTGCACGAAACAGAATTAAAGCTGGTGCAAAAGGGGAGGTAAGGGTCCTTGCAGAGAAATATTAGAGACTAACTGGGGGAGATTTATAAAAACCTGTGTAAAGGAGAAGATGACCAGTTGCCCATAGCAACCAATCAGATCACTTCTTTCATTTTTCAGAGGCCCTTTTCACAATGAAAGAAGCGAGTTGATTGGTTGCTATGGGCAACTGGTCGACTTTTCTTCTACACAGGTTTTGATAAATCTCCCACATTGTCTGAGCAGACAGGGAGAAATGCGGTTTGAAGCGACTAATACTTATAAGCTGATTGTCCTGCATTTCAACTTAGCCCAAAATGTTCTCAACCAAAACTGTATTGTCCTTGGAATAAACTGTTAGAAGATTAATGCCCGGACAGACTGCATCTCAGACTGCATTATCGCTACTGAGGAAGGTGGCCTTTTATGAATTTTTTTTGCACCCCAAAACATGTCTAGCCTATAGATTATTTTAAAAGACGCACCAATAACATCTCCAAAGATTTTCTGTTGTAAAGATCTATGCAGTCTGGGAATTAAAGGACATCTATGGTGTAGATTTTTTATTTTTATTTTTTATAATCCCCTGTGCCTAGGCTGCAAAAAGGAACAAAACAAACTTTAACTCGCCTTCCGACATTCCCCTGTTGCTCCGATATCAGCGTCACGGTCCTCCGGTGCTGGACTTCTTCCTGCTTCCTGGGGAAGGTGACTCATACTGCACTCAGCGTATCACCAGCTGCAGCAATGTCCCGCCACGGTCGGTGATAGGCTGAGTGCACTGTCATGTAAGGAGCCCGGGCCCCGCCTTCTCCCTGCTGCCCGGGCTCCTTACATGACAGTGCGCTCAGCCGAGGAGGGACATCGCTGCGGCCAGCAATATGCTGAGAGCAGTATGAGTCACAGTCCCCAGGAAGCAGGAATATGTCCAGCACCGGAGGACTGTGATGCCGATATCGGAGCAACAGGGGAACTTTGGAAGGTTAGTTAAAGTTTGTTTTGTTCTTT
Source organism: Hyla sarda (assembly GCF_029499605.1). NCBI lineage: Eukaryota > Metazoa > Chordata > Amphibia > Anura > Hylidae > Hyla > Hyla sarda. Next base: position 185,015,032 of record NC_079195.1, read on the forward strand.
TTTGCAGCCCGGGCACAGGGGATTATACAAAATCTACACCATAGATGTCCTTTAATTTTCATACTAGTGGAGCGCACTCTGCATCAACCTGCTGTAAAGGAGACGCTCGGAGGATGCTGTGATACTATCCAGAGCAAGCTTCCATCAACTGTGCCAAGTGACCACTTCAGCCTGCCAGCTTAGAGGTGGCTGTTCTATCATCTAGGACAGCTCATTATTCCAGCCTACCAGGACATTGTACTATCTTCCAGAATAAGCTTTCATTAGCTGCAGCAGCTGACCATCTCAGCCGCAAGCCAGCGTACTGCGGGAAAGATTGAGTCGTGAGATGGTACATAGTGCCGAATGAGTGTCAGCTTGTCTATTTAAACCTGTGTAGAAGTAGAAAAAAGAAAGGCTCAGAGGAGGCGCCTTGTGCGTCACCCTAATTGATACAAAAGTGGGGGCAAGGTATGAATCTATAAAGTGGCCGCTCACCTGGAGCGTATATTACATACGCATATAACCTCAAGCAGAGGTATGTTGAGAAGGGGGATCCTGTGCAATTTGCCTAATCTGAAGAAGGGGTTTGTATATCCTGAAACGCGTCATTCCTGTGTACTACAATAAACTTGAAGCTATACATTTCTGCTATCACTATGCACCAGTTCATTTGTATGACCTGGTGAGATTCTAGACTGGGCATTTGTTTGGTACATCTGAAATACTTCCATGTGAACAGTGCAGCAATATCCCATTGAAATCAATAGGACTCTTCTGCTGCGGAATTTCCATCCGGAATTCCATCTTGTGAACATAGCCTTACAGTATAATGTCTAACCTCGCCTTTGCACCTTCTCAATGGCGTCTTAATGAAATATATCGGATGTTTTGAACTATACAATAAACATACGGTCGGTGTGGAAGAATCTAGTGGTGAGTGCAACGCTTCATTTTTCTTCGTAACATATGTATTTACTGTATAACATCCTAATATTTACAGCAGGTCTCACCTCTCCAGAGAGCAGCTCAATGATCTGGGTGGTGAGTTCTAGGATCTTCTCATTGTCGTTTCTCTCATGGTTTCTCTCATGCGGTGGAGGCTCCACAATGGAACTCTGGGTTTTGCTCCATCTTCTGGATATATAACGATGATTGCTGGAAGTCAAACACTCTCCAGATGTTTTCTTTACTACTGTATAATTCTGTGCATGAGGAGAGACTGATAAATATCAGTATATACATAACATGAAACCCTCCAGCCGTGTACTCGTATATTCTAACCAAAATGAAATTGGTATTCTGACATTAGGTTAAAAAAAGGTAAGCAGAAGCATCATTGTTTTTCTAGCTGTCCTAGTTCTAAAACCAGCAAAAAAAATTATAAAAAAATTGTATTGTGACTATGTACCTCCTTTCAGCTGATATTGCTATTCACTACATCCTGATTGAGCATCATTTGAAGCACTGTCTCCCTCAAATTCATGAAAGCTCCCTCAAATTCAGTACTACAATTCCCAGAATGCATTGCTTTCCTTAGATCTTGATCACAGCGCTCCTACCATGCCTTCTATTCTCCCACAACACTCCTGCCAGTTCCTCTCCCATAGCTGTGGCTTCAATGGACACTGTCATTTGCCAAAATGTTTAATATAATGTAGGTTATAACATTATATGTATATTTGTAATATACATTGTTTACAAAATATGTATATTTATGGGAGAAGAAAATGCTGTCTTTTGCCTGCAGGTATTGCCTGTGTGTCTCTGTACGGAGACAAAATACAGGAAGTGAGGGCGGGACAAGCAGGGCTCTGTACAGGCTCCTGGCTTGTCAATCATCCTGATGTGTAAGCCGGAGGCATGTCATAGAGCCCGGCTTGTCCCCAAGGCGCAGAGCATGGCTTGTCCCCAGGGCAGGTACACCTTCAGTGCCCCACTTACAGCTGCTATAGATTGTTTCTTTTAGGATATGTTCAATCACTGCAGATTTGCTGCAGATTTCCTCAACTGATCCACAGCATTTCTACAACTGATTTTGTAATACATTTATTTGTTTTCATGCAGAAACGCAATATTTCCTGCAACAGATGTGCAGCATGCGAGCATACCCTTAGGGCAGTGTTTGCCCAACAGTGTGTCTGAATTCTGTCGCATGTATGTTGCAAAACTACAACTCCTACAACTGTCTGGGCATGCTGGGAGTTGTAGTTGCTCAACAGCTGGAGACACACTGTTTGGAAAACACTACCTTGGAGGATGCCACAGTAGCTGATGATGATCACACACATTCACGCTTGACAATGTCATTTGACAGATCCCTTACCTCTCCAGTCAGCAGGTTAATAAGCTCCAGGGTGAGGTTTAATACCCTGTCAGCTATGTCTTTTCTGTCCTTGTCCATCCTCAGTCGATCAGTCAGACAAAGGAACATTGTTTTGCTGAAGAGACATCAGCAGGACAGATCCTTTACTGAAGAAACCTAAAAGGAAAAACATTATACTGAATTATTATGTATTTCTTATATGTAATGATGAAACATAACAGTAAAACCACAGACAGGCTATTGCTACCAGTTGGAAAACTCCAGCTATACCTTTGAAATGAGTCAAGTTGAAATTGAATTGGAATATGGCAAATGATAAATTGACCAGCCTTCTTACAGACTTACAAAGGCACTTGACAGAACTTGGCAGCCCTGGATAATACATTTGGATGACTCTCTTTAACCTTCAATTGTTACTCACTTACAGATCATATGTAGGTTCCTTATCACCCCACCGACACCACCACCCCCACCACGTGCATCTTATTCGTATCCCCTTGTGTATGTGTTTATTGTTTTTTTTTTTTGTCCAGGCAATCTTAGGATACCTAGGTGTATATATACCTTGATTACCTTATTTAACATAGTAAGGGCTTGTTCACATTGCCATTGTGCTCCAGTAAATACCATTTACCGAATTATTCGCCATATAAGACGCAATTTTTCTTCCCCAAAACTGGGGGGGGGGGGAAGTTGGTGTGTCTTATAGGGCAAATACACATTAAAATCCTGTCATATCGCGACGGTCCCTGCGGCCATCAACAGTCGGAACCCGCAGCTAATACAGGACGTCACCAATCGCGGTGATGCCCTGTATTAACCCTTCAGACACGGCGATCAAAGCTGACCGCCGCGTCTGAAGGGAAAGTGAAACTAACCCGGCTGCTCAGTCGGGCTGTTCGGGATCGCCGCGGTGAAATCGGCGAATGACTGCTCCATGCCGGGATCCCCTGCATGGCCGGCGCTCTCCTTCGTCGTCAAGCACACCGTCCCATCATCCAATAGGAGCGGCGTGCGTAGCGACGTGATGGCGGCGACGGAGAGCGAGGATACCGGGCAGCAGAGACGTTCCGGAGCGACGGGGACACCCCGGGGGTAGATTCATCAAGACCTGTGCTGAGGAAAAGTTGACCAGTTGCCCATAGCAACCAATCAGATCGCTTCTTTAATTTTTCAGAGGCTTTTTCAAACATGAAACAAGCAATCGGATTGGTTGCTATGGGCAACTGGTCAATGGTCAATTTTTCCTGTCAAAGGGTAGGCTATAACAGACAGCAAATTAAAAGACATGTTTTAAAGTTGTTATGTTGGAAGCAGGAAACATGGACAAGAAGGGGTACTCCACTGGAAAAAAAATATTTAAAATCAACTAGTGCCAAAAAGTTAAACAGATTTCTAAATTGTAAATTTGTAAAAAAAAATCTTAATCCTTTCAGTACTTATCAGCTGTTGTATGATCCACAGGAAGTTCTTTTCTTTTAGAATTTCCTCTCTGACGACAGTGCTCTCTGCTAACACCTCTGTTCATTTTAGGAACTGTCAAGAGCAGGAGAGGTTTGCTATGGGGATTTGCTCCTACTCTGGACAGTTCTTAAAATAGACAGAAGTGTCAGCAGAGAGCACCGTGGTCAGACAGAAAGGAAATTCAAAAAGAAAAGAACTTCCTGTGGAGCATACAACAGCCAATAAGTACTGGAAGGATTAAGATTTTTTTAATAGAAGTAATTTACAAATCTGTTTAACTTTCTGGCACCAGTTGTTTTCCAGTGTAGTACCCCTTTAAGGATCCTAGTGACCTTAAGAAAGGCCACATTGTGATTGAGTGGGTCAGAGATACAAGTCTAGTGCAGTGTTCCATTACGCAGTGGTTAGTACCAGGGCTTCAACTGACAATTGGACAGTGTCTGAAGGGTTAACAGGGGGAATGAGGGAACAGACCCTGAAGGGTTATCAGGGAGAAAGCAGAGGAGACAGTACCTGAAATGTTAAGAAAGGGAAGGGGGGGGGGGAAATCAGTATCTGAAGAGTTAACAGGAGGAAAGGGCAGGGGACAGTGCTTGAACCTGAAGGGTTAACAAGGGGGGGGGAGCCCCTAAAGGGTTATCAGGGGGGGGGGGGAAGAGAGGATATTACATTTCCAAGCAGATTCAGCAAGAAAAAATTGACATGTTCATTCTTTCTGTGGAGTCCGCAATTGGAATTTCCAAGCTGAATTTTTCCACTCGGAAATTCTGCCATGTATATTAACCCTAGTAATTCCTCCGCTCACAGACAGAAGTGAAGCTATGTAAATCCTAGCAGCAAGAAGCAATTGTGAAACAACTGGACAGGACCACCAAATAGGAATAGTGGTTCTCTGTCCAGCCCAACCATAGAAACACAAGAGTGCAACTGATGGGAGAATTGCATGAAGCCTTTATGGTACATAGCACGCTCTATGAAGTACTTTGAGGGCAGTGACATTGATATCTGCATCCCATTGGGACATAAAGGGGAGCTTTATACCAAATGAAGGGGAGTTTAGCATGGCATATAGGTGTGATAAGGATCCTTTTATTTGGGGGTGACTAAAGGGCCAAACGTTCAAAAGGAGAATATTGAAAAACTGTACAGGACTTGCAGTGAGTGGGACTGTCAAAAAGTTGTTTTTGAACAACAATAAAAAAACGTCTCAAAGGGCAGGAGGTGCTCAACCCCAAATGCAGTTGTGCGCAGATCCTGCCCTTGTGGTCTTTGCTAAGGGCAATTCCCAGCATGAAATGCATACAATGGGCGATGCCTGTAGCAGACTACAAGTGCCACAATAGCATCCTACACCCGATGAAAAGTGTGGATGTGTAACAATTAGAGTAATACAAAAATGTAGGTGCACTACTGTGGTAGATGTAGACAGTAACATGACTAACCCTCAAAATGATGTTAAAATTGAGACATTAGCCAGTATATCCTTATATGAAGGACATACCTGAGCCCACACACCAACGCCAAGGTTTCTCAAGTGGCACGGGACCTAGCACTAACCTACCTGTGTCGTATGGGTAATACCAGGGGCCAGTGGGCAATTACAGCAGCATTAGGTCCGACTCACAGCCTTCTCCCAGTTCACTCCAGTGTGGCTAAGCACACATACAAGGGGAGGAGGGAGGAAGGCCATGAGCTCCACCCAAGTAGGCTATGTTGCCGGCCTCAAAGGTGCACCAAAATGCTGCCTATAATAGTGATTAAGGCAGGGCTGTGGAGTCGAAGTCAGTGTCGGACAAAATTTTGGGTACCTGGAGTCGGCAAACAATGCACCGACTCCGACTCCTACTAAATTTAGATTGGAATGAAAAATAAAAAAAAGCAAGTTTAAATGTCCCAATTCACAAAAAGTTATAATTAATGAATTTTCTACTATAAGAATAAAGACCAATGCATGCAGTGCCTCATGTAACCGCAAAACGAACACATTAAGTGACCGTGAAGAAGCATGCTTTTCATATGCTTTACTATTTGGCACACAACGCACAATTAGGAGCGGCAATACTTATACTTTCCATAGTGTTGTGTTCTGCTGTTACAGGGAACCCATGGGTAACCTAGCCTCTTACTGATAAGGGATTAAGTAAATATGTTTTTTGCAGGACTAGAGACACTTGCATAAGTGAAGGGAATGGAGGGTCAATAGTTCAAGACTGAAGCTGTAAACCATTGGAAAAACTGCTGCCATTCAGCTAAGGCTATAAAAACTTGTAAACTCGATTGTTAGCTTAAAGGGGTACTCCGCCCCTAGACATCACGAGGGGCGTAGCCATGATGTAGCGATGCTCCGGCCCTTGTATCGCCCGTCATTACGCACAGAGCGAAATGATAGCGCGGTATGCAGTAATGATAGCGCGGTGCCGCATCGGCGATCCCGGGGGTGCATCTGACATCTTATCCCCTATCTTTTGGATAGGGGATAAGATGTCTAGGGGCGGAGTACCCCTTCAAACTTGACTATGGGATTCTACTAGGGAAATCATGTTTTATAATAAATGCCCCTTCCTGGATCCTCCTACTGCCCTATCTTCAGCAGCAGATCAGCACACAAACTGTTCAATACAGTAGACTGTTGGCTTCCCAGCCAGTAGTCCTGTGGTAATGACATGTATGTTGCCTTTCTTTCCTTCAAGGAATGTACAAAATACATTCACATATTAATACAGAGGAGTCGGAGTTGGAAGCACAGAAAACTCCGGAGTCGGAGTCGGAACATTTATCTACCGTCTCCACAGCCCTGGATTAAGGTGTTTAGATTTGGAGTTTATAAGTTTATACACCTCAAAGTATAAAATATGAACAAATGTTCATTGTTCCCACTGTATGTGTGCTTAGGCACACTGGAGTGAACTGGGAACAGGCAGTGAGTTGGACCTAATGCTGCTGTAATTGCCCACTGGCCCCTGGTATTGCTCATACGGCACAGAAAATTGAATACGGCAGAAAAATTTGCTTGGAAATTCAGTTTTAGCAGACTCCAATGTTTCTCAATGAGATACTACTTCTCTGTGCAAACGGCGTACTTTCCACTGTGGATACATCTGTCATGGAGATTCCAATTCTGGACTCGGCAGAAAGAACTGACATTTCAATTCTTTCTGGATAATTTGCTTGAAAATGCATTGTCTTGTACGGAGAAGACACATTTCCTAGCGCCCTGGATGGAGAAATGTCCATCCAGATATTTTGTGGGCAGACAGTTTGCCATGTGAATGGGGCGTAAACCTACCTGGATTTCTCAGAAACCAATGAAAGAAAGAACTGTCTGGCACTGCTAATGTGATGTAATTAGCGCGTCCAACTATATTATGACAGGCATAACTGCATATGTATCTGTCCAGCAAAGGCAATGGTAGTGGAGGTGCTCTTATCCAAAAGATCCATACATGGCAACTCATAGACTCAATAGAAGGCAGAAGATAACGCACTCACCACAGGTACCGATGCAAAAGTTCAGGCTTATTTCATATCACGGTCCCCCCGGACGAAGGTCAGTGGACCGAAACACATGTAGGGGTGGCAGCATCCTGGGACTTCTAGTACTATTCGTTACTATCTCTGGTATGTATACACTGAGGTTGTTGCTTTAAGTTTTTACTGATACTTATATGTGGCATTAGCATAGTCTGCACCTGCACTTCAAAGGAGAACTCCGGTAAAAACAACTTATCCCCTATCCTAAGCATAGGGGATAAGTGTTAGATCGCGGGAGGTCCGACAGCTGGGGCCCCCTGCGATCTCCTGTACGGGGACCCGGCTCGCTCCTGCTCAATGCAGGAGCCGAGCGTTTTTGACCACAGCCGAAACTGCGGCCGACACGCCCCCTCCATACACTACTATGGCAGGGCCGGAGTGCTGCCTTTGGCAATCTCCGGCCCTGCCATAGAAGTGAATGGAGGGGGCGTGTCGGCCACAGCTTCGGCTGTGGTTGAAAACGCTTGGCTCCTGCATTGAGCAGGAGCGAGCCGGGTCCCCGTACAGGAGATCGCAGGGGGCCCCAGCTGTCGGACCCCCCGCGATCTAACACTTATCCCCTATGCTTAGGATAGGGGATACGTTTTTTTTTTTCCCCATACCGGAGTTCTCCTTTAAAGGGGTACTCCGGTGAAAACCTTTTTTCTTTTAAATCAACTGGTGGCAGAAAGTTAAACATATTTGTAAATTACTTCTATTAAAAAATCTTAATCCTTCCTGTATTTATTAGCTGCTGAATACAACAGAGGAAATTCTTTTCTTTTTGGAATGCTCTTTGAGGACATCACGACCACAGTTCTCTCTGCTGACGTTATTATAATAATAATAACACTTTATTTATTGTTTTCCTTAGTGGGATTTGAACCCAAGTCCCCAGCACTGCAAGGCAGCAGTGCTAACCACTGAGCCACCATGCAGCCCTTAGCATACATCTGCTATGCATGGTTGATAAAATGGACAGAGACGTCAGCAAAGAGCACTGTGTTCATGATGTCATCAGTGTTCCAAAAAGAAAGTAATTTCGTCTGTAGCATTCAGCAGCTAATAAGTACTGGAAGGATTAAGATTTTTTAATAGAAGTAATTTACAAATATGTTTAACTTTCTGCCACCAGTTGATTTAAAAGAAAAAAGGTTTTCACCGGAGTACCCCTTTAAGGCTTTTTTAGCCCAAGCTGTTTGCCGCATTGATATTGACTATATAAAGCTGTTATTTCACCCTGTGTCTACAGTACAATTTTCATACACTGGTACTCAGTATTAAATTATTGTATGTCCCAGGTATTGCCGCCTTTTGCTGCCGATTTCTCCTTTTTTAACTGTTTTTATGTATTTGAACAATGTATTTCAATAAAGATTAATTATTTAATTACCTATGTTAATAGCTCCTGTGTTCTTTGTGTTATCTGTATATTTGGAGTCTATATAGATTATTATGGTAGTCAGTGCCACATTTATCTGAGGGATTTTCTCTGCTGTAAATTAATACTACTATTCTCACTTTAGGGGTTATTATAATAATTGCAGGGCTACCCCCTTTTAGTTTATAGGCCGAAATATCATACTCTTGTGCATGTTTTGGCGTTTATGTTTATTTCATATCAGCAGTGGACAGCTTAACACAGGACAGACACACGGGGAGTAATGTGATACAGGTGAGGTGGAGGCGTGACACAGGGGCGGCAACTAGTTTCGCGTTCGATGGCGCTTCCTCTGGCCCATACTGATCTGGAACGTCAAGGTGGAGTTTTATGCAGTAACCTGATGGGCGTTACTATATAAACCTAATATCAGTGCAAGATACAAAGTGCAAATATAAGTGATTATAAAAACAACACCTAATTTAAAAATATATACACAGTTGGAAGGCTTTAGTGGAGAAAAGCACCCATCTAATTCCTGTCATTTAATCCCAGGGGACCGAGCGCATTGACTCAGATTATCCAACAGGCTTCTTTTTCCATGAGCAATAGGTGCTTAGCTCCACCTCTAGAATATCAACTTTCTCGATACCAGCAAACCTAATACAGGACACATCGCTGTGGTGGACATCTCAGACATGGATTATAAACCGCACGGCCGGTGCATTGCCATAGAATGAGATTTGCCATAGAATGAGATGGTCTGCCTCCATCACATCCTATTGGCTCACTCTTGTCACGTGACATATTTACGTGACATCGATGCGCACAGCAGTCTCAGTTTGGCTATCACAGGGAGGGGATCTCCTCTCCCTGTGATAGCTGAAGCTGTACGGAGCTCTCATGGCCTCTGTGGCCTGACAGAAGCTCACACATTTACGCAGCTCATACGGCTGCCTCATATACATTTACTGTTGATCCACAGCGCTATCGGGATCCCTATGCCCGATGGCGCTGTCATCAGTGTGCGTCCCCTTGAGCGCCCCACGCCCGCAGCTCTACTCCCCGTCCCCCGCAGCTCTACTCCCCGTCCCCCGCAGCTCTACTCCCCGTCCCCCGCAGCTCTACTCCCCCCTGTCCCCTGTAGTTCTACTCCCCGTCCCCCGCAGCTCTACTCCCCCCGACCCCGTAGCTCTACTCCCCGTCCCCCGTAGCTCTACTCCCCGCCCCCAGTAGCTCTACTCCCCGCCCCCAGTAGCTCTACTCCCCGTCCCCCCTAGCTCTACTCCCCGTCCCCCGCAGCTCTACTCCCCCTGTCCCCCGTAGCTCTACTCCCCCCGTCCCCCCTAGCTCTACTCCCCGTCCCCCCTAGCTCTACTCCCCGTCCCCCGTAGCTCTACTCCCCGTCCCCCGTAGCTCTACTCCCCGTCCCCCGTAGCTCTACTCCCCGCCCCCAGTAGCTCTACTCCCCGTCCCCCGTAGCTCTACTCCCCGTCCCCCCTAGCTCTACTAATAATACAGTAAATGTATATGAGCTGCGTAAATGTGTGAGCTTCTGTCAGGCCACAGAGCCCATGTGAGCTCCGCGCAGCTTCAGCTATCACAGGGAGAGGAGATCCTCTCCCTGTGATAGCCAAACTGAGACTGCTGTGCGCAGCGATGCGTGACGTTTAAATATGTCACGTGACAAGAGTGAGCCAATAGGATGTGATGGAGGCGGACCATCTCATTCTATGGCAAATCTCATTCTACGGCAATGCACCGTCACCTAACATCCTCTGCTCATGTAACCATCCGGAGACAGAGTGCAGGAACTGAGGTGGAGGTAAGTAAAACTGTTTTATTTTATTTTTTCTAGATGGACAATTCCTATTGACAAAAACATTAACGTTACCACTAAATTTTTATTCGTCATGGTGACCTGGCGCTTTGGATTTGTCAAGCTCTGATTTAGCATATAGGGGGAGATTTATAAAAACATGCTCCTAGCAACCAGATAGCTTCTTTCATTTTTCAGAGGCCTTTCAGAAATGAAAGGAGCGATCTGATTGGTTGCTATGGACAACTTTTTTTCTGGACAGGTTTTGATAAATCTCCCCCATAGTGTATGTATTTGGCATATAAGGGAGGAGGGGACTGTGGGCACAATGGGGGAGATTTATTAAAACCTGTGCAGAGGAAAAGTTGCCCAGTTGTCCATAGCAACCAATCAGATTTCTTCTTTCATTTTTAACAAGGCCTCTGCAAAGTGAAATAAGCGATCTGATTGGTTGCTATGGGCAACTTTTCTTCTGGACAGGTTTTGATAAATCTCCTCCATAGTGTATGTATTTGGCATATAAGGTAAGAGGGGACTGTGGGCACAATGTCTATAGGGAAGGCAGCAGACATTTCATATTGGCCTTACACATAGAATAAGACACTATGACATTCACTACACCGGCTATAACACCAATACTGTACACTGCAGGAGGAGACGGGGGCTATGGAGGGTTAATAAGGTGCAATCTCTCCGGAAACACATACACTGAGCACTCACTGAGCCGACAACCACTCGCTCCGGAAGTAGCCGGTCCGACTCTTTTCTATGTCCCCCTGTCCGTAATGTATTTCTACACGTTCAAGAACCCATGTGACCCGCAGCTTGTCCGCGATACGTTCCCTCCGCCGAGCACTGCGCACACAATCCAGTTTCCAAAGAAATCCCTTGCATCGGCTGTGGAGATGGCTTGCGGCCATTTTTCTGTAGCCCTGCAAATGTATAACGGAGGCCATTTTGCAGGGGCAGGGTCCTCGGATTTTTTGGTGGTGGGGCTGTAATATTAAATTACGTCACTATGTTATTCCATATTCTGGATTTTGTTACGCAGTATGTGTAGCAGGGGTAAGACACAAAGGTAACCCTTCCAACCAAATTCCTGCACTGAAGACAATACAACTTACCACCATACAGAGTTCATTATACAGCATGGAAATAAGACCCTTCATGTGCCAGGACTCAGTATAAGTTGGAATACCTCCACATAGGTGCTGAGACGTATAGAGCGGTGGGACAATTAATAGCCAAAATGTAGTAACTAGTTCAGTCTTTTTCCTGAATGTATAATTTATTTTTTATTTTGCTTAAGTGTAAAAGACTAATTTTTTTTTTTTATTCCACAGACAATATGTAAACGTCTCATTAAAGCCATATTCACACATCCAGAAGAATCCTGCATTGGAATTCCACCGGAGAATTCAGAGTCCCATTGTATGTGGAATTTCCAGATTTTTTTTTTTGGCACGGAAATTCTGATTTCCGTGTCCGCAGAAAAAATGAACCAGATCATTCTCTCTGCAGACTCCACATAAAATGCATAGCCATTCCCGTGCAGTGTCCATTAGGGATGTAAGAAAAAATTGATTTGCGCGATTATCACGATTTTTTTCATTTGGCGATACTGAATCGATTCAAAATATTTTTGAATCGATTCTTTTAGGGATGTGGAATTTGTATCTCCTGACGCCCGGAACAGCATGTCCCGGGCATCAGGAGATACAAGTTCCACATTTGTGGAGCCGGGCAGGCCGCGACCCCCGGCTGATTTCAGTAGCCGGGGACCGCTGATGCATCACCGCCGCTAATATCCAGCATGCGGTGCTCTGCATTGTGTATGGAGCGGGCTCCGGACTCGTGCCCACTCCATACTCTGCAGCCCCCGGCTGTTCTCAGTAGCCGGGGGCCGCCGCTAATAGCCAGCATGCGGCGATCGCCGCGGCTGGCTTTTAAAGGAGTAGTCCGGCACGCACTTTTCTCATTTTATCCTGTCCGGGCTGCAAAATAAAAGAAAACGCACTTTCTCTTACCTGCCAACGAGCCCCCGGAGCTCTGGTACACTCCGGTACAGGTGTTCGGTCCCCGGGCTGTATTCTTCTTACTTCCTGTTAGTCCGGCACGTCACACGGAGCTTCAGCCTATCACCGGCCGCAGCGATGTCCCGCCTCTGCTGGTGATAGGCTGAAGCTCCGTGTGACGTGCTGGGCTAACAGGAAGTAAGAAGAATACAGCCCGGGGACCGAACACCTGTACCGGAGCTCCGGGGGCTCGTTGGCAGATAAGAGAAATTGCGTTTTCTTTTATTTTGCAGCCCGGGTGGGATAAAATTAGAAAAGTGCGCGTTGGACTACTAGATCGCCGCTGTTAAAGCTGACAGCGGCGTCTATTGGGATCTATGAATGCTCCCAGGTGGGCGATGTATCGGGATATATCGTGATGTATCGTCACCTAGACGGTAGCGCGATATGTCGGGATATATCGAATCGCCACACTGGTATCGCGATTCGAATCGTATCGCCAAATTATTGGCGATTCACACCCCTAGTGTCCACACACCTAACATGTTCATAACATGCCAGCGCTAAGACCACACGGGAATGCACGGTCTCATAGATAGCTATGCATTCCGTGCGGACTCCGCAGAAAGAGCGAACAGGTTCATTCTTCCTGCGCACATAGAACTCGCTATTTCCTTGCAAAAAAAAACCATCTGTCACAGAAATTCCACTGTGTGCACAGCGCAGCATAATCCAGTTGACTTTAACAGGACTATACTGCTCTGGAATCTCCGTGCAGAATTCCAATTTGGAAGTCCACACAAAAATTCCGAAATGTAAACATAGCCTAACAGTCTATTATAACTGTATTAAAGTCTACTCCAGTGGTCTCCAAACAAGGGACCTCCAGCTGCTATTAGGGCATGGTGGGAGATTTTTTTTTTTAACAGCTGGAGGTCCACAGACGCTAATGGGCAATATAACAAATGACATTATCATTGTCTGTTGTAACAGTTTCATAAAGTTGTCCAGGATTACAAAAATGTAAAAACAGCACTACGCCTTTCCACAGGAAGTCTGTACTACTGCAGCTCAGTCCCATTTACTTCAATGGAGCAAAGCTGCAATACCAGTCACAACCTGTGGACAAGAGTGGTGCTGTTTTTGCAAGAAAGAAGCAGCGTATAATTATGGACAATCCCTTTAGCGGCGATAAGTTACTTTTATAAACTCTCTTGCAGTCTTTACTTCTACTTCACTGACATTTATAGCCCCCTCTAATACCTATTTAGCACTTATTGATATGGTGTCTGAACAGAGTGCACACAAATCCTTGAAAATCAATATTACATGATCTATTTGCAGTGTTTTCCAGTACATGGAACAGTTTATTCTCAAATGGGCACTGTCAGATTAAAAAACGTTTTATATGTTGTACATCTCGGCAAAACATTAAAGGAGAAATGCAGCGTAACACTTATTTCCCCCTGTGCCCGGCTGCAAAAACAAATAAACTTTAAGTCACCTTCCTACGTTCCCATTGCTCCGGTATCAGCGTCCCGTTCCTCCGCTGCTGCTGGGCTCCGTGCTTCTTAGGCTCGAAACGTCATGCTGCGGTCAGCATATTGCCAGCAGCAGCGATGTCCCGCCTCGGCCGGTGATAGGTCATGTTAGGTGCTCGGGCCGGCACTGGCCGAGGCGGGATATCGCTGCTGGCAGCAGCGTGACATTTAGAGCCTAAAAAGCACGGAGCCCAGCAGCGGTGGAAGAACGTCCCGTTCCTCCACTGATGCTGGGCTCCATGCTTTTTAGGCTCTAAATGTCACACTGCGGTCAGCAGCCAATACCAGAACAACAGGGGAATGCAGGAAGGTGAGCTAAAGTTTGTTTTATTTGTTTTTGCTGCCCAGGCACAGGAGGACATAAAAGTGTTATGCTGCATATTTCCTTTAACCATTCTAATTTACTGCATAAGAAAAAATAATTTCCTTTTTATAGAAATCATGGCTTATAAAATCATGGCTTTGTCCAAGTTGAGGACAGGACAGAGAAAAGAGGAGTACTATCACTATGTCTCTCCCCAGGGACCAAGAGTGATTGTTTTGTGATGCTATCCATATGTGCCTTTTCTATGTTGTGTTTGTCAGTCTTCTGTACTACATCCTCATGCATGGGTCTGTTGTGTAGACATTAAAGGGGTACTCCGGTGAAAACCTTTTTTCTTTTAAATTAACTGGTGGTAGAAAGTTAAACATATTTGTAAATTACTTCTATTAAAAAATATTAATCCTTCCAGTACTTATTAGCTGCTGAATGCTACAGAGGAAATTCCTTTCTTTTTGGAACACTGATGACATCACGAGCACAGTTCTCTCTGCTGACAACTCTGTCCATTTTAGCAATGATGCATAGCAGATGAATGCTAAGGGCTCGGTGGTTAGCACTGCTGCCTTGCAGTGCTGGGGACTTGGGTTCAAATCCCACTAAGGACAACATTAAATAAAGCATTATTATTATAACAACGTCAGCAGAGAGAACTGTGCTCGTGATGTCATCAGAGAGCATTCCAAAAAGAAAAGAATTTCCTCTGTAGTATACAGCATCTAATAAGTACAGGATGGATTAAGGTTTTTTAATAGAAGTAATTTACAAATATGTTTAACTTTCTGCCACCAGTTGATTTAAAAGAAAAAAGGTTTTCACCGGAGTAGCCCTTTAAGGTAGCACCTACTTACCTCAAGGCCATACTCCACATTAGTGTTATCGGTGTATGTTCACAGACTGTAATGGTTTACCTCAGTTTCTGTTCTTTCTATTGTTTTTGTTATACTGTTCGAAATACTGCACTTTATGGTTAATTACATTGTCGTATACATTCTGTTCAATTGCATTGAACTTCATGCGCCTTGATCTATTGTATTATGTACTGGACTTTGTTCACTTTCATGGGCCTTGTCAGGCCCAAGGCCTGATTATGGAAACATCCATGTGTTTTATAATCGTATCTGTGTATAAACTAACACCTGGGGGTGAGGGTCATTCAGATGGTGTGTCCTTTGTTTTTTGTGTATTGCATTTTATTGGGGGTCTGGCTGTTTGGTATCCTTTGAAGTCATGCACTCTAGTCCCATTATATAATCAAACAGATAAGGGGTCAGGAAGAGAGATGCCCCACCTGGTGGGATCAGAGGGGAGGGGGGGGGTGGAGTTTCCCTCCAAAGAAGCAGAGATAAGATTTAAAATGCTGGACTCAACTGTTGTTCAAGGCTGTGCCATAAGCTGACAAGACCATCCTAAGAACAGCTGGAACCCTCACTCTCATGGACTGCTATATCATCATGCTGTAAGAACTACATCTTTTGTTTTCTGAACTTGCCTTGACAAACTCTTTTATATATTTTTGTACCTGTATGTCATTTGTTTCTGTATTTTTATATAGTCTGCACTGTGATACCTTTTATCAGATAAAATGTTTAATTAATCAGCTCTGGTCTTTGATCTCTAGATATATGAGCTCACCTTTCTGAAGGCAGCTCTGGTGGAAACACGTTTATCTAAGGGTTAATTTGGTGACTTGCTGGGACTAGTAGTGGATACCCAGAGGTCTGGTGGCCTTAACCCTTGCACCATCACACTCTCTCTAGCGTCTCGGCTGGATCGATAGGGTGTGACTGTGACACGCCTGTCGGCTGATCTTTACTTACTCTTCAATAAAACTAATTTAAAAAGTGCTATCAGACAGGAGAGAGCACAGAGGAGTGCTATCAGACAGGAGAGAGCACAGAGGAGTGCTCAGACAGGAGAGAGCACAGAGGAGTGCCATCAGACAGGAGAGATCACAGAGGAGTACCATCAGACAGGAGAGAGCACAGAGGAGTACCGTCAGACAGGAGAGAGCACAGAGAAATACTATCAGACAGGAGAGAGCACAGAGGAGTGCTATCAGACAGGAGAGAGCCCAGAGGAGTTCCATGAGACAGGAGAGAGCACAGAGGAGTGATAGCCCACGCTCACTTACTGGACTTTGTCTATGCCTGTGCTTCTGCTTGGACAAAGCTATGATTTTATAAGCCATGTATATTAGAAAGGTTAAAGGAGTACTCTGGGATAAGAAAATGTATCCCCTATCCTAAGGATAGGGTATAAGTTTCAGATAGCAGGGTGTCCAACCGTTGGGGTCCCCCGCAATCTGCCGTACAGGCCTTGGCAATCAGTGGCCAGGGGGTGTTTCCGGCCACCGCATGACGCCAACACGCCCCCTGAATACATCTCTATGGAAGAGCCGGAGCGCTGCATTCAGCAGTCTCCACCTCTGCCATGGAAATGTATTGGGGGGAAATGCGCTACTTCGGCAAAGAGCCGACGGCCCCTTATGGGAGATCATGGGGGGCCACAACAGTCAGACCCCCGCGATCTGAAACGTATTCCCTATCCTTAGGATAGGGGATAAGTTTCATATCCCAGAGTTCTACTTTATTGTTTTGCCAAGATGTACAACCTATAAAAAGTTGTATGTTCACTCACGCTGCTGGAAATAAAGAAGCTTGATTTGCAAGTGCGGTGAGCTGCCGTCTTTTCTCTCCTTTTGAAGTATATCTGATTGGACACTTTGGCTTTTTGTACAAGTCTGTGCACCACCAGTGCAAAAAGCTACAGCAGGTGACTGTGCCTGTATACGACAGTGTCACGATCACACCCTATCGGTCCAGCCAAGACATTAGAGAGAGTGTGATGGTGCAAGGGTTAAAGACGCCAGACCTCTGGGTATCCACTACTAGTCCCAGCAAGTCACCAAATTAACCCTGAGGTAAACGTGTTTCCACCAGAGCTGCCTTCAGAAAGGTGAGCTCATATATCTAGAGATCAAAGACCAGAGCTGAATAATTAAACATTTAATCTGATAAAAGGTATCACAGTGCTGACTATATAAAAATACAGAAACAAATGATGTACAGTTACAAAAATATGAAAGAGTTTAGCAAGGCAAGTTCAGAAAACAAAAGATGAAGTTCTTACAGCATGATGATATAGCCGTCCTTGTCAGTGAGAGTACAGCTCTTGTCAACCTTTGGCACAGCCTTGAACAACAGTTGAGTCCAGCATTTTAAATCTTATCTCTGCTTCTCTGGAGGGAAACTCCATTTCCCCCCCCCCCTCCCCTCTGATCCCGCTAGGTGGGGCATCTCTCTTCCTGACCCCTTATCTGTTTGATTATATGATGGGACCAGAGAGCCCTTACATCCTGCTGCTTCAAAGGGCCTCTGACTTCAAAGGAGATACAAACAAACAGCCAGACCCCCAATAAAATGCAATACACAAAAAGGATACACCGTCTGAATGACCCCTCACCCATGTCTTGGATAATACATAGATACAATTATAAAACACATGTATGTTTCCATAATCAGGCATTGGGCCTGACAGACGGGTACTGAGGAGGTTGGAGAGGTTAAGACCCTGTTATTAGCAACAGTGCCAGTTGTATATCCTTGGTGGAAATCACGTGTGTTTATCTTTGACTGCATCAACTTGAGCACGCAGCTACAAAGGGCCATATACCTCTGATCCCATTCTGGATGATGGAAACCGATGGGGAACCCTCGCAACCCGAAGTCGGCACGGCACTTAGCGTGGGAAGAACTGATGTGGGTGCCTATTTCACCGCATGTGAGTCTAAGGACACCCCACAGATGCTCAGCCTTAAACCACTAGAACAAAAAATGATGTCACTCTCCGAAAAGGAAGTACGTTTGTTCTGGACTGTTAATTCCCTGTGCTCTTATGATGCATGCAATAGAGCACCTAGGGGTCTGCGGACATACAAGGAGTCGTCACAATTCCTTGAGGATGACAGTTTTCTGAATGAGTGGAGACAAGCCTACCTGGAGCATTCACTTTGTCTGATGAGGATCATCCTTAAGAGAAACAAAGTTGAATATAATCTGGTTACACAGGAGTTATGCAGAGCCAAATTGGAGTTGAGATCTCGGTACACTGAGGAACAGTTCGCAGCATTCATGAAAAAGTTGGAAAAAAAGCTATTAACAACACAAGCTGAAACAAAAGACAGAAAAAGAGACAAATTCCTTAGGGACTAGCTCGACTTCGAAACAGGACGGATATACGATTGGGGAAATCGTACACCATCTAAGAGGAAAAATTGTCCAAAGAATCGAAACAACGATCAATGGACAACCGACTCAGATTCGAGTTGTTCCGATGACCCTAATAGTGGAAATACAGAAGCCCGCTCCGCAGGAGCATAAAAAAATGGGGGACAACCCGAAGGAGGACAAGGCGGGGGCGGGGCAAGAAAAGGAAGCAAGTCTCAAGGAGATAATGGACATGGGTAAGGAGGACATTATTAATGTTATTAATCTTGCAAATGTTCAGATACCCGAGGATTGTGTTAAGTTATTATCTAGAGGATTGAATTTCAGTTTGACAGAATCTTTTGATGAAATTGACTTTCAGATTGACTTATTCAAGGCCATCAGAAAGATGGGACTCAAAAAACATTTTGCCAAGAATGTTGCGCCCACCCCTGACCCTCTAAGTGGGGAAAACCTATCTGTAGTGGCCCTTTGGGGTTTAGTGCAATGACCAGTATGGGGGAGGACATTGTAAGAGGGGCCCAACTTCTTTTGGATAATGACACCTTTACTGAAAAAGAGGAATTTGATATCTCGGCCTTTACTGGAGGCAACAGTTCTACTTTCTGTCCACCCTTACAGCCGGGCGGTACCCTTGAGCTATTTGGCTCCTTGGTTTTGAAGGATATTAAAATGTTAATTTACCCTGAATCAGTTGATAACTTGTCTAGCAAGGAGCACAGGGCCTTGAAATGGCTCAGAGAGCAAAAAGAGTTAGTCTTTCGAAAAGCAGACAAGGGTAGAAACATCGTTGTGTTGTCTAAAGAAATATACAGGGAGGAAGCCCTGAGACAGCTCAGCGATGTTTCCACCTATGTGAAACTTGCAGGTGATCCTACTAGTGGGTACCTCTCTAAACTTCAGACCTTGCTAAGAGGGTATGTTGAAAAGAGGGTATTGTCAGAAAAAATAGCAACAAGGTTGTTGGTATTATCTCCCCAAGATCCACAAGTCGCTGAGCCGACCCCCGGGACGTCCTATCGTCTCTGGGATCGGCTCGGTGACAGAGGGTTTGAGCAAGTACCTAGACTGGCTGCTCCGCCCCCTGCTCACGGAGATACCAACTTACCTGAGGGACACTGGGGAATTCCTCATGGCCTTGGATAGTGTCCACTGCCTCCCTGGATCCAGTTTGGCGTCAGTAGAAGTTGAAAGTCTCTATACCCGGATCCCCCAAGTTGTGGGGGTCTGGGTAATTAGAGAATTTCTGGAGGAAATTCAAATTGAAAGGGACCTGGTCAATTTAATCTGTGAGTCACTTGAATTTGTTCTTGGGCATAATGCCTTCAGATTCGGGGAGCAATGGTACAGGCAGGTTAGTGGGACAGCGATAGGGATGCCCGTCGCATGTTCCCTAACCAACCTGTACCTTGCTATACTCGAAAAATGATAAATTTTCAATTAAAAGAACCCGTTCACACGATATATCTCATCCATTTTGAGATACATGGACGATATTTTTATCGTGTGGACAGGTGACGAGGAACAATTTGTCCAATTTGTGGGGTATCTCAATAACAACGGGGAGATGAACATAAAGTTTACCCATGTCTTTGGCGGTAGGGCATTGGAGTTTCTTGACGTGAGGGTACAGATTTCCGAGGATGGTTTTATCACCAGCTGGTTCCCCAAACCCACGGCAGTTATTGCGCTTTTGCACTATGAGAGCTACCATCCCCCTCACGTCAAGAAATCCATCCCCTACAGCCAGTTTCTCCACCTAGGAGATTAAATAGTACAGACGAGATGTTTGAGACTCAGGCGGAGGAATTGGCTAAAAGATTTTTGAACAGAGGGTACCCAAATGAATCAGTCTATGCTGCTCTGAATAAAGCCCGGAATCTAGGAAGGAAGAAAGCGAGAGGGAAAAGGGAGACTGAAATTAAATATCTTACCCTGGGTGGAATTAACTGGCAAGTACGGGACTTTATCACATGTAAATCCAAATATGTGGTATATGTCATTTATTGCATATGTGGTCTGTTCTATATTGGAAAAACGATTCGCAGTTTGAATGTACGCATCAGGGAACATCTCCGATCTGTCACCACGGGAGTTGGATGTCCCAGATTAATTCAACATATTAGAGAAATACATGGTGGTGATCCGTCTGTTCTTAAATTTGCTGGGATACAGATTGTTGAAAATTCCAAAACCGGTGGTGACAGAAATCGGGAGTCTACTGCAATGTTAGAGCAAGTGGATCTTAAGAACAGGAGCGATGGGCGCAGGAGGATTAAACGAAAAAATTGATAGGAGCATTTTTCTGTAGGTTGTCCTTAATTTGTTTTTAATCTGTGTACTATTTTTATTGTGCATTGTTTTAATCACAGCTCACTTTGTTGTATTTACTTACCCCCCTTGTTATTTTTCCTTTCCCGCAGTGCGAAGAATGTCACATGATGCAGAGTTGCTGTGGAGACGGGGGAAGCCACGACGGGTCAGCTGACGGAGTGTTTATCCACGTCCCTTCCGCATCCGCGGCAACGGGGCATCGTGAGCGCACTTGTATGACGTAATTATATGAGTAATGTTAGGGCGACGGATGCTTGTTAGCTAGTCTCCACCTCTGTTTTACGTCAGGATTAGGGTCAAGTATTTATGGGAGGTAATGGGAGTACGACAACGAACCGGAAGAAGCACTTTACGTGCGGAACGGGCATTGTTCGTGCGGTTGTCTGGGCACCTGCAACATTTTGTATGTTCACTCACGCTGCTGGAAATAAAGAAGCTTGATTTGCAAGTGCGGTGAGCTGCCGTCTTTTCTCCTCTTTTGAAGTATATAAAAAGTTTTTGTATCTGACAGCGCTCATTTAACCCGATAACGACCATGGACGTCTATACTCGTCCAATGGCCGTTACCGGGGTATGACGCGGGCTCCCGACTCGAGCCCGCGTCATACCGGCCAGCCCCCAGCTGATTCCTGTAGCTGGGGGCCGGCGTTAATAGCTGACATGCGGCGATCGCCGCGGCCGGCTATTAACCCTTTAGATCGCCGCAAAGTTGACAGCGGCGTCTAAAGGTGCCTGTATACAGTCCCTGGTGGTCCAGTGGGGTGGATCGCTCCCCCGCAGCGCGATCGCGGGGGAGCGATCCACTGCTGAGGTAGCCTGAGGGCTTACCTCTCCTCCTGTGTCGGCTCCGGCTCTCTGAATGATAAAGCCTGGCAGGACCAGGCTTTATCAATCGAGCGCAGAGCACACAGATGAATGGGATTGTATGCAATCCCATTCATCTGTATGAGGAATCAAATGATTCCTCCTAAAAGTCCCCTAAGGGGACAAAAAGTTTAAAAAAAAAAAAAGTTTAAAAAAAGTTTGAAAACACACACATTAACCCCTTCTTTATTAAAAGTTTAAATCACCCCCCTTTTCCCAAATTCCATATTAAAAATATGTAACCATAATAAAAATAAACATATGTAGTATCGTCGCGTGCGTAAATGTCTGAACTATAAAAATATATAATTAATTAAACCGCACGGTCAATGGCGTACACGCAAAAAAATTCCAAAGTCCAAAATAGCGTATTTTTGATCACTTTTCATACCATAAAAAAAGGAATAAAAAGCGATCAAGAAGTCCAATCAAAATAAAAATGGTACCGATTAAAACTTCAGATCACGGTGCAAAAAATGAGCCCTCAAACCGCCCTGTACGTGGAAAAATTTAAAAATTATAGGGGTCAGAAAAGGACAATTTTAAATGTATAAATTTTCCTGCATGTAGTTATGATTTTTTCCAGAAGTGCGACAAAATCAAACCTATATAAGTAGGGTATCATTTTAATCGTATGGACCTACAGAATAAAGATAGTGTAATTTTTACCGAAAAATGTACTGCCTAGAAACAGAAGCCCCCAAAATTTACAAAATGGTGTTTTTTCTTCAATTTTGTCACACAATGATTTTTTTTTCCGTTTCGCCATAAATGTTTGTGTAAAATGCCTCATGTCATTCCAAAGTAGAATTGGTGGCGCAAAAAATAAGCCCTCATATGGATTTTTAGGTGCAAAATTGAAAGGGTTATGATTTTTAAAAGGTGAGGAGGAAAAAACGAAAGTGTAAAAACAGAAAAATGCTTGGTCCTTAAGGGGTTAAAGGAGTAGTCCGGCGCGCACTTTTCTCATTTGATCCCGTCCGGGCTGCAAAATAAAAGAAAACAAACTTACTCTTACCTGCCAACGAGCCCCCGGAGCTCCGGTACAGGTGTTTGGTCCCCGGGCTGTATTCTTCTTACTTCCTGTTAGCCCGGCACGTCACACGGCGCTTCAGCCTATCACCAGCCGAGGCGGGACATCGCTGCGGCCGGTGATAGGCTGAAGCTCCGTGTGATGTGCCGGGCTAACAGGAAGTAAGAAGAATACAGTCCGGCAACCGAACACCTGTACCGAAGCTCCGGGGGCTCGTTGGCAGGTAAGAGAAAGTTTTTTTTTTTTTTTTTTTTTTTGCAGCCCGGACCAGATAAAATGAGAAAAGTGCGCACAGAACTACTCCTTTAACAATATATAATGACTGCTAACACATTACTTAGATGCTGTGACTCACTACTTTATTAGGTAAAAGGGTTTTCTTAAAGGAAAACTGTCACCCTGATCACCCACACTAAACCCAATACACAGGGTTATAGTGTGGGTGACCAAGAGTGCACACCAAATTCCGTCCAGTGGCCCCTGTGATCAATCCCCGGCGGCTGCCTGTCCCCTGCTTCTTTTTGCCTCCTGAAGCAAACTGCCTCTATTAGCTTATTTAAAAATGCGCTCTGAGGCAGGATGGCAAGCGCAGTTAGTTTACAGACAACATGAGTTGCATGTCATGTGAGCGCTGCGCTCAGAGGCTGGATATTGAATATGCTAACAGAGGCCAATAGAAGCAGGGGGCGGGCAGCTGGCGGGGCCCCGCCTCCTGAGCGCAATTAACCAAATTGAGCACAGGACTTTCTTTGGGCAATATCACAGGAGCCACTGGATGGAATTTGGTATGCACTTTGCACTCCTGTTCACCCACACTGTAACCCTGTGTATTGGGTTTAGTGGGGGTGATCAGGGTGACAGTTTTCCTTTAAAGTGCTACAAGTAAACCTGTACAAAAACTAATTGTATAATTCTAAATATGCATTAATGTAGCACATGACTGAACAATAAATTATACTATTCCATTTTTTTTCCATTTCTGTTATCTGGAAGATAGAAAAGCTATTTTCTACCTGTCAAGAACCCAGTGTTTCTGAAAATGTGTTCCTTCAGCCTGGAATTCCATGTCTACCTGGAGTAGAGCCCTTATTGTACAAGGTTCTATGTTAGATGTTTATGCCCTGTGTCTGGTCATCCAAATCCTCCAGTAATCACAGTAATCCAACATGTAGTAATTTTTCATTTATTTTAATTTAAAGGCAGCAGACACTCACCCAATAAAGTTCTTGCTTTAATTTTGCTATTTATTTTATGGGGAAGGAAACCTAGGAGTATGTTGTATAAATATGGCAGATATCTGTTAGCTACTACCCAGTTTTGCTGTGTTGTATATGTGGAAAATGAGATTTCAGGTATATAAAGTCATTCTTTATTATACACCTACAACTTTACATACAACTCTACATACAAAAAAAAGAGGCCCTAATAGCCTTTTACATTCATGCATGTTTAAGATTTTAATTCATGTTTGGATGATATGAACCAAGTATAGTTTTTGGCACATAAGATTTACACTGAGCACTAGAGATGAGCGAACTTACAGTAAATTTGATTCGTAACGAACTTCTCGGCTCGGCAGTTGATAACTTTTACTGCGTAAATTAGTTCAGCCTTCAGGTGCTCCGGTGGGCTGGAAAAGGTGGATACATTCCTAAGAAAGAGTCTCCTAGGACTGTATCCACCTTTTCCAGCCCACGGGAGCACCTGAAAGCTGAACTCATTTATGCAGGAAAAGTCATCAACTGCCGAGCCGAGAAGTTCGTGACGAATCGAATTTACTGTAAGTTCGCTCATCTCTACTGAGCATGTTTCACATTGGAAGAAAAATAATCTTAGATATAAATATTTTGATACAAAGACAAGATTTCACTGGAAACCATTCTATTTTTAATGCCAAAATTGCTGATGAAAAAGCCATAACTACACAAAAAGTGGTTCAGTTGAAAACTACAGTTCATGGCGCAAAAAATAAACCCTTACACAGCTCCGTAGGTGGAAAAATAAAAAAAGTTATATGGGTCAGAACATGGCAATGAACAAAGTTTTTCTTTTTTCCTCTTAAGTTTAAGTTGTTTTTTTTTTTTTACCAAAAAATAAAAACAAAAATTATTGGTATCATTGGACCCATAGATAAAAAGTTTCCATGTCAGTTTTACCATATTGTGAACTCCCCAAAAAATTATTGCCCCACAAAATTGTGCAATTCCATCTTTTTTTAAATCTTTCCATACATATTAAAGGGGTACTCAGGTGGAAAACTTTTTTTTTTTTTTTTTTTTTTTTTTTTTTTAAATCAACTGCTGCCAGAAAGTTAAACAGATTTGTAAATGACTTCTATTAAAAAAATATCTTAATCCTTCCAGTACTTATTAGCTGCTGAACACTACAGAAGAAATTATTTTCCTTTTTGAACACAGAGCTCTCTGCTGACATCGCGAGCACGAGATGTCAGCAGAGAGCACTGTGCTCGTGATTCAGAGCACAGAGTACACAAAATATTCCCAATGCTGGGAAAGTGGAATACCCCTTTAAACAGCATGTAGAGGTATGCTCCACAGCAGCCTTATGGAGACAGGAAACTATAAACAGAAACTGACTTTTTTTGGGAGAGTTGGGAGAGTGCAGAAAGGGGAACGAGGGATCTGTGACCATGACCTATTGTGAATGGTGGATCCTTGTCTTTTAGGTTGCATTTCATTATAATCCTGCTAATGATAAGAAGAAGACTGCTAAAAGATTTTCTTTACAGCTCAGCTATTATTAGGCTTAGTCACCAGACTGAAAATTGCAAAACTTCATGATTATTTTAAAATATAAATAGTTAAAGAGAAAATTAGAAAAAAACAAAAAAACACCAAGAATTCTTAAATAAAGAGGTATGGGGGTGGAAAAAAATGCAATTTAGCACATTTTGGAGGGTTTCTTTTTACATAGTGCACTTTATGGTAAAACAGATGTTATCTTTGCTCTTGACAAATCAAGTATGTAAAATATGTCCTATTCAGACCCCTATAATTTCATTTTTCTGTATACAGGGTGATATGAAGGCTTATTTTTTTCTCTGTGATTTGTGGTTTTTATCAGTATAATTTTTGTTTTGATGGAACTTTTTGATAGCTTTATAAAATTTTTTTATAATTTAGTTTTGCTTTCTTATTAGAATCAACCATCAGATTGCTAAGTACTGTTCAGTACTATGTAATATCACCACTGGGGCCCAGTGTTACACTGCATCTCAGCAATACACTGGTCGTGGCGGGACATCGCTGTGGCCAACGATTAGCACAGCTGCAGTATAACACTTTGGCCCAGGGCGTTCAGCTCCAGGAAAATGATCACTACGGGGGACCGGAGCAGGACACCGGGGCACTGCAGGAGCGCTTGAGGTAAGGAAATGTTCCCCCTCCCATAGAAGCATAATTAGGAAAGAAACCCTACTCCTTTAAGTAACACCTACTTGGTATTCATTTACAAAAAGTAGAGAGGAATATATTGTTGTATACTGTATATGGGAAACCAATTATGTTACTTTATATAAATAAATAGGGAGTTTTGTGTGTTTTTCTATTTCTGCTGACATTTTCCATGGACACTTAGAGCATTTAGAAGCATGGGTCATTATGCGCATACTGTAAATACGTGGAAGAGTCAATATGACTCATCAAGAGACAATGGGCCTCAATGTCAGAAATGGAACAGAAACTGACATTTTTCCCATAGCAAGCTTTAATTTTTTGCATGTTAGTTTAAAGGGGTAGTCCAGTGGTGAAAAATGTATCCCCTATCCTAAGGATAGGGGATAAGTTTGAGATCGCGGGGGGTCCGACCGCTGGGGTCCCCCGCGATCTCTCTGTACGGGGCCCCGGCTCTCCGCCGAGATAGCGGGTGTCGACCCCCGCACGAGGCGGCGGCCGACACGCCCCCACAATACATCTCAATGGCAGAGCCGGAGATTGCCGAAGGCAGCGCTTCGGCTCTGCCATAGAGTTGTATTGAGGGGGCGTGTCGGCCGCCGCTTCGAGCGGAGGTCGACACGCCCCCTTCCCGCGGGCTGTCGGGGCTCCGTACAGGAGATCGCGGGGGGCCCCAGGGGTCGGACCCCCCGCGATCTGCAACTTATCCCCTATCCTTAAGATAGGGGATAAGTTGTAAACCACTGAGTCACCACTGGACTACTCCTTTAAGAAATAAAACCTAAACTGTGATGGATTTGGCTGACAACACCAGCTTTTCTGTAATACAGTTGTGATTAAAGATTCACTATCAGACTTAAAGGACAACTGCAGTGGTAAACATTTGTATATGCCCATTCCCGGGCCTCAAAAATAAACAAAATTAACTTATACATACCTTCCTACGAGCCCCCGTTGGTCCGGCACAGGCCTCACGGTCCGGCAGTGCTGACGTCATTCCACTTCCTGGGAACGGGGACGCCGCAGAGCCGTCGGCGTATCACCGGCCATGGCGATGTCCCGCCCCAGTCGGTGATAGGATGAGCCCACTGTCATGTAAGAAGCCCGCCAGAGCTCCTTACATGACAGTGGGATCAGCCTATCACAGGCCGGGGCGGGACATCGCCACGGCCGGTGATACGCTGATGGCTCTGCGGCGTCCCTGTTCCCAGGAAGTGGAATGACGTCAGCACTGCCGGACCGTGAGGCCTGTGCAGGACCAATGGGGGCTCGTAGGAAGGTATGTATGAGTTTATTTTGTTTATTTTTGAGGCCCGGGCACAGGCATATATAAATATTTACCACTGCAGTTGTCCTTTAAAGTGGTATTCCTATCTGGACATGTATGCCATATCCACAGGAGATAGATGCGAGTCCTACATCTACCTCTAGATCGAGGGGCCCCCCTCTAACTTGCTTGTGGCTACCAAGGGTGGTCAGGAAGCCAAAAGATTCAGGCTGTTTCAAGCTATATTCATAAGTTCTATTGATGTTACAGGCGAATTCCCACTTACAGCTGTTATCCCCTATCCACAGGATATGGAAAAACAAACTAATATATTGTGGCCTGACTGCTGGGAATCACGCTAAACACGAGAATGGGGAAAAATGTATTCTTGGAACGAATGGTGCACACATTACATGCAATTCATTCCAGAGACAATTTTGTCCCCATTCTGGGGATCTGTGGGGTGCCCAGCAGTATGAACCCCACTCATCAGCTTGTTATCCCCTATCCTGTGAATAGAGGTTAACTTATTCAGATTGGAATACTCCTTCAGAAACACCCCCTAAGGTTATCCTGTTTTTGTAACTTATGATTTACTGATACAGCACAAATCCCGGTGCTACAATGTTTACATCACTCCCATTAATGTCAAGGGAAGTTAAAGGGGTTAGCTGGCCAAAGAGCAGCACCCGCATTCTATGCAGGCTACATCTCCAGTCTCGAAAAGCTCTTTGTGTCCGGTACTGGAGACATGACGTAATGCCACACACCCTCGTGACATCACGCCATGCCGCCTCCATTCATATCTATGGGAGGGGGCGTGACAGACATAACATCCCCCTCGCATAGACATGAATGGAGGAGGCGTGTCGTCACGAGGGGGTGCGGCATTACGTCACGTCTCCAGTCCCGGGGATAAGATGTTTTTGGCAGGATAACCCCTTTAGACAAATTGCAAATTGGGACTGACATTGAACAATTATTAGACATAATCATATATCATGATAGTAAATATCCTGTAGATATATCCTGATGGAAATATCCTTTAAAATTCTTAGCCTTCTTTTACTTCCTAGAACCTACTACTGGACCTTCATGTAACAATAATCTGCGTTTGTATTGGATCAAAGAGAAAGGAAATCCATCCAAGAAAGAGACATTGGAAACTTTCGAGACACTTGAAGATGTGTGAATTCTGTGATGCCTAATAAGATCGGATCTCTGTATAAAACATTTTCCACATTCTGAACACAAAAAAGGTCTCTCTCCTGTATGAGTTCTTTGATGCATCTCAAGTTGAGATTTACGTGTAAAACATTTTCCACATTCTGGACATGAAAACGGCTTCACACCTGTGTGAATTTTCTGATGTTCAACAAGTCCTGATTTCATGGTAAAACATTTCCCACATTCTGAACACGAATATGGTTTTTCACCTGAATGAAATTTTTTATGCTTAACAAGATATGATTTCTGGCTAAAGCATTTCCCACATTCTGAACATAAAAAAGGCCGCTCATCTCGGTCATTTCTCTGATGAACATCACCATTCCCAGTTTCTAAAGGCTTCCCTCCACGGTGAATTTTCTGATGTCTGACAAGATCAGATTTTTGGATAAAGAATTTTCCACACACTGAACATAAAAATGGTTTTTCCCCTGTGTGACTTCTCTGGTGTATTTCAAGCTGACATTTCCGTGTAAAACATTTTCCACATTCAGAACATGAAAATGGTTTCTCCCCAGTATGAGTTTTGTGATGTTCAACCAGAGACTTTTTCTGGGTAAAACTTTTCCCACATTCTGTACATGTGAATGGCTTTTCCCCTGTGTGAATTCTCTGATGTCGCTCAAGATGATCTTTTAGCATAAAACATTTTTCACATTCTGAACATGAAAACGGCTTCTCCCCTGTATGAATTTTCAGATGTTTAATGAGGTATGCTTTCTGGGTAAACCTTTTCCCGCATTCTGAACATACAAAAGGCCTTGCCTTTTTTTCAAATGCAAGATGTCTCTCAGGGTGGATACATGTATAACCTTTCTCACATTCCAAACACGAAACAGATTTCTCCACTGTGTGGGTTTTCTGATGTTTCTCAAGCCCAGATTTTTGTGAAAAACATTTGCCACATTCTGGACATGGAAAAGGCTTCTCTCCTGTGTGAGTCCGCTGATGTTTTACAAGACCTGATTTCTTAGAAAAACATTTCCCACATTCCAAACAAGGATAAGGCCTTTCTCCTGTGTGAGTTCTCTGATGATCAACAAGAACTGACTTCTTGGCAAAACATTTCCCACAATCTAAGCACAAATACGGTTTTTCTCCTGTATGAATTCTTTGATGTTTGACAAACATTGATTTCTTGGTAAAACATTTTCCGCATTCTGAACATGTAAGCCGATTCTTTTCTGAGTGAAGTCTTAAATGTTTAACAAGGACAGATTTCTTTACAAAAGATTTCCCACATTCAGAACAGGAGTATGGTTTCTCCTTGATGTGAAATCTCTGATGTTCTACCAGATAAGATTTATAAGAAAAGCATTTACCGCATTCAGCACATGTAAATGGCTTTTTACCTGTGTGAATTCTCCAATGTCTATACAGAATAGCCCTGTGCGTAAAACATTTTCCACATATGGAACACAAAAACGGCTTCTCCCCTGTGTGAAATACCTGATGTTCTACAAGATGTGACTTCTGAGTAAAAGATCTGCTGCATTTATCACAAGAAAATGGCTTCTCTCCTGTGTGTGTTCTCTTGTGTCTCAAAAGATTGGACTTCTGGGTAAAACATTTCCCACATTCAGAACATTGAAAGAGTTTACCACTTGATTCCTCTTGACAAGAATGCTCTGAGAAGTGATATGCACTGAGAAGTCCTGGAAGTACACTTGGGGCAGTAATGATTTCTTCTGGAAATTGTTGTATAATGTTATCTTCAATTTCACAATCTGGAGATAAAAGCAGATGTCCCTTGTTGTGGTCAACTGTGGATAAATAGGATACTATTTTCTTAAATACACAATAACATATATATTATAATCTATGGGTATGTTCACACAGGGCAGATATGCTGCAGATAATCTGCAGCTTGCTACAGTAGCAGCAAAGTAAATCTTATCAACAAGGTCCATAAAAATATGCACAATTTCACACAAAAAGGGGGATACTGCAGTGTAGGACAATTTAAAAGTGTCTGATCGTGGGGGGGGGGGGGGTATTCCAAGAGCCGCCACCCCCACAATTTCCTAGTGCACATAGCACCCCATTCATCTCTATAGGAGAGCCGGAGATACACATGTACAGCAGTCAGAGTGCTGCGCAAGAGATTGTGGGGTCCCAGTGGTCAAACCCCCATGATCAGACCCTTCACTGTAGGACTCCTTTAATGCATAGATCATATACAACAAGACAAAAAGGCGTGTATAGATCAAATAACTTTATTAAAGACATAAATGCTCCAAAGACATACATTAAAAAGCATGTAATATCACATGTAGAAATAGAAAGTACAGCTGGTGACGAAACCGAACAAAAAATGGAGGCTTACATATAGGATGTGACCGCAATGTAGATAACACTACATCAGAGGTGAGATAACAGATAGATAGAGAACACTATATCAGAGGTGCATTATATTCCCCAAAGTCCTCACTGTCCTAGGACTCATAGCCGCAGAAAGTACATATGTAGAGGT
Organism: Hyla sarda; assembly: GCF_029499605.1. Lineage (NCBI taxonomy): Eukaryota > Metazoa > Chordata > Amphibia > Anura > Hylidae > Hyla > Hyla sarda. The sequence goes on from NC_079195.1 coordinate 185,046,229, forward strand.
AACATGTAGTATTAATAACAACGGACAAGGGGAAGAAAGACACCCAAACAATAACAAAGGAAAGAACAATCATTACCAAGTGGGCTATGAGAGTAAGCAAGCCTCCACCACGCAACGTTTCGCTCCAAGGCTTCTTCACGCCGCGGAAGAGGCCTTGGAGCAAAACATTGCGTGGTAGAGGCTTGCTTACTCTCATAGCCCACTTGGTAATGATTGTTCTTATCTTTGTTATTGTTTGGGTGTCTTTCTTCCCATTGTCTGTTATTATTACTTTCTTGTTACTAGAGATGAGCGAAGTTACAGTAATTCGATTTGTCACGAACTTCTCGGCTCGGCAGTTGATGATTTATACTGCATAAATTAGTTCAGCTTTCAGGTGCTCCGGTGGGCTGGAAATGGTTGATACAGTCCTAGGAGAGAGTCTCGTGACGAATCGAATTACTCTAACTTCGTTCATCTCTACTTGTTACCTCTACGTATGTACTTACTGCGGCTATGAGTCCTAGGACAGTGAGGACTTTGGGGAATATAATGATACCTCTGATATAGTGTTCTCTATCTATCTGTTATCTCACCTCTGATATAGTGTTATCTACATTGTGGTCACATCCTATATGTAAGCCTACATTTTTTTGTTCGGTTCCGTCACCAGCTGTACTTTCTATTTCTATATTTGATGTACCGTATGTCTTTGGAGCATTTATGTCTTAATAAAGTTATTTGATCTATACACGCCATTGTCTTGTTGTATATGATCTATCTTTGGCATGGATCTGTCATGCATGGGGAAGTTTGTTATATATTGCTCCTTTAATGCATAAAGTAACCAGCAGTGCATATTGTAAATGAAGCATGTGATTTTATGTTGTAGAAACAGAAACACAGATTAAATGAGGATGTTCGCCAGGAAGTTCTTAGCAAGAAGTTAAGTAGCCACAATATATATTGCAGTGGTTGATTTTGCTGTGGAAACTCTGGACTCGCAACAAAATGTGCAACTGCTGATTTCAAATACAAAATTATTTCTTCTACACTATTAACATAATCCACACCAAATGGTTAAGAGTTTGGTATAAAAACACTGCAGATTTTCTGCTGTGGAAAATTGTAGCACACCCAAGGAAATAAAAGTGTTTGACAATTATGAATAAGTTAGGTTCTTTCTATTCTATCAATTGCAACTGGTACTTAACTAAAAGGGAATTTTATATACAGTATAAAATAGGGTTATCAAAAACTTAAATGCAAATTTTTGAGCCATGTTTTTCCACTAATCTGAAGCTATAGTCTTTGAATGTAATCATAAATATCTATGGGAAAGTTTGCTAGGTATGCTCTGTGACCTGTTTTCTCCTGCTCTTGAGGCCTTTTTTTTTTAGTTTGTTTAGTATTTAAATTTTATTACCCACCAGTGCTAATATCTGCATGAAATTTCTTCTCCATTGTCTGCTGATCACACCCGATATACACCTCTTCGTCACTTTCTACAATTTCAACTTTAAAATCAAATATGTCTTCAACCTAATCCATGATATGGAAAAAATTGGATCAAAGTTTATTTTATTTTTAATATTTTTTTTAACACGTTAACAATCCAGGACATGCATGCCGATCATGGAGACATTAACAGTGTTTGGGATGAGCTCAGGAGCTGTGCCAGCTCCATACACAGTAGATCCCAGCTGCTATCAGCAGCTTACATTGTCAGGGAACAACATCAGAGATGCAGGTAATTTACCCCCCTAGAAGCCATAGTCAAAAGCGACCATGGTATTATGTGGTTATCTGACAGCTATGCTATCAAAACACTGATTGGTACCCCCACAATACAACCATAGGGTGCCAATAAGTTGCCACAATACTGTAGTATTACAGTGTACTGTATATGCAAATAAGATAAACAAATTTTAAATCACCCCATTTTTTTTTTTATAATAAAATCTAAACTCCAAATGATTACACAAAATTGTACATAATTGAGCTGTCACGCCCCCTCCCATAGGCTTGCATTGAGGGGGCGGAGCGTTTCGCCACACGTGATTCATCAGACGCCGAGTGATGTTCGCTCCGGAGGCTGATGATAGCGGGGTGCTGCATGAAAGATTGCGGGGTCCCCAGCAGCGTGACCCCTGTGATCAGGCATCTTATCCCCTATCCTTTGGATAGGGGATAAGATGTCTTAGAGCCGGAGTACCCCTTTAAATTTTATTCACACATACATAAAAAAAACAACGACTAACATATACACATACTTCCAAAGCAATAAATAACATCGCCTTAGTTGCCTTACCTAATATTTCAACAATTTACGTCCCAGAAATTCCCAAGGAAAAAATTAAAAAAGGAGGAAAAAGAGGGGGAGGAAAGAGATGGGGAGGAGGGAGAGCCGGAGTACCCCTTTAAAGGGGTAAAACACCAGTAGTGCCACTCAAGACAATATCAGTAATTAGAGGTATAAATGGAGTCTTCTCATCAAGCAGCTTTTTTACCTGAGGGCTCTGTGAGACCAAGTGATTCTCCTCTGGACAAGTCTGAGTGGGATATATCTCAGCTGGAGTTATTTTGCCGATTCCTTCTGTAGAATACACACAGTGTAAATACATCATTGATAGAATTATCTGAATGACCCCTAAAACTGCTTTCTCCTATACTGTCAATGAAAGACTTCTCTTACCGGGTAATTTAGAGGGATGATGGTTCTCAATAACATCATTGTACAGATCCTTGTGTCCTTCTAAATATTCCCACTCCTCCATGGAGAAATAGACAGCGACATCCTGACACCTTAAAGAAACCTGACACACATAATGATACAGTTTTAATCCAGGCACATATTATTCCTTTTTCTTATGTATAATGTCCCAGCATTCCCGGCAGTGCTCACCTCTCCAGTCAGCAGCTCAGTTATGTTATTGCTGAGTTCGAGGATCTTCTGCTCATTGTTTCTCTCACGTAATGGTGAATGATAAGTAGGTTCCGTGATTGGGCTCTGGGGCCCACTCCATCCTCCATACAAAGAGCGGCATCCACTGGGGCTCACATGATCACAAGATGTCTTCTTCATTATCTTGAAATCCTGTGTACATAGAGAGAGTGATTTCTATCCCCAGAATATCTCACCATTCTAGCCAAGTCCATGTGTGAAGATACTGACACCTGAAACATGAATTTGTTAAAGCCACGGTTTTATTTTTACTATTTTACTTACAAAGATATTGGAGAATCCCTCACCTCTCCAGTAAGGAGGTAGATGATCTCCAGAGAAAGGTTAAGTACCCATTCTGTGATCAGCTTCTTATACCTCTTCATTTTTGGAGGGTCAGTCAGCAATGGGACCACTGTCTTGTGGAAGATACTCTTAGGAAGATACACCTGGGAAGATTCTTGATTATAGGAACCTGAATGAGGGGGGATGAAAAAAGGAGAGAAAGTGATACAGTGGAAACATATTGTGTAAAACACACATGGCTGATTTACCTAGGGGCATAGTACAGATTGTATAGAAATAGCATTTGTTAAAGAATACAGTGGTCACACAAGTTACAATATTAATTGGTTCCAGGACGACCATTGTATGTTGAGACCATAACTCTATGGAAACCTGGTAATTGGTTCTGAAGCCCCCAAAATGTCATCCAAAAATAGAAAAAAGTGAGAATTAAAGAAAAATAAGTAGATAACTAATATAGATAAAGTAAGTTCTTACATATCAAAGTAAGAAAGATCTGCTGGGAGCTGTAATCACTGTCTATGTAAGTGTTTCTAAAGCAGGGAGCCTCCAGCTGTTGCAAAACTACAACTCCCAGCATGCCCGGACAGCCAAAGGCTGTCCGGGCATGCTGGGTGTTGTAGTTTTGCAACAGCTGGGGGTACCCTTCTTGGGAAAACACTGGTCTATGTAGAGGACAGGAGCTTCTTCGGGGTCCTGTACAGTACACGAAATGTCCTAAAAAAAGTAACATTGAGTCACTCTCACCTGGTGTCCAAAGAAACAGCTAACCCTGGTACAGGTAAAGAGTACAGAACATGTAATGCCTCCCTGTACTGTAGGGGGCACTACCAGACACCAGTCAGTGCATGCACTTCAGTAATACAGGTGTTTTACCAGTGAATGCCCATTCTGATTGGTCGGTTCTTCCGGTCATTGACACGTTTCACAGATCTGGAATGTCTGTAGAATTGTATGTTGAGTCTCGTTTCAACTTACAATGGTCCAGAATAGACCATTGTATGTTGAAACTATTGTATGTTGAGGCCATTGTAAGTTGAGGGATCACTGTACCTGTCATGATCATGTTATAATCCTCTTAGTTCACTGCCCCATCATGATAAACCACCCCCTGCCTTTATCTTTATTATTTTTTAGTTTTCTACCTTTCTACATTTCATAACAATTGACCATAGACACACAGTGTTTTGAATCTTCTAGAAGCAGATGACTCTGAAGGCAACACCCCCCCATATTTACTCACCTGGGGTTTCGAACCTACACTGCTGGCCAACCTTCATGAATGTCTCTTCTTCATCGTTTAGAATTCCAACTTGTGAAGAACCAAAATCTTCCCCCTTCTTCGATAAATAAACAATTCGAGAGATAGCTGTAAGAAACCCCTAAATTCTGCCTCGGCATTGTAATACGATAAAATATAAAAAGATCCACCCCACTTTTCTACAGCTCATATAAAGTATTTGGTAAGATCTCTGCTACGACTACCTGATGATCTTGTAGGACTTTGTGATTTTCCTGTAGACAATCCTGGGAACACAGAGTTGAAAACCTTTCTGATGCTTTACGTTTACTGGAACCCTCTGTGGGGAACACACAGTCCGTGACTGGATACATTGTTTATATATGATTATCATATAATAGGGGACAATCAAAATTGCTCCATTCAATGAAGGACTCCTCTTACCTGGTGAGGACAGGGTCTGCTGGTCCTCCATTATGACATTCTTATACAGAGCTTTGTCTCCTATGTACTTCCACTCCTTCATGGAGAAATAGACAGCGATATCCTGACACCTTACAGAAACCTGATATACAAGCAATAAAACAATGACAATTCAGACACTTTAAAAAGGCATTTATTAAAGGGAATTTGTCATCAGTATCGCCCACACTAACCTGTTGGTACAGGCTTGTAAAGTGGGTGACACGGATAACAATACTTACCTATCCCCGATCCGTGGTACCGTTAGTCTGTTATCTTCCTTATTCTGGCGGCAGGCTTGGTGTATGGCAGAAGCACACTGAAGTCACCACTGAGGTGCACCAAGCCTGCCGCCAGAATAAGGAAGATAACAGACGAACAGGACCACAGATCAGAGATATGCAAGTATCATTATCATCAGTGTCACCCACACTACACGCCTGTATCAACAAGTTAGCGTAGGAGACACTGTAAGTTTGGATGACAGGTAAGTTTGACTTGTTAAGCTGCACATACAATGCATTAGGGATTAGCAGGTCTGATTCAGGCATACCTGTGTTTACATTGTAGCATTAGTTATCAACATAAAAATTGCTTTTGTAACCTGGCCAGGAGATGTCAGAACAGTTGGAGAGGTGGGACCCAGGGTCCTCTATGCTACGGGGCTGCATGGCTCTTTACGCTTATGTCACACTGTTGGTTATTGAAGTGAGGAGAACTACACAGGCGGCTCTGCGGGCGAGCCCTGTATGTCAATCAACGGCGTGACGTAAGCGGAGAAGCGTGGCGCTCCCTGAAGCATGGGAGCCCCAGGCCCCACCTCTCCAACTGTTTGGACATCTCCAGGCCAGGTTAAAAAAGCAATTTTTATGAAGATAACTAATGCTACAGTATAAATACAGGTATGGCTGGATAAGAATTGTTAAAGGGGAAATCCTATACTTAACATCATCCCCTATCATCAGGATAAGGGATAAGCGTCTGATCGCAAGAGGTCCGACCGCTGGGACACCTGTGGTCTCCTGCCCAGCACCCAGGCTCTCCTCATGCACGAAGTGGAAGGGGCATACCTTAAATGGTCACTGTCAGATACAAAAACTTTTGATATGTTGTAAAACATGCCAAACCAATAGGTTTTGCAATTGCTTTCATTAGAAAATTTTCAGTATTTCATTCTGAAAAAGCCAGTCAAACAACTGCCCCCCCTGCCTGCTTGGACACTTACTAGTCCTGCTGTGTCCATGTGTCATCACCTATGTCATAGACACACTTCCTTGATTGACAGCTGTGAGCGCAGACCTCACAGCTGGAGAAAAAAAACTCCCACTGTCAGCTTGTGTCCCGCTACTGTCAGTGAGGACAAGCTGGGAGTTGTAGTTTTGCTAATGCTAGGGGAGATGTGAGCAGACAGCATGCTGAGGGAGGGGGCGGAGACCTGCACAGTGAGGCCACGCCCCCTCCCTTTGAGAGGAATTCAGACTTGTGAGCTAAATTAAAAGTGTAAAAAAATAAATAAAGGTGCTAGACACAAAAATTAGATGTACATGGTCAGGATTAGGTACTGAATGATATATATTTAAAAAATGTTTTTTTGTTGAATCTGACGGGTATGCTTTAAGGAAAAGGATGTAGCTGAAAATGCACCCACATACTCCAAGGTTTTTGCACAGAATATTGGTCTTAAGTAAGCAAAGTTAAAAGATATAAGGAAGAGAAGCATGTCTGAAATTACCATATTTAGTATACAGCATAACCTAAAGTGATCAATTTTGTGAATCTGCTTGCCTGGTCTAGTTTCAGTTAAAGACGTATTTCTGCCATATTAACGGTTTTACAATGGACTCGGGGTGCTTTCAAAATAAATAAGGCATACTTACCTGCCCTGATCCAACACAGCTGCCTTTCCAATGAGGCCGGATCCTTGCAGATAACCACTGATCCCGCTTCTTTTGAAGTTTTGTTGTTGCAGGAAATGCCTCTGTACCCAATCACTAGTAGAGGTAGGTCACCACTAGGGACAATGCATTTTCTGCAAAAACAAGTTATCAAAGGAAGCACCGGCAAAACAGCAGCTGCTGGGGATTATGGCAGTATGTCAGTATACATTCTTTTTTTCATTTTTAAAGCATCCAGAGTCCACTGTATAACCTTTAGCATAGCTAGGATACCACTTTAAGCTTAACAAACCTAAGCCTTTATACCTATAGTGTAATAGTGTTCACCTCTTCAGTCAGCAGCTCAATGATCTTGCTGGTGAGCTCTAGGACCTTCTTCGTTTTGTTTCGATCAAGTATCAATAAAAGAGATGGAGGCTCCAAAAAAGGGACCTGGGTCCGGCTCCATTCTTCAGACGCAGAATGACTGATGGACCTCACAAAGTCTTCAGATGTTGTCTTTACTAGAGTGTAATCCTGTGTATAAAAACACTAATATAACAAATTTCTAGCATCACAGTAGCTACTAGAAAAAAACTACTGTATTTATTTATTTAAAAAATTGAGATGTCATGTGATATAATTCCCAAAATGTCTCACCTCTCCAATCAGAAGATAGATGATGTCCTGAGTGAGGTTGAATACACGCTTAAATATTATGGCTTGACCCTTGTCCATCCTTAGGAGTTGCAAACAAAAGGACCATGTCGAGCAGGAACACTGTAAGACTCCAGGATAGATGAGTCTGTACTGTAGAAACAATGGGCTACTGTAAAACATTTTCTTTAATGTTAATCTTTTAATCTGCATGATTTTTAGATTTTGGAGCAGTGGACCTCTAGCTGTTACAAAAGTACAACTTCAAGCATGTCCAGACAGCCTTAAGCTAAGTTCACATCGCCGTTGTTCTCTGTCCCCTTCTGGGTCCATTCGGCTCCTTTTTTGCACCGAATGGCTTCCTAAACACCACCAGGTGACCACAGGGACCTGACGGATCCCACCGATTTGAATGCACTTTTTCTCCACCAAAATCCCATCGTTTTAATGGAATTGCTGACGGAGCTCCTTATAGTGATTCGCAATGTAAAATCAGGCTTAGGCTAAGCCTTTCCCACCCTGGTTGGGAAACACTGATCCAAAGAAAAGCTCTCTCAATATTTGTCTATTACGTGATCAGCCCATTGGTTTTAAAGGACATCTGTAGTGGAAAATAACTTATCCCCTATCCGAAGGATAGGGGATAAGTTATAGACCGCGGGGGTCCGACCGCTGGGACCCCCCCGCGATCTCCTGTACAGGGCCTCGGAAGTCCGCAGAGAGGGGGCAAGTCTGTCCCCAGCATGACGCAGCGGCTGATACGCCCCTCCATGCATCCCATAGAGATACATGGAGGGGGCGTGTCAGCCGCTGCGCCATGCGGGGACAGAACACTCCCTTCATGCAGTGTCGGGGCCCCGTACAGGAGATCGCAGGGGTCCTAGTAGTCGGAACTCCCACGATCTATAACTTATTCCCTATCCTTCAGATAGGGGATAAGTTGTTATCACAGCACCGACCCGCGTCAACCACAGCACCGACCCGCGTCAACCACAGCACCGACCCACGTCAACCACAGCACCGACCCACGTCAACCACAGCACCGACCCACCTCAACCACAGCACCGACCCACCTCAACCACAGCACCGACCCACCTCAACCACAGCACCGACCCACCTCAACCACAGCACCGACCCACCTCAACCACAGCACCGACCCACCTCAACCACAGCACATGCCTAAATAGCTCAGAATGGCCAGAGATTTACATAAATCTTATGTCAAAAGGAGAAAAATGTTAAAGGTGTACTCTGGGAGGGGGAGTGTGTCCCAGTGGTTGGACCCCCGTGGTCTCACAAACAGTCTCCAGCAGAAAGCTTTGCATGCACTTAGCCACTTCATTCGTTCTCTATTGGAGCCACAAAAACAAGCGAGCAGAATGTTTGGCTGTTTCTGTGACGTGTGCATGTTAAAGGGGTTTTCCATGAAAAAACGTTTTTTTTTTTTTTCATATCAACTGGCTCCAGAAAGTTGAACAGATTTGTAAATTACTGTATCTGAGTCTATGAACTGGCATCTCATAGCTGTGTTTCCCAACCTGTGTCCCTCCAGCTGTTGCAAAACTACAGCTCCCAGCATGCCCGGACAGCCAAAGGATGTCCGGGTATGCTGGGAGTTGTAGTTTTGCAACAGCTGGAGGGACACAGGTTGAGAAACACTGCCTTATATGAAAGTTTTCCCAGCAAGCTATCCCCCATCCAGAGTTGATGGTGGGTGGTCTGAATGCTATCCCCCACCACTTCCACTTATGATCCTGAGAATGGGACCCCAGTCTCCTCTAATAATGGAGCTATGGCTTTAAAGGGGTATTCCATGAAAAAAACATTTTTCTTCATATCAACTGGCTCCAGAAAGTTGAACAGATTTGTATTAAAAAAATCTTAATCCTTCCAGTACTTATCAGCTGCCGAAGTTGAGTTCTTTTCTGTCTGACTACAGTGCTCTCTACTGACACCTCTGTCTGTCTCCGGAACTGTCGAGAGCAGAAGTTCGCTATAGGGATGTGTTGCTACTTCAGATAGTTCCTGAGACAGACAGAGGTGTCAGCAGAGAGCAGTGTTGTCAGACAGAAAACAACAACTCAACTTCAGCTGCTGATAAGTACTGGTAGGATTAAAGGGGTTATCCAGGAAAACATTTATATATCTCAACTGGCTCCAGAAAGTTAAACAGATTTGTAAATTACTTCTATTAAAAAATCTTAATCCTTTCAGTACTTATGAGCTTCTGAAGTGAAGGTTGTTCTTTTCTGTCTAAGTGCTCTCTGATGACACGTGTCTCCCAGTTTAGAAGTAAATCCCCATAGCAAACTTCTTCTAAACTGGGCGGTTCCCGTGACACGTGTCATCAGAGAGCACTTAGACAGAAAAGAACAACTCAACTTCAGTAGCTCATAAGTACTGAAAGGATTAAGATTTTTTTATAGAAGTTATTTACAAATCTGTTCAACTCTCTGGAGCCAGTTGAGATACATAAATGTTTTCCTGGATAACCCCTTTAATCCTACCAGTACTTATCAGTAGCTGAAGTTGAGTTGTTGTTTTCTGTCTGACAACACTGCTCTCTGCTGTCACCTCTGTCTGACAAAAAATATGAATATGAAAAAAAAATGGAAATTTTTTTTTTTTTCTTAATGGAATACCCCTTTAAAACCACAGCTCCATTATTAGAGGAGACTGGGGTCCCATTCTCAGGATCATAAGTGGAAGTGGTGGGGGGGAAGCAGTCAGACCACCCACCACCAACTCTGGATAGGGGATCTTTCTCAGCTGGGAAAACTTTCATATAAGACAGTGTTTCCCAACCAGTGTTCCTCCAGCTGTTGCAAAACTACGACTCCCAGCATGCCCGGACAGCCTTTGGCTGTCCGGGCATGCTGGGAGTTGTAGTTTTGCAACAGCTGGAGGGACACAGGTTGGGAAACACTGCTATAAGACGCCAGTTCATAGACTCCGATACATACAATGGAACACATAACATGAAGCTAGAAGGGCATACAACCACACTGACACATACACTGAGCACTCACTGAGCCAGCGCCGACTCAACCCGGAAGTAATCCTCAACTCAGCTGGCTCACTCACAAGGCACTTCCGCCCCGTATCACGTGTCTACCTGCTCCTGGTCTCAGGAGACCGCAACAAGCTCAATCCCAGCAGGACCCCCGTGCCGCGCATGCTCCTTACAGCCGGGGACAGGGAGATCATATTTTTTGTATTCTGCTGGGACGCCATTTTATAGTGGCCAAATTTCAAACATGTACAAGATGCATATATAATATAGATTACTGTATATACATATATATATATATATATATATATATATATATATATATATATATATATAAACCATTCCTCAAGGCACAGTGAAAAATAGAAAAAGCGGAGAAAAGAAAAATATGAAAAAGGAATAAAAGAGAGAATAGAATAAAATAAAAATAGGAATAAAAATAAATATAAAAGTAAAAATAATAAAAATAAAGTGGAATAAAATTTGAGAAAAATAATAATAGAATAGAAAGGAGAAAAAAGAAAGAATAGAATAAAATAAAAATAACAAAAATAAAAGTAATGGAATAAAATAAAATTAGAGAAAAATAAAATAATATAAAAGAAGGGAGAAAAAAAGAAAGATAAAAGTAATATATCAATAAAATATGAATGATAACGGTAAACCTGATTTAAGTATGAATACAATAATACATATAATATAGACAGTATTTATTCATTATAACCTCTCACATCTGGGCAGGGCCCTTGCACCAGATGTTGTATATAAAATAATAGTAAAAATAAAGTGCATGTATAGAAAAATTAATATATAAGGCTATACGCGTTTCAAGACAACAGTCTCATTCCTCAGTAGCCAAAAAATATATTTTTTGGCTACTGAGGAATGAGACTGTTGTCTTGAAACTCGTATAGCCTTATATATTACTATATTTTATACTACAACCACCTTATATGACCCTGATAGCCTATGTATTAGCCTTTGGCAGCGCTGCAGTACCTTATTCTTTGGACCACTACTGATCATGCACGATCTATTGCCAGTCTCTAACACGAGGATGCCAGGGATTGCGATAAGTCCAGCCACCTGTCTATACCTATAAGGATCACTCCGGCCGGATGCATATCCGTGCCAACCTGCACTTTACCGAGATTACTCACCGCATCAGGACAACTTACCCGCACAGAGGCCGGACGCCACTCTGTGCCAGCGCCGACTACTACTCTCACCACTGAGACTGCCACTCTTGAGGACGCCGGCTGCATACATAATGAGTAAGAGGAAACATATCCCGGACTGCAGGTATCACTATTTGCTATCACCCATTGTACCTTAAAGGGGTTCTCCACCATTAGGTGATTTTAGTACAGGCAGTAATGGACATGCTTAGGAAGGATCTGCACTTGTCTTGGGGCTAAATGGCTGTGTTGTGAGATTACCATAACACTGTGGCTTGCTTTTTGTGAACTGGTATTTCCTGTTTGAGTTTTCTTCTTTGCCTGCAAATCCCATAATTCCATTTTCCTCCCTCCCACACATCAGCCACCCCACCCATTGAAACAAAAGACCTGTGGTTTTCAATCAGGGTGCCTACAGCTGTTGCAATAGTTGCAGATTGATCTCTCTCCCACCAAGCAATCCCTCCACCCATTGAAGCAGACAGGCTCCCTGTCATCAGCTGACTAGTTTTTTACCCAAATATCCATGGTAAAATGAGGGTGCATGTGTGTGCGCGTGTATACTTCGATACAACCCCAGGAAAGGCAGGGGGAGAGAGGCCGTCGCTGCCCGCTTCTCTCCCCCTGCCTTTCCTGGGGTCTAGAGCCCTGCTGCCGCCGCTTCTCTCCCGCTGGCTATCTGCGCCGCTGCCCGTCCTCTCCCCCTGACTATCAGTGCCGGCGCCCCATTGCCGGCGCCGATAGCCAGGGGGAGAGAAGCGGCGCCGGCAATGGGGCAGCGGCGCCGACAGCCAGGGGAGAGAAAGGACAGTGGCACCCATTGCCAGCGCCGCTGCCTCCCCCCATCCCCGGTTGCATAATTACCTGTTGCCGGGGTCGGGTCCCGCACTGCTTCAGGCCTCCGGTGTGCGTCCCCTGCGTTGTTGCTATGCACGGCGCGGCGCACTGACATCATGCGCCGCGCCGTGCAGCGCATAGCAACGACGCAGGGGACGCACACCGGAGGCCTGAAGCAGCGCGGACCCAACCCCGGCAACAGGTAATTATGCAACCGGGGATGGGGGGAGGCAACGGGGCAGCGTCCACAGGATAGGGGATGTGTCTGATCTCAGGGGGTCTGAATGCTGGGACCCCCGCGATCTCCTGCACCGGACCCTGGCTCTGCCCGCGACACGCCTCCTCTATGTATCTCTGTGGGCATGCAGTGTTCGTGCCTTCCCGCCTCTCCCATAGAGCTGTATGGAGGTGGGCATGTCCGTTGACACTACACAAATTAGCCAGTGCACAGCCCTGGCCCCTTTTGGGAGATCACAGGGGGCCCCCAGCAGATTGTGGATAAGGGACAAGTGTATTTCGCAGCAGTTGTCCTTTAACATAAATTCATGTGACATATCATATTGGTGGGTTCACTGAAGATAATAGTTGAGGGCAATAAAAACCAAACTGTGTGGATTGTGGGAAGCCATTGGTAAGCATCAGGTCCTTCCAAACCATCCAGTGACTTTAATACCTTCTTGCTATCCTTGAGATAGTCAAGGCATTTTTTAGCTATAGGTTGAATGGTTGAATATGGCAATTCACCCATTCAAGTAATTTTTTGAAAGGGAGTCTGCGCAAGAGATGATGCGTCACGCCCCCTTCCACAGACTTGCATTGAGGGGGTGGGGCGTGATGTCATGAGGGGGTGGGGCTATGACATCACAAACACTGAGCAGCGGAGTACCCCTTTAAATATACTGAGTGTCTGGTCGGGCTATGACGTCACGAGCTCCCGGCGCCGCTCCAGCGTTCGGAACAGTTTGTTTCAAACTCTGAGCAACGGAGTACCCCTTTAATATCATCTTGTGAGCCCAACAGACGGAGCCCATAGATTTCTGACATAGATCCGTACAACACAGACCCTAATGCTGCCCTATACGCGAGTTCTTCAGAGGGTACTGTGGCTTCAGCAAATCAAGGCGATTGTTTGCATAGTAAAAAGTTTTTATAATTTCCCAACATACTTTCTTTATAAAGTCCTCACAGTTCAAGATCTCTGCTTGCTGTAATTTATTAGGAACCTTTATAGAATATTTCTAGTGGATGAACATCAGTGCTGGTCATGAGATGATCACACAAATGTTAGACTCAGTGTAAGACAGAGCTCTGATATCTGTAACAAACCTGCGCCTGTACATTAATCCCACAGTCAATAAAAACCTTTATAACTTTCCGATATACAGTACATTGAGCTAGATTTATCAAAAGTGTCTAAAAGTATAACTGTCTTTTATTGCCCACAGCAACCAATCACAATGCAGCTTTAATTTATCGAGAGAGCAATGCAAAATATTAAGCTGTGCATTGAGTGGTTGCTATGAGCACCAAATATGGTTTATCTTTAAGACAGTTTTGATGACTGAGGCCTATTGGCAATGTTGTGTAAAAGAAAGGTTGCGTCTGTTACCCATAGCAACCAATGCCAGAACAGCTTTCAATTTTTAAGAGCAGGATATAAAATGTGCTGTGATTGGTTACTATGGGCAGAAGAGCCAGTCTTTCAGTTTCAGAAATCTCCCCCATTGTTTAACCCCTTCAGGAGAACAAAGAATATTTACAAAAGACAAACTCACATATGAATATTGCGTAATTCAGAAGTATTTGTATAATTGCCAAAATGTAGGAATTGCAAAAACTACAGGGTATTTTACTAATCAACTGTTATTTTAACATTTAGTCTAAACAGATAACAAGATTTTTACCAAGGCATTGAGCCTATACATCAGTGTTTCCCAACCTTTTTCGGGTCGGGGCACACCTCGGGGAAAAAATTTCCGCGGGGCACCCCTACCGAGGTTGACGAGCAAAAAAAAAGGTAAAAAACGCAATGCACTATATCTATTTATCAGTGGGTATGTAGTTTAAAGTGCTGCTTTATACAGCAATTCAAAAATGACATATTCTCTAATTTGCATCGTTGCCTTCTCTTCTCCATCTGGCCCCGCCATCATCTCGATTTCTTCCACACACAATTCTTCACCGCTAAACCTGCAAAACAAACCTATTAGGCTCCACACTTTTTTTTTCCACATGGGTGACAGAGGGGTGTAGAGGGATGGACATGGGTGACAGAGGGGTGTACAGAGGGGTGTAGAAAAGTGTACATGGGTGACAGATGGGTGTAGAGGAGTGTACATGGGTGACAGAGGGGTGTAGAGGAGTATACATTGTGACAGAGGGGTGTAGAGGAGTGTACATGGGTGAAAGAGGGGTAAAGAAGAGTGTACATGGGTGATAGAGGGGTGTAGAGGAGTGTACATGGGTGATAGAGGGGTGTAGTGGAGTGTACATGGGTGACAGAAGGATGTAGAGGAGTGTACATGGGTGACAGAGGGGTGTACATGGGTGACAGAGGGGTGTAGAGGAGTATACATTGGTGACAGAGGGGTGTAGAGGAGCGTACATGGGTGAAAGAGGAGTATAGAGGAGTGTACATGGGTGATAGAGGGGTGTAGAGGAGTGTACATGGGTGACAGAGGGGTGTAGGTGAGTGTACATGGGTGACAGAGGAGTGTACAGAGGGGTGTAGGGAGGTGTACAAGGGTGAAAGATGGGTGTAGAAGAGTGAACATGGGTGACGGGGGCATAGGGGGTGACAGAGGGGTGGATAGGGGTGAACAGGGGGGTGGACATGGGTGACAAGGATGTGGTCAGAGGGGTGGACAATGGAGGGTGTACATGGATGACAGAGGGTTGGATGGGGGGGTTGGACATGGATGACAGGAGGGTGGACATGTGAGACAGGGGGTCAGAGGGGTGGACAAGGGGGTAAAAGAGGGACAGGAGTGACAGAGAGGGGTGGACCAGGGTGACAAAGGGACAGATGGGTGAACAGGAGGGTGGACATGGGTGAGAAGGGGGGTGGACATGGGTGACAGAGATGATAGGAGGGTGGACATGTGTGAGAGTGGGGGCGGGCATGAGTGACAGGGATGATAGGAGGGTGAACATGGGTGACAGGGGGGTGGAGATGGGTGACAGGGAGGGTGGAGATGGGTGACAGGGGAGGGTGGACATGGGTGACAGGGGAGGGTGGACATGGGTGACAGGGGAGGGTGCACATGGGTGACAGGGGAGGGTGCACATGGGTGACAGGGGGTGTGTGGACATGGGTGACAGGGGGGGACATGGGTGACAGGGGGGTGGACATGGGTGACGGGAGGGTGGACATGGGTGACGGGAGGGTGGACATGGGTGACAGGGGGGGTGGACACGGGTGACAGGGGGGGTGGACATGAGTGACAGGGGGTGGACATGGGGGGGGTGGACATGGGTGACAGGGGGGGTGAACATGGGTGACGGGGGGGACATGGGTGACGGGGGGGACATGGGTGACAGGGGGGTGGACACGGGTGACAGGGGGGTGGACACGGGTGACAGGGGGGTAGGAGGTGACAGGGGGGGTGGACATGGGTGACAGGGGGGGGTGGACATGGGTGACATGGGGGGGTTGGACATGGGTGACATGGGGAGTGGACATGGGTGATGGGGGGGTGGACATGGGTGACATGGGGGGTGGACATGGGTGAGGGGGGGTGGACATGGGTTGGGGGGGTGGACATGGGTGACAGGGGGGATGGACATGTGTGACAGGGGGGGTTGACATGGGTGACAGGGGGGGACATGGGTGACAGGGGGGTGGACATGGGTGACAGGAGGGTGGACATGGGTGACAGGAGGGGGTGGACATGGGTGACAGGGGGGGGTGGACACGGGTGACAGGGGGGGGTGGACACGGGTGACAGGGGGGTGGACACGGGTGACAGGGGGGGGTGGACACGGGTGACAGGGGGGGGTGGACACGGGTGACAGGGGGAGTGGACATGGGTGACAGGGGGTGGACACCAGTGACAGGGGGGGGTGGACACGGGTGACATGGGGGGTGGACATGGGTGACAGGGGGGTAGGAGGTGACAGGGGGGGTGGACATGGGTGACAGGGGGGGTGGACATGGGTGACATGGGGGGGTTGGACATGGGTGACATGGGGAGTGGACATGGGTGACATGGGGAGTGGGCATGGGTGACAAGGTTGGACAGGGAGGTGGACAAGGCGGGCATGGATGACAGGGGGGCGGACATGAGTGACGGGGGGGTGGACATGGGTGACAGGGGGGGTGGACATGGGTGACAGGGTTGGACAGGGAGGTGGACAAGGCGGGCATGGATGACAGGGGGGGTGGACATGAGTGACGGGGGGTAGTGGTGGTGGTGGGGGGTTGGACAGGGATGAGAAGGGGTAACAGAGGGGTGGAAAGGGTACGGTACCTTAAGCAAGCCAGCCCCTGCAGCTTGCAGTTCCACGGCAGGCACAGGAGTCCGGAGCAGATGCAGCTCGTTCCTCCCCAGGCAACCATTTTCGGGTCACTGCGCCACAAGGGAGAGGGGGACGTCAGTCATAAGGGACATTTTAAAAAATCACGGCAAAATCCTGTGCACCGCGATTGGGAATCACTGCTGTACATATATAAGAGCTGAAAAAAACCTTCTGTCGGCATACATCATGCGTAAATTGTAACAATGTACAGCCTTTCCTTTTTTGTGACCACTTTCTGTATGTCTGTGCTTTTTACTTGGATAATAAAAGCAAAAAAACTTTTTGGAAGAAAATAAACATGCATAACCCCTTAAAGTGTAGCTCCCACCATTCTTATTATTTATTTTTTACTGTCCCTGCCTATTGCCCTTCTATCCCTAACCCCCTCCCTGCTTTTAATTTTATTTTTTTTTTAAATATTAAAAATGCCTTTTTGTGTGCTCACTACCAGGCAGATTTCCCCAGCAGGCACGATGTCACTGATGCCTGCTGGGGGGGGGGGGGGGGCACACTTCCACCCTTAGTTCATTGACACAGGGTGCCTCCAGCTGTTTCACCACTATAACTCCCAGCTTGCCCTGACATCTATTGGCTGTCAGGGCATGCTGGGAGTTGTAGTGGTGAAACAGTTGGAGGCACCCTGTGTTGAAAACAATAATACAATAAGTTAGGGCCATGGGGCGCTACCCCGTTCCGTTCCCCCCGCCCCCGTGTTGAAATCCCGAACCCAGCTCTCCCCCAACCCCGATGTAAAAACTTTGAACCCCACACTTCCCTAAAGATAGACACATACTGCAGAGTCCAGCAGCGGGCGTGCAGAGGCAGCAGCAGCGGCTGCATGTGCGGGAGGAGTGACCGTGTGAGCCCAGGGAGCCAATGCGCTCGCTCCTGCCTGTCTGATTGACAGGCAGGGAGCGAGCGCAGGTTGAATGAATAAGGACCGATGCCCGGCCGGCATCAGTCCGAATTCAGGCGTGACGTCACGCCAGCCTGCAGCCAGCCACTAGGAGGGAGACCCCTAGTGGCCGGTTTTCAAACTTAAATTAAAACGTTTTAATAAAATAAAAATAATGAAAATATATTAGAGATATGTTGTAGTACATATGTACTACAACATATAAAAAAAAATGTTGATGACAGTGCCCATTTAAGGACAGGCTGTATAAGCAGATGGCTCATAACACTGATCAATTCTATGCTATGGCACAGCAATGTTCAGTGTTAGGCCTTGTTCACATTGCCATCGGACTCCTCTATTCTGAGTTCTATTGGCAATTCCGTCAGAACGATGGGAGTTTATCACAAAATAAATTGTGCTTGCACTATTTTTTTTCTATGCTAAACTACTGCATTCCCACTGTGTCCCTTCTGTTCCCACCTGTTTCAGGGTCTGTTTTGTTAATGATAAAAAAATAAATAAAAAAAAAGAAGCAAATGGACCCTGAAAGGGACGGAAGACAACGGCAATGTGAACCTAGTCATAGTTATTCAGTGATTGCTTGTAATAGTCTCCCATGGGAAGAACATCAGGGAGGTATCAGGTCCTGGTGGTTAGCACTCTCCCAGTAAGGGCCAGATTAAGGCTGCCTGGAAGACGGAGCACTTCATTATGATGCTCATCATTACCCCCCCTGCTCATCATTACCCCCCCCTGCTCATCATTACCCCCCCCCCCCTGCTCATCATTACCCCCCCTGCTCATCATTACTCCCCCTGCTCATCATCCCCCCCCTGCTCATCACTCCACCCCTGCTCATCATTCCCCCCTGCTCATCATTACCCCCTGCTCATCATTACCCCCCGCTCATCATTACCCCCCCGCTCATCATTACCCCCCCTGCTCATCATTACCCCCCCTGCTCATCATTACCCCCCCCTGCTCATCATTACCCCCCCCTGCTCATCATTACCCCTCCCTGCTCATCATTACCCCCCCTGCTCATCGTTACCCCCTGCTCATCATTACCCCCCCTGCTTATCATTACCCCCCCTGCTCATCATTACCCCCCTGCTCATCATTACCCCCCCTGCTCATCATTACCCCCCCTGCTCATCATTACCCCCCCTGCTCATCATTACCCCCCTGCTCATCATTACCCCCCTGCTCATCCTTACCCCCCCTGCTCATCCTTACCCCCCCTGCTCATCCTTACCCCCCCTGCTCATCATTACCCCCCCTGCTCATCATTAC
Source organism: Hyla sarda (assembly GCF_029499605.1). Classification (NCBI taxonomy): domain Eukaryota; kingdom Metazoa; phylum Chordata; class Amphibia; order Anura; family Hylidae; genus Hyla; species Hyla sarda. Next base: position 185,065,425 of record NC_079195.1, read on the forward strand.
CCCCTGCTCATCATTACCCCCCCTGCTCATCATTACCCCCCCCTGCTCATCATTACCCCCCTCATCATTACCCCCCTGCTCATCATTACCCCCCTGCTCATCCTTACCCCCCTGCTCATCATTACCCCCCCTGCTCATCATTACCCCTCCTGCTCATCATTACCCCCCTGCTCATCCTTACCCCCCTGCTCATCATTCCCCCCTGCTCATCCTTACCCCCCTGCTCATCATTCCCCCCTGCTCATCATTACCCCCCCTGCTCATCATTACCCCCCTGCTCATCATTAACCCCCTGCTCATCATTCCCCCACTGCTCATCATTACCCCCCCTGCTCCTGCTCATCATTACCCCCCCCCCTGCTCATCATTACCCCCCTGCTCATCATTACCCCCCTGCTCATCCTTACCCCCCTGCTCATCATTACCCCCCCTGCTAATCTTTACCCCCCCTGCTCCTGCTCATCATTATCCCCCCCTGGTCATCATTACCCCCCAGCTCATTATTACCCCCCCTGCTCATCCTTATCATTCCCCCCCTGCTCATCATTCCCCCCTGCTCATCATTCCCCCCTGCTCATCATTACCCCCCTCTGCTCGTCATTACCCCCCCTGCTCCTCATTACCCCCCCTCTGCTCCTCATTACACCCCTGCTTCTCATTCCCCCCTCTGCTCCTCATTACCCCCCCTGCTCCTCATTACCCCCCCTGCTCCTCATTACCCCCCCTGCTCCTCATTACCCCCCCCTGCTTGTCATTACCCCCCTGCTCCTCATTACCCCCCTCTGCCTCATCATTCTCCCCCACTCATCCTCCCCTGCTCATTGCTCCCCCCTCCTCCTGCTTTTTCTATTTTTCATATTTACTTACCTGGCCACGCTCGGCAGGCTCAGGTAGCGTCGGGTCTCGTGGGCTGTGTCGAGTTACGTCTCCTGTGGCTCCTCTGCACAACGTCACTCGTCATTTCCTGCAGCGCTGGGGTGTAATGAAGAAAACTGTGCCCTGTAACGGCGTGGCTGCCGGAAATGAGGAGTGATGTCCTTGACACTGTGCAGAGAAGCCGAAGGAGACGTCACTCGTCACAGCCCACATGACCCGACGCATGTGTGTTGCACTTCCCAGCAGTGTGTCTGCTCGTAGCGGCGCAGTGCCGCTCGGAGCAGGCACATCTAAAGGCACCCTGTAGGGGTCCTTCGGTGGCAGAGCCGCAGCGTAATCTGCTCGTCTGTATGTTCTCTTACATAAATTTTTTGCAGACTGTAGCTCCCACACCCATTAGATCGCCACTTTCAAAGTTGACAGTAGTGTCTAAAGGGACATTTAAACTATTCCTGGTGCTCCAGTGGGGTCATCCACTGCTGAGGTAGCCGGAGGGCTTACCTTTGCTTCCATGCTGGCTGCTGTGCTGAGAACGATAAAGCCTGGCAGGACCAGGCTTTATCAATCGAGCGCAGAGCACACAGATCACCTGTATGAGGAATCTAATGATTCCTCCTAAAAGTCCCCCAAGGGGGACTAAAAGTGTAAAAAAAAAAAATAAAATTTGAATAAAAAGTTAAAAAAACAACACCCATAAACCCTTCCATATTAAAAGTTTTAATCACCCCCTTTTCCCAAATTCCATATAAAAATGATGTAACCATAATAAAAATAAACATATGTGATATTGCCACGTGTGTAAATGTCTGAATTATAAAAATATAATGTTAACTAAACCTCACGGCCAATGGTTTATGTGTAAAAAAAATTCAAACGTCCAAAATTGCGTATTTTTGGTCACTTTGTTTACCCTAAAAACATGTATAAAAAGCAATTAAAAAGTCCCATCAAAACAAAAAATGGTATAGATAAAAACTACAGATCACGATATGATGTCTTTTTTATCGAAAAGTGCACTGCATAGAATCGTAAGCACCCAAAAGTTACAACATGGTGTTTTTTTTCCAATTTTGCACCGCAAATATTTTTTTTCTGGTTTCGCAGTAAATTTTGTGGTGAAATGATTGATGTCATTATAAAGTACAATTGGTGGCGTAAGAAAAAAAGCCCTCATTTAGGTCTGTATGTGCAAAATTGAAAGCGTTATGATTTTAGAAGGTGATGAGGAAAAAACTGAAAAACCCTGTGTCCTTAAAGGAGTAGTCCAGTGGTGACTCAGTGGTTAACAACTTATCCCCTATCCTAAGGATAGGGGATAAGTTTGAGATCGCGGGGGGTCCGACCGCTGGGGCCCCCTGCGATTTCCTGTACGGGGCCCCGACAAGCTACGGGAAGGGGGCGTGTCGACCTCCGCACGAAGCGGCTCCCCGACACACCCCCTCAATACAACTCTATGGCAGAGCCGAAGCGCTGCCTTCGGCAATCTCCGGCTCTGCCATAGAGATGTATTGAGGGGGCGTGTCGGCCACCGCTTCGTGCGGGGGTCGACACCCGCTATCTGGCCGGAGAGCCGGGGCCCCGTAGAGAGAGATCGCAGGGGGCCCCAGCGGTCGGACCCCCGCAATCTCAAACTTATCCCCTATCCTTAGGATAGGGGATAAGTTTTTCACCACTGGATTACCCCTTTAAGGGGTTAAGCAAAAAAAAAAACAAAAAAAAAAAACAAGAACTGCACTAGAAGGAGCAGAAATTTCGTTTCAGGTGTCATGGAACCACAACTTGGGTGTACTGTGTTGGAAAGAAGGGAACAGTGACATGTCACACACGGCGACAACCAATCAGGAGGCTGCTTTTGTATCCAGGTGACCAGTGAGGACTGGCAGCTCGCAGCTGATAGGTTGCTACAGGCAACCGTTTGTAAGCTGCTGGAATAATGTCTACTGCGCATGCGCAGCGGTACAGAGCGTCGCCGCCACAGCATCCATAACAGAGTGTGCAGCTTTGGAATAAAGAAGCCGATCTTTGTGACAGAAGTCACGTGATGCCCACAGGGAGCATCAGGAAATGGGCGGAAGTGGTCCGGTAGAGGGGAAGATTACTTCCGGGCAGTGAATCGGTGGTGGTTCAGTGAGTTCTCAGGGTATATGTGTCGTTCTGTCTTGTTCTTCATTGTGCAGGATCCGGGGGAGCAGTAATGGATGGGGCCGAGCGGGATCACGTTATGTGTCATTGTTTCTTACTATACTGATGTTCATCTATAGGCATCACATCTCCTGTATACAGGACCAGGGAACTGCCCCCATATATAGTCTTATTTCGTAGAGCAGTGTTTCCCAACCAGGATGCCTTCAGCTGTCCGGGCATGCTGGGAGTGGTAGTTTCGCACCAGCTGGAGGCATCCTGGTTGGAAAACACTGCCGTAGAGAGTGCAGCAGATTTTACACTAATAACGGTTTTTGTTGCCCATAGCAACCAATCAGAAAGCAGCTTTTATTTTTCAGACTACAAAAGGAAAGCTGCACTGTGGTTGCTATGGACAACAATAACAATTATTCCTTAACACAGTCAGTGACCCAAAGAGTCCGGAGTGTGACCTGCTCTGTGCACATTGCAGGCGGTCTAACAAACAGGTTTTGTTGCCCATAGCAACCAATCAGTGCACAGCTTTCACTTTGCAAGACTATTTTCAGAAATCTGTGCCGAGAATGGTTGCTATGGGCAACACAGAATTTTAAGAAACAATAGGGGAGATTTATCAAAACCTGTGCAGAGGAAGAGTGGTGCAGTTGCCCATAGCAACCAATCAGACTGCTTCTTTCATTTTCCACAGGCCTCTTTAGAGGCCTGTGGAAAATGAAAGAAGCAATCTGATTGGTTGCTATGGGCAACTGCACCACTCTTCCTCTGCACAGGTTTTGATAAATCTCCCCCAATATCTGAGGTTTAGTTGCTTTTGACATCTAGACTAGCTCAGTATTCTGCACTGTTCTTGTTAAATTGGTATACTGACTTAAAATTACAGGATTACAGGACAAGGCTATCCCAGATGCCAGGTCACCATGGCAACTTAGAATTTCCTGTTGACCCCTGGGTTTTTGACAGCCTTTCCACACAGGGGTTGTCTGCCTTTAAAAAAAAAAAAAACTTACCTCATTTACTAACATTTTACTTACTTCCGGAGTACTCCGCTGAAACATTTTTCTTTAAAATCAACTGGTGACTGAAAGTTAAACAGATTTGTAAATGACTTCTATTTAAAAATCCTAATTCTTCCAGTACTTATCAGCTGCTGTATGCTCCACAGGAAGTTCTTTTCTTTTTGAATTTCCTTTCTGTCTGAACACAGTGCTCTCTGCTGAAACCTCTTAGGTCCATTTTAGGAACTGTGCAGAGTAGGAGCAAATCCCCATAGCAAACCTCTCCTGTTCTGAACAGTTCCTGACATGGACAGAAGTGTCAGCAGAGAGCTATGTGGACAAGACAAAAAAGAAATTCAAAAAGAAAAGAATTTCCTCTGTATTATACAGCAGCTAATAAGTGCTGAAAGGATTAAGATTTTTAAATAGAAGTAATTTACATATCTGTTTAACCTTCTGGCACCAGTTCATAAAAAATAAATAAAATACATTTCCACCGGAGTACCCCTTTAATGAATACAAAATGGAGTTGATTAGATACGAAATGGGAGAAAGGGAATAGGGGGAATGGACAGGAAACAAGGGGAATCTGCATGTAATGGGGAAACTATTATGAAATGGGGGGGGGGGGGGGGATGGACATGAAATGGAGGAATTTCACCATCTCTTTATTATATCAGAATATTTACCTATATAAGAACAATATGACATTTTCCCCAAATTGTGCAACCCTAGTGCACGCCCTTGGTGAGGTTGTTTGGTCGCTAAGGTAGTTGAAGCGCCCCTCTTTTTGCCTTTTTCTTCTTTGACTTTACTTTTGATTGGTAGATGCCATTTGTTATCAGTCTCATGGTAGCCCTATAGCCTGAAATGTCTGGTTACAAATGGTTAAAGAATACCTCTCATGATCTTGTTAAATTTTATAATCCTCCCAGTTCGCTGCCCCCATCATAATAAACCACCCCCTGCCTTTATCTTTATTATTTTTTAGTTTTCTACCTTGATATTGCTCTATATTTTCTACTCAGTCTCAGTCAAAGAAAACAAAAAAAAACATAAACTTAATTTTTTTAAACAAAGTACATTAGAAAGATTTTTTACTTACCATAAGGAGTGCAATAGCAATTTTAGTTTTAACGATAGTGGTCAATAAAAAAATTACTGTATATACTCGAGTATAAGCCAACCCGAATATAAGCCGAGGCCCCTAATTTCACCCCAAAAACCCAGGAAAAGTTATTGACTCAACTATAAGCCTAGGGTGGGAAATACATCACCCCCCCCATGTCATCATCCAGACCCCCATGTCATCATCCCCCCCCTCCCCTTCATCATCACCGCCTGTAAATCCCTTCATCAGTGGTATTCAACCTGCTGACCTCCAGATGTTGCAAAACTACAACTCCCAGCATGCCTGGACAGCCATCGGCTGTCCGGGCATGCTGGGAGTTGTAGTTTTGAAACCTGTGGAGGTCCTCAGCTTGAAGACCACTGCGGCCTTCGCCATCATCCAGACACCCCCTTTAGTTTTCTACTCACCTCCCCTCGGTGGGAAGGAAGGGTGAGCTGGTCCGCGCCATCTATGCTGCAGGGACCGTGCGGTGACGTTGCCTCGACGACGACGCACTGGGACGTTCATGTGCGTTCCTGTGCGTCGTCTCCAAGGCAACGTCGCTAGTCCGGTGCCGGGCCCGGAGCGCGGAGAAGAGGGCTCCCTCGATGAAAATGGACAGCCTAGAAGACTAACCCTCCCCACCGGACGGTCCCTGCAGCATAGATTGCCCGGACCAGCTCACCCTAACTTCCCACCGAAGGGAGGTGAGTAGAAAACTAAAGGAGGTGTCTGGATGATGACGAAGGCTTTCTGGACATGCTGGGACTTGTAGTTTTGCAACATCTGGAGGTCCGCAGGTTGAAGACCACTGAGAAGGGATTGACAGGCGGAGAGTTCACTCGAGTGTAAGCCGAGGGGGGCGTTTTCAGCAAGACAAATCGTACTGAAAAACTCGGCTTATACTCGAGTATATACGGTATATTTAAGCCCATATAAAACTGAATTGTACAGGCTTGAATAAAAGTTCTTCTTTTACGTGTTTCAGATGTCCAGGATGTTAGTTCCTGAATTTTCCTTATAGTCTCTTTTGCAAGACAATGGTCCACTCCCTGCATGGTCCAGCAAGCATGGACAAGGACAGACACAACATAAGGGAGAGCCTCCTTCACATCAGCCTGGATATTATCAGCTTGTTGACAGGACAGGTAAAAAATTTTTTGATCATTTTGTTGGTTGCTACATCAATTACATGACATCACTTTCTATTAGTTGAGCTGGGTTTTAGTATTGTAGGGATGTATTTAGTGATATCTGTAACCATTTTTCATATACAGGATTACACATTAGTAAAGAAGACATCTAGTGAGAGTGTGATTCCTGGGAACCACTCCGGTCCCCCACCTAAGTCCCAGATATATGAGAGAGACAATGAGCAGAAGATCCTAGATCTCACTAACAAGATCATTGAGCTTCTGACTGGTGAGGTGAGCCATCCTGGGAATGCTGGGATATAATACAGTAACAACAAGGAATAATTCCCCACATGTATTTATAATGTCGTCATTTGTACCAATAAATTCGAGCTGAGTAGTTTTGATAACCCTGTCTAATATATTAATCTCTACCTGCCCCCCTGCGTATTACCATGACACAATAGCTATGCGATTACGCAAACCGCTGTAATAGTACATTGCCGATGTGGAGCAAACACAGAAATTCTGATCAATCCGGTCATTTACTCCCTTAGATACTGCTGTCAATAGTGGCTGTGGCATCTAAGTGGTTTTACAGATGTGAGGATTCCTTCTGTAAGCTCATTGATCCCCCATTGAGATTGTGAGGTATTGATGGGTTGCCATGGCAGCTGGGGGTCTTTGTTAGACCCAAAAGGCAACCATTGAGGCCTTCTGCAATATCATTTATAAAGATATTAAACAAAATGGGTCCCAGACTCCCAGTACAGATCCCTGAGGTACCCCACTGGTAACAAGACCTTGCTCTGAGTATATGCTATTGGCTAAATCCCTTTTTTGTCTGTCCCTCAGCCACTGCATAATACACTAAACAATATGGAAGTCCAAGCTCAATGACTGTAGTTTATTGATAAGTCTTCTATGTGGGACAATGTCAAAAGCCTTACTAAAATCTTATTATACAATGCATACTGCACCTCTATTATTTTAGATACCAATCAAAAAAAAAAAAAAAAAAAAAGATTAGTTTGACTTAACGTAAATCCATGTTGTTGCTCATCTTGCAATACATGTTATTTTAAATGTTCCACAATCCTAATCTTTAGTATTGTTTGCATTAATTTACCACTTTTGACGTCAGGCTTGCTGGTCTATAGTTGTTCATTTCCTCCCTACTACCGTTTGATGTGAATAGGCACAACATTTCCCATCATCTGGGACGACTCCTGTTAGCAGGGTTTGGGTAACTAAACCTGTTAGCAGTTTTAATAGTATACCATTAATGGGGTACTCCACCCCTAGACATCTTATTCCCTATCCAAAGGATAGGGGATAAGATGTCTGATCGCGGGGGTCCTGCTGCTGGGGACCCCCGCAATATAGCATACGGCACCCACCTGTTTCTGCACCGGAAGCGCTGGAGGGTCTGGGTCCCGACCACCGGAATGGAAGTCCGTGACGTCACGACTCCGCCCCCGTGTGACGTCACGCCCCGTTCTCTCAATGCAAGTTTATGGGAGGGGGCACGTACGCCATTGACCGTGCGGTTTAATTAACAATATATTTTTATAATTCGGACATTTCCTCACGCGGCGATACCATATATGTTTTTATTTTTATTTACACTGTTTTTTTTTTTTTATGGGAAAAGGGGGGTGATTCAAACTTTTAATAGGGAAGGGGTTAAATGATCTTTATTCAATTTTTTTTTTCACTTTTATTTTGCAGTGTTATAACTCCCATAGGGACCTATAACACTGCACACACTGATCTTTTACATTGATCACTGGTTTCTCATAGGAAACCAGTGATCGATGATTCTGCTGCTTGACTGCTCATGCCTGGATCTCAGGCACTGAGCAGTCATTCGGCGATCGGACAGCGAGGAGGCAGGTAGGGGCCCTCCAGCTGTCCTGTAAGCTGTTCGGGATGCCGCGATTTCGCCGCGGCTATCCCGAACAGCTCCCTGAGCTAACCGGCATACTTTCACTTTAGACGCGGCGTTCAACTTTGAACGCCGCGTCTAAAGGGTTAATAGCGTGCGGCACCGCGATCAATGCCGCGCGCTATTAGCCATGGGTCCCGGCCGTGGTTCTGCGTTATAGATCGGGAGCAGACACATGACGTACTGGTACGTTATGTGTCCTTAAGGAGTTAAAAAGTCTGTTTTTCTACAATCTTACACTATTGTTTTTTGTTGTTTGACTCACTGTTCTTATATTAAACCACACTGCCGGTTGATCATAGATCCAAGCTTTTTTAACTTCAGTGATATCAGATACCAAATACCCATTTGTGTCTACTTCCGGTTTGTATTCTTAATTACTTGTTGTAGAGATAAACCCAGTAATGGATTTGGAATATCTGTACTCTGTTCATAACTAGCTATTTTGGTTTTTCCATTCACATTTCCTCAACTAGTAGATTTTCTTTTTTTTTTACTTGACCAGGGGGTTTATAAATTACACCTACATGAATTATTGTGTGATTACCAAGGTGCAACATAACCCAAACTGACTCTATTCTGGCCTCACTAATTTTTATTAGGTTACATTTTATGCTATCTTACAAATTTTGGATGCAGCTTTTTAATTCTAATAGTTTTTGCCCTGGTGTAACCTGAATAATAAATATGAGACAATGTGCCTGGATTATGAGGGTATTATTGTGTGTGTGTCAGGTTCCCATAAGGTGTCAGGATGTCTCTATCCATTTATCTATGGAGGAGTGGATGTATTTAGAAGGACACAAAAATGTCTACAATGATGTGTTGATAAAGAACCACCATCCTATCCATTCACCAGGTAAGTTATGATACTCTACTCCTTAAAAATGATTTGATACGCACAATGGGGAGAATAAATAAAAACCGTCTGAGACAAAAATCTGTCTGATTTGCCCATAGCAAACAATCGCATTTAACTAGAGTTTAAAAAATTAATGCTGAGCAGTGATTGGTTGCTATGGTCAGTAAGACAGTTTTTTTTTTTTTTTTTTTAAATTTATTTTTTTAAATCTCATTTATTTCCCCCAAATATGGCAGATTTATTAAAACTGTGTAAAAATGCACTAGATGTATCAAAGTGACTCATGCTTTTCGGTGCATTCGGTAACTTTACACCACCTTAAAATTAGTTAAGAATAAAACAATTATCATGCCACACCATTCTGTATCTCCTTAAGGGTGCGTTCACACTATGCAATTCCCGTGGAATTCCGCGAGGTGAACTTTTACATCAGTGTGAATGGGTTTCCACGAGACCCGTTCACACTGAGCAATTTCAGCGGCGGAAAATTCTACTGCCAGGCTGAATCTCTGCTCGCTGAATTCCGCAAGTGGAGATTCAGCATTCACTCTGCAGTGTGAACGCATCCTAAGGATGCAGCTGTTTTTTTAATGTTTTTCTTGTTTTATGTGGGACCATTTGTACTTTGTAATGACATCACAAATTTTACAAAAAAAATTCAATTTTGCTACTTTTGGGAGTTTTGTTTCTAGGCAGTGCACTTTACGGTTACATTTTTTTTTTCTGGAGGTCAATACAATTACAATGATACCCAATTAATATAGGTTTAGTTTTATTTTACTACATTTAAAAAAAAAAGTATTACCTTTTTGTAAGAAAAAGATGCTTAAAATTTTCCTATTCTGACCTCTATAACTTTTTAATTATTTTTTTATTTTGGTATGTTTGAGGGCCTTTTTTTGTGCCATGATCTATAGTTTTTATCAATATCATTTTATTATATGGGGAGAGAAGGGGCAGCGGCACCCATTGCAGACGCCGCTGCCCCATTGCCCCCCCATCCCCGGTTGTATAATTACCTGTTGCCGGGGTCGGGTCCGCGCTGCTTCAGGCCTCCGGTGTGCGTCCCATGCGTCGTTGCTATGCACTGCATGGCACAATGACAAGTGACGTCAATGCGTCTCGCAGCGCATAGAAACGATGCAGGGGACGCACACTGGAGGCCTGAAACAGCGCGGACCCGACCCCAGCAACAGGTAATTATACAACCGGGGATGGGGGAGGCAACGGGGCAGCGGCGCCGGCAATGGGTGCCGCTGCCCCTTCTCTCCCCCTGTCTGTCGGTGCCACTGCCCCATTTCTGGCGCCGCTTCTCTCCCCCTGGCTATCGGCGCCGGCAATGGGGCGCCGGCACCGTTAGTCGGGGAGAGAACGGGCAGCGGTACCGATAGCCAGGGGGAGAGAAGGGCCGGCAGTAGGGCTCTAGACCCCAGGACAGGCAGGGAGAGAGAAGCCGGCAACGGTGGCTGTCTCTGCACCTGCAAAGCCGCTGCAGTTCATTGATTTAAAGCGCCCACTTTAAATCATTGAACTGCGGTGGCTTATCGGCCTATAACATGCAGGTAGATTTTAGTCAAAAAAATTTTGCCTAAAAAGTGCGTGTTATACGCCGATAAATACTGTAACCAAAAATCAGCAATTTTGCCATTTGGTATTTTTTCTTATATTTAACCAATTTACCATGCATTTTTCTTAAGGGTTTTTTGTTAATAATCTGGACATTTCCATACACGGTGTTGCAAAATATGTAATGCTTATTTTTTGTTTGCACCTTTTATTTGAAAAAATGGTAAAATATGGGTGATTTTTACTTTTTATTGGGGCAGGGCTTATTCATATTTATAAACATTTTTAAAAAAATGTTATTTATCTTTTTTTTTTTTTTTTCTTAGTTCCCATAGGGGACGACTACAAGTAGTTTTTAAATTGCTAAAACCATTCAATACTATGCCATAGTATGACATTGATCAGTGTTATAAGGGAACTCACTGTTGAATTGCAAGCTGGGAAAAATCCGAGACAAGTCATTTTGTATGCTGGTAAAAATAAATAGTGGGGTGAAAATCACAGAAGAATTGTGAGAAAACCGTCACACACCGGTACATAGACTATATTATGAACTACACTAACTTTACAGCCTCTGTAGCATAGTCAAATAAAAAAAATTCCTGGAATACCCCTTTAAGCATTCATGTACACCCTGTGTTATTAAGGTGGTATATAAGTCTGACCGTGTCAAATCATGGGAATGTATGGAGAAGCATGTGACTATTACACTGACACTGTCCACCAGCGCTGTGGATGTCTATTGGAGGAGGCCGAGTTCCTCCATACGCTGCCGTTAAATGGTAAGTTAAATACTGTCAGCATTTATATGTTTATTTAAAAAAAAAAAATAGTGGTCAACTCCTTAAAGGGGTATTCCAGGCAAAAACTTTTTTTTATATATCAACTGGCTACGGAAAGTTAAACAGATTTGTGAATTACTTCTATTAAAAAATCTTAATCCTTCCAATAGTTATTAGCTTCTGAAGTTTTCTGTCTAACTGCTCAATGATGATGTCACGTCCCAGGAGCTGTGCATGATGGGAGAATATCCCTTGCATGATGGGAAAATATCCCCACAGGAGCTGGACAGCTCCCGGGACATGAGTCATCAGAAAGCAGTTAGACAGAAAAAAGCAACTCAACTTCAGAAGCTAATAACTATTGGAAGGATTAAGATTTTTTAATAGAAGTAATTTACAAATCTGTTTAACTTTCCGGAGCCAGTTGATATATAAAAAAAAGTTTTTGCCTGGAATACCCCTTTAAACTCCTAAAAACTCTTAAAAACATTCTAGTAAAGGTTTCCTATTAGAAATGTGTGATTTTATCCCCTCCTATTTTCTTCTATTTAGATTTAGAATATTTCAAGTTAAGGTCTCCTTACAGTCTCCTACATGAAAATATGATCTTTTCCCTGACTGACCCACCATGGATAAACAAGAAAATGACTGAGAGAATATTAAGCATCACTTTGGAAATCATCTACCTGTTGGGTGGAGAGGTAAGGGATAACATGATTTGTATCTCTATAATAGTGGAAAAGGGAGGGATGCTGGGATTGTATTTACAAGTATCATACTTTCTTTACGCAGAATTACACATTAGTTAGGAAGACATCTAGTGAATGTGTAACCGTTAGAAACCATCCCAGTGTGTCAGGAGGATGGAGCAAGACCCAGAGCCCTATCACAGAGCCTTCATCTCACTCACTTGTATATGAGGGAAACAATGAGCAGAAGATCCTAGAGCTTACCAACCAGATCACTGAGCTGCTGACTGGAGAGGTGAGACCTGCTGGGAATGCTGAGACATCATACAGCATCATCTCAGTATGATGACTTTATCATTGTGTGTGTGTCAGGTTCCTGTAAGGTATCAGGATGTCACTGTTTATCTCTCCATGGAGGAGTGGGAATATTTAGAAGGACACAAGAATCTCTACAAGGATGTCATCATGGAGAACAACCAGGACCACACATCACTGGGTACGAGGAGACTTTCACTGACTGTATGTACACTGCTCAAAAAAATAAAGGGAACATTAAGATAACACATCCTAGATCTAAATGAATGAACTAATCGTATGAAATACTTTCGTCTTTACATAGTTGAATGTGCTGATGACAAAATCACACAAAAATTATCCATGGAAATCAAATTTATCAACCCATGGAGGTCTGGATATAGAAACATATAATGTGTCGGCAGATAAGAACCATTTGGCCCATCTAGTATGCCCAATAATCTGAATACTATGAATAATCCCTGGCTCTATCTTATATGAAGGATAGCCTTATGCTTATACCATGCATGTTTAAACTCCTTCACTGTATTTGCAGCGACCATCTCTGCAGGAAGGCTATTCCATGCATCCACTACTCTCTCAGTAACGTAATACTTCCTGTCATTACTTTTAAACCTTTGCCCCTCTAATTTAAAGCTATGTCCTCTTGTGGTAGTTTTTCTTCTTTTAAATCTCCTCTTCTCCTTTACCGTGTTGATTCCCTTTATGTATATATAAGTCTCTATCCTATCCCCTCTGTCTCTTCTTTCTTCCAAGCTATACATGTTAAGGTCCTTTAACCTTTCCTGGTAAGTTTTATCCTGCAATCCATGTACTAGTTTAGTATCTTCTCTGAACTCTCTCTAGAGTATCTATATCCTTCTGGAGATACGGCCTCCAGTACTGCGCACAATACTCCAAGTGAGGTCTCACCAGTGTTCTGTACAGCGGCATGAGCACTTCTCTCTTTCTACTGATTTTACCTCTCCCTATACATCCAAGCATTCTGCTAGCATTTCCTGCTGCTCTATTACATTGTCTTCCTACCTTTAAGTCTTCTGAAATAATAATGGAGTCACACTCAAAATGAAAGTGGAAAACCACACTACAGGCTGATCCAACTTTGATATAATGTCCTTAAAACAAGTCAAAATGAGGCTCAGTAGTGTGTGTGGCCTCCACATGCCCATTTGACCTCCCTACAATGCCTGGGCATGCTCCTAATGAGGTGGCAGATGGTCTCCTGAGGGATGTCCTTCCAGACCTGGACTAAAGCATCTGCCAACTCCTGGACAGTCTGTAGTGCAATGTGGCGTTGGTGGATGGAGTGAGACATGATGTCCCAGATGTGCTCAATCGGATTCAGGTCTGGGGAACGGGCCAGTCCATAGCATCAATGCCTTCCTCTTGCAGGAACTGCTGATACACTCCAGCCACATGAGGTCTAGCATTGTTTTGCATTAGGAGGAACCACACCAGCATATGGTCTCACAAGCGGTCTGAGGATCTCATGTCGGTACCTAATGGCAGTCAGGCTATCTCTGGCAAGCACATGGAGGGCTGTGCAGCCCCCCAAAGAAATGCCACCCCACACCATTACTGACCTACTGCCAAACCGGTTATGCTTTAGGATGTTGCAGGCAGCAGAATGTTCTCCACGGTGTCTCCAGACTCTGTCAGGTCTGTCACATGTGCTCAGTGTGAACCTGTTTTCATCTGTGAAGAGCACATGGCACCAGTGGCGAATTTGCCAATTTTGGTGTTCTCTGGCAAATGCCAAACGTTCTGCAGGGTGTTGGGCTGTAAGCACAACCCCCACCTGTGGACGTCAGACCCTCATACCACCCTCATGGAGTCTGTTTCTGACCATTTGAGTGGACACATGCACATTTGTGGCCTGCTGGAGGTCATTTTGCAGAACTCTAGCAGTTCTCCTCCTTGCACAAAGGCGGAGGTAACGGTCCTGCTGCTGGGTTGTTGCCCTCCTATGACCTCCTCCACATCTCCTGATGTACTGGCCTGTCTTCTGGTGGTGCCTCCATACTCTGGACAGCACGATGACATCAAACCTTCTTGCCACAGTTCACATTGATGTGCCATCCTGAATGAGCTGCACTACCTGAGCCACTCCATCCGGGTTGTAGACTCCGTCTCATGCTACCACTAGAGTGAAAGCACCGCCAGCATTCAAAAGTGACCAAAACTTCAGCCAGCCAGGAAGCATAGGAACTGAGAAGTGGTCTGTGGTCACCATCTGCAGAACCACTCCTTTTATTGGGTGTGTCTTGCTAATTGCCTATAATTTCCTCCTGTTGTCTGTTCCATTTCCACAACAGCATGGGAAATTGATTGTCAATCAGTGTTGTTTCCTGAGTGGACAGTGTGATTTCACAGAAGTGTCATTGACTTGGAGTTACATTGTGTTGTTTAAGTGTTCCCTATAGTTTTTTTTTTTGAGCAGTGTAAAAGAGAAATTAGAAGGTTTTAATGATCATTAAAACATGCCCATCAACTTATCATCACACATCACATAATGTATTCAGTCACTGTGTATTTCCTACAGATGCCCCGGATAAGAAAATTCCCCTAGAGAGAAGCCCCAGTCCTCTGTATTCGGAGCATTGCACAGAGGAAAATCACGGTGTCCCAGAGGATCAGGTGAATAGAGCTTACAATTCTGTATGACCTATGGAGGACCTATAAGCTTTCAATCTTATTTTAATTTATTCAACACTATCTTATAAAGGAGTTAAAACCTTTAGTTAGTTGCCTTTTCCTTCTTTTAGGACACGTTAGATTTTGGGGTTCTAGGGTAGAAGAGGGGAAGTGTGCGAACTACAGGGTGGGCCATTTATATGGATACACTTTAATAAAATGGGAATGGTTGGTGATATTAACTTCCTGTTTGTGGCACATTAGTATATGTGAGGGGGGAAACTTTTCAAGATGGGTGGTGACCATGGCGGCTAATTTGAAGTCAGCCATTTTGAATCCAACTTTAGTTTTTTCAATAGGAAGAGGGTCAAGTGACACATCAAACTTATTGGGAATTTCACAAGAAAAACAATGATGTGCTTGGTTTTAACGTAACATTATTCTTTCATGAGTTATTTCCAAGTTTCTGACCACTTATAAAATGTGTTCAATGTGCTGCCCATTGTTTTGGATTGTCAATGCAGCCCTCTTCTCCCACTCTTCACACACTGATAGCAACACCGCAGGAGAAATGCTAGCACAGGCTTCCAGTATCCGTAGTTTCTGGTGCTGCATATCTCGTATCTTCACAGCATAGACAATTGCCTTCAGATGACCCCAAAGATAAAAGTCTAACGGGGTCAGATCGGGAGACCTTGGGGGCCATTCAACTGGCCCACGACGACCAATCCACTTTCCAGGAAACTGTTCATCTAGGAAAGCTCGGACCTGACACCCATAATGTGGTGGTCCACCATCTTGTTGGAAAAACTCAGGGAACGTGCCAGCTTCAGTGCATAGTGAGGGAAACACATCATCATGTAGCAATTTTGCATATCCAGTGGCCTATATAATGATGTAGGTCTCCCGATCTGACCCCCTTAGACTTTTATCTTTGGGGTCATCTGAAGGCAATTGTCTATGCTGTGAAGATACGAGATGTGCAGCACCTGAAACTACGTATACTGGAATCCTGTGCTAGCATTTCTCCTGCGGTGTTGCTATCAGTGTGTGAAGAGTGGGAGAAGAGGGTTGTATTGACAATCCAACACAATGGGCAGCACATTGAACACATTTTATAAGTGGTCAGAAACTTGGAAATAACTCATGAAAGAATAAAGTTACGTTAAAACCAAGCACATCATTGTTTTTGTGAAATTCCCAATAAGTTTGATGTGTCACATGACACTCTTCCTATTGAAAAAACAAAAGTTGGATTCCAAATGGCGGACTTCAAAATGGCCGCCATGGTCACCACCCATCTTGAAAAGTTTCCCTCCTCACATATACTAATGTGCCACAAACAGGAAGTTAATATCACCAACCATTCCCATTTTGTTAAGGTGTATCCATATAAATGGCCCACCCTGTAGAATGGTAGGAGAATATCACTGGAGGCAGTGCATGTACAGGGTCACAGCTTTGTTAGAAGTGCATGCTGTTGGTGTAGTCAGGGAACTAGAACTGGCAGCCTCTGGATGTCTATATTGCTGTGCAGTTCACTGTTCTTCCTACTTAACCTTTGTCACTCTGCATCATATTATCTGTTCTGTCTTCTGTGTCCCCCCCCCCCTGTCTGGCCATAGTCTACTGTCATTCTACTAGACTCCTTAGGTCTCAGCAGCGGGCCCCCCGCGATCAGACCGGAATACCCCTTTAAGGCCCCTTTACATAGGACGATTATCATTGTATGATGTGTAGAGGAGCCAGATAACAGCCGATATACTAGCAAACTTTTGTTCATTTGATAATCCCATTAGTCATACACCCATAGAAATCATTGCACATCTTCCCATGTTAACCAGGCATGTGCTTCCCAAAAAAAGGATCTAGTGATTGTTTGTGCAGCCAGTCACTTCCAGCAATTACCCATGTAAATGATCTTTTCCTTTTAACAATCACTTATATATAGTCAATCAGTGTAATATGTAAAAGGACCCTAATACCATGCATTGCTTGCAACATCTTCCTTTTGAGGTTGCTAAAACTTGTGCCTCCAAGTCCTCCGGACTGATCACTTTTGTTTCCTCTCTCTGTTGATGACTTTCTGAATACATAAACAGATAAATTGCAGTAATTGACAGTGTAGTTTGTCTGATGTGTGAGGATTTAGTGTAAATGGAAATAGGTTTAGCAGAATATCCAGATTTCTTGGACATAAATCACAGTGGTGATAATTCTGGGTTCAGAATTCATTAACGTAGTGCATCCATATTGTAAAAAATAAAAATAAAAAAAAGGGATAGTGCAGTGTACTACCTTCGGGCCATTAAAGTGAATGTGCCTTGGGGGTGGGGGTTGATAAGCGCTCTGCTACTCTCTACACCTGACTCCCCCCATGCTTTGGCTTCACGGAAGGGGGTGGGCCAGGGAGTGAAAATTGATGAGGCAGGGAAGCTGGAGCGCAATAAAGATAACTTTATCAAAGAACATAAGTCTGCACCCACGCTGCAAAAAACAGTGAGTGACCCTTCATATTAAAGCTGTTCATCCGCACTATAACCCAGTATACTAGGTTTAGTGCGGGTGAATAGCTGTCAGATTGTCTTTAATATGTTGTGTTATATTTGTAGTTGAATTGTCTATTGCTATTAATTTGATTTGTTCTCCATTTTAAATCAGGTAGAAGATCTTATTGATATTAAAGTTGAAATTGTAGAAAGTGAAGAAGAAACATATATGATGTGTGATCAAGAGTTTGAAGAGGAGGAAATTCCTACAGATATCAGCACTGGTAATATAAGACACTAGACTCACATATTCAGGCTTTCATAAAATGACATAATATAGATATTCTAAGTTTTCCATATGAACAAAGAGTTTTCTGTAAAATGGTTTTCTGAGCGTTTTAAAAATATAGAGTAATACTTATGAGTCTGAATGTACACTATTTTTAAAGTGCCACTTCATCAAAAATAGTAGTTTGTTTTTTTGTTTGTTTTTCTACTGCCTGGCATGGGCGTTCAACATCTTCCCTACTCCTTCTCTTACTAGATGGAGCCAGTTTAAGGCTGGGTTCACATAACGTTTTATGCAATACGGGACTGCATAAAAGCTAAAACCGGGCGCTCCCGTATCCCTGCCGTATGCGGCCTGTTTGTAATTTATTTCAATGAGCCGCCCGGAGGGAAGCACGGTGGACCACGGTTTTAGGTCCGGTGGGAAACCCCATATGGGGCAAAAATGAGATGACCGGAGTCAGCGCTTCACTCATTACATACGGGCGACATATGGCAGGGATACGGGAGCGCCCGGTTTTAGCACCCCACAGCCCTATGCGGTCCAGTATTACATAAAACGTGATGTGAACCCAGCCTCACAATAGCTGCCCTGGGTTTGCTACTTGTTAGTGTGATTGTCCAATTCACACACTGATTGCTGTCTGGTCCAGAAGTCACTTTCCCTATACATCTCTGAGACTTGTTGAGCGTCTCATAGAGGTGCATAAGGAAAGTTACTGTATTTGGTATTGTGGAATTAATGCCACTTGTTAAGTGAAGAAGGAGGGTGACTGTTTAATTGTTAAATCTTACCACTAGGAAAACTTTTGTTTACCATTTTTGGATTGTGGATACCTTTAAAAAAATCACTGTATCTGTAAATGCCATCATTTACAAAAAGAAGTAAAGGAAATTACTGTATGTGAGCCCAAACAGAATATGACTGTTTAGCTGTCGATTTGTTAAAGTGTGCCTCTGATTATGCTCTGGCAGCAGGATATCTGTTTAAATTCTCCTGACAACTTCATAGGCTGAGATTAAAGAGAGACTAAAGAGATCAATGCAAATCAATGGGAACTACTCCAAATCCGTGTTCTGATCGCTTTAGTCTGGCACAAGTCTCAGGCTACAGCCTTTCCAAGAGAATTTCATTGGATATTCTGTGGCTGGGCCATGAACGGAGGTATGCCCTAAGTTTGTAAAACATTGTTCTGTCCCCTATTGTTTTGAGCAGTCAGGTATGACACTCTGAAGTCTCCTAGGATGTGTCCATTCGATACCATACTAAAAGACCTCAGAGTGTCATACCTGATTAATTGGAGTAAAGTAGAATAAGTGTTTTTATGCAGATGTCAGTTTCAGTTTGGGGTTCACATACTGTAGTTCTGGTAAATACTATTTACAATACAATTTACTTGCGTTTCAAAATTGTAGCATAAGGACAGTGATTGTACTGATAGAAATGTCTATCATTTACATGGATTCATTTTCAAACCGCCAATCATTTATGGGACATTACTATGTGTAAACAGGCCTCAAGCTAAAATTGTACAGTAATACATTTCCTTTTTTTCCCAGCAAATAACACAGAGTGCTCAGCAGGATTGTCACAAGATAGCACAATCGAACATAATATTAACATAAATCAAGCTTCTTTAAGAGAAAACTCCATAACTGTAATACCACAAAGACCTCTTGGGACACCACATCCTTTACCTGATGCCCGTAATAATCGGGAAGTGTCTACAGAGAAGTCACATGCTGTTACACAAAGAACAGGCCCGCAGTTTATATGTTCTGAATGTGGAAAATGTTTTACACGTTCCAATCTTTTTAAATATGAGTCAGCTCATACAGGACAGATACATTTTTTATGTAATACCTGCGACAAATCCGTAGTACAAAAAGCACGTCTTGGGGAACAGCTTATTCGAACAGTTGGCAAACCATTTTCTTGTTCTACATGCGGAAAGTGTTTTGCTCTAAAGGCCATTCTTTTTAGACATCAAAAAATTCACTCTTCTGAAAGACCGCTTACCTGTGAAGAATGTGGTAAATCGTTTCCTTATAAATCAAGTCTTCTAGAACATCAGAGATTTCACACGGGTCTGAAGCCGTATTCCTGTGCAGAATGTGGGAAGTCATTTACTAGAAAACGTGTTCTTGTTGAACATCAGCTAATTCACACAGGGGAAAAGCCATTCCCATGTTTGGAGTGTGGTAAATTTTATGCACGTAAAAGTCAGCTTGAGATACATCAAAGAAGTCACACAGGGGAAAGACCGTTTACATGCCAGGAATGTGGAAAATGTTTTACTCAGAGATCACATCTTGTCAAACATCAAAGAATTCATAAAGGAGAGAAGCCATTTTTATGTTTGGAATGTGGAAAATGGTTTACTAAGAAATCAAATCTTGTTGAACATCAGAAAATACACACAGGGCAGAATCTTTTTTCATGTCCAGAATGTGCAAAATGTTTTACTAGAAAATCCGTTCTTGCTGATCATCAGAGAATTCATTCAGGAGAGAAGCCGTTTACATGTGTAGACTGTGGAAAATGTTTTAACCAGAAGTCCGCTCTTGTTAGGCATCAGAAAATACACACAAAGGAGAAGTCCTATTCATGTTTGGAATGTGGGCAGTGTTTTACGTGTAAAATTCAGCTTAAAATACATAAGAGATTGCACACAGGAGAAAAGGTGTTCACCTGTTTGGAATGTGAGAGATGTTTCATTCATCAGTCTGATCTTGTAAGACATGTGAGAACTCACACAGGAGAGAAGATGTCTTCTTATTCAGACCATGTTAAACCAGAAGATAATTTTGATATTATTGAAAGCAGCAACAAAGAGGGGACTTCATTTTCATGTTAACAATGTTATAGATGTATTGCCCAGAAAGCTAATCTAAGTACCTATTTCTAGTCCAAAATTTGGAAAACGGTTTACACTTAAATCCAAGACACCAAAGGACTCTCTCACAGGTGAGAAATCATTTTATTACAAGGGTGCATTCACACAAGCGTATATTGTTTCGAACTCGTAGCATGTTTCCAGCTGTTAGTTTAAAAGGCGGGCTCTCTGCCAGCTGTCCTCAGCAGATTTTCTGCTGCAGAATTTCTGCTGATAAAAATCCACTGCAGACCCTATTGATTTAATGGGGTCTGCAGTGGATTTTGCACAGCAGTGCATTTTCTGCAGCGGAGATTCTACTGCCGGAAATTTGCCGCGGAGGGCCCCTTTCAAACTGTCTGTGAATTTCAAACAAAAAACGCCCTTGTGAATGAGCCCTTAGAGGAGTTTTTTGGCTGGATATTTTCTTTTTTTGAAAAAAGCATTCAGACTGGTTAAAAATAAAACATACAAGTCCTGGGTCCACACTTCTTTGTGCCTCTCTTATCACACAAGAAATGTCTGCTCAACCAATCTTTATTTAAAATCTATATTTATTTTATTTTTTAATTTTTTGTTAACTCATTCTGACTCTCTGAAAAAAAAATGATGCTGCAAAAAAAACTAAACATTTAAAAACTGTGCTAGTTAAACATCAGAAAAGTCCAAAGAATACACAAGCCAGTGCAGTTCTTCAATTTTCAGCTCTGGGTATATTACAGCTCAAAGCATTTTATATTCCACTGTGGGTATGAGAGAAGGAGAAAGGGCACTCTATTTTCATAGCCATGAAGGTAAGTAAGGTCACATTGAGCCTTGAGTTTTTTTTCTCCATTTTTAGGAATTAGTAGTCTTAAGACATTCTCTGGTACGATGAGACCTTAGGACCTGACAGTTTATGTGAAGTTCAAACTTCATACTGAACTTTCTTTTAAAGTAATATCCATTGTATACAGATTTTCTTTGGCAGTTTAACATTTCTCGTTCGCTCTTCATTGGGGGACACCTAACTGATGGGTATATGCTCCAGCCACTAGGAGGCGCTGACACTAGGAAAAAGAAAAGTCGGCTCCTCCCTGGCAGGATATACCCGCCCACCTGCAGTGAGGTAATCAGTTTTAGCTAGTGTCAGTTAGGAGGTAGACACACAGGTCTGGAGCTCTCCAGACCTGGGCTTTTATTTATTTTTTGTAGTAAGGGCTGTTTAGTCAGGTTCTTTACTCCTTTTTGTTTCCCTTTTTCAGGTGGGGGTTCAGGAGCATGGCACCTACCTGTTCCCCCATATGCGGCTAAGGGGCACGGGACATAAAATACAAATGCACCATTAACCCCTTCCCGCCAACGGCCAGCGCCTGGGGTTGCACCGTGGGTCCAGGTCCCCCTATTTTCCCTGCTCGTCTTGGGCTGTAGCAGCATGACGTGATGCAGGTAACTAAAATGCTGGCTGAAGACGTCTCTAGGTGAGCATGTGAAGATAGGTGAGTATGGGTCATAGGTGAGTATGTTCTCTTAGCGGCGGCTCCCACTCCCAGCACAGGATTTAAGGGGTTAATATCCTTATTGGGGTCGGGTCTCCCTAGTAGCCTCTCATTTAGTTTTATGTCTCGGGCAGCCACTGACCTTAGCGGTGGCTCCCTGTACTTATTTCCCACTGTCACGGCTCTCCTTATCGGGGCGCGGTGCCGCCCGGCGGGAGCCGTAATGGCGGCGGATAACTCCGCCCCTCTTCTTCCCTTCCTCAGAGCGGGATTCTGAGGGTCAACGGCTGACCCTCTCCCTGCTCTGGCAGCGCTACCTTAGGAGCGCTCGACAGGGAGGGATAGGTGTATCTTCTACGGAGCTTAGCTCCGCCCCTCTCCACCCCGCAGCTGTGTGAGGGGTCTGATGGAGTGTTCCGTGGTCTATTTTGGTCCCATACCAGTAAGCCGGACAGTGTTCTGCATGGTTGCTTGCACCGCCTGTCGTACATCAAACGGCGGATATATCTGCGGCTGGAGTTCTGTTGCCCCACTGCGGTGCGAGATACCGAGGGAATGACTCTACGATGGACCCATACCAGTAAGCCGGACAGTTTTCTGCATGGTTCCGATACCCCACTGCTGGTGCGGTATATGGAGATCTGACCCGATGTGTCTTCAGCACCCATACCAGTAAGCCAGACATTTGTCTGCATGGTTTCCTCTGCCATTTGACACTCTTGTCTTGGCTGAGGTGTCTGTGGAGGTAGTTCCGATACCCCACTGCCTTGTGCGGTATATGGAGGACTGCTCCGATGTGTCTTAAGGACCCTAAGGCTCGTTACGAAGTCTTCTATGGACCCCTTCCAGTAACCCAGACAGTAGTCTGCATGGTTTCCTACATCTCCGGTCACACAATTCTCGGCTGCTGCATCTGCGACTAGAGTTCCGTTTCCTCACTACTGTTGGTGTGTATGGTTGTCTTCCGTGGATCCGCACCAGTAGGCCAGACAGTGGTCTGCATAGTTGACTACACCGCCTGTCATAAATCACACGGCTGATGTGTCTGTGGCTGGTGTTCCAGTCCCACTCTACTGAGTGAGGTACCGATGGGATGAATAGTTGTCGTCGGTGTGTCCCTGCCTGTAAGCCTGTCCGTGGTCTGCTGGTTGCTTACGCCGCCTGTCATACCTCAGATGGTTGGTGTATCTGCATCTGGGGTTCTGGTCCCTCACTGCCCAGTGAAGAGACGGTGGTATGCTTGGTTGTCTTCTAGGGGTGTGAATCGCCCAGAATTTGGCGATACGATTCGAATCGCGATACCAGTGTGGAGATTCGATATATCCCGATATATCGCGATACCGTCTAGGTGACGATACATCGCCCACCTGGGAGCATTCATAGATCCCAATAGACGCCGCTGTCAGCTTTGACAGCGGCGATCTAGTAGTCCGGTGCTCACTTTTCTCATTTTATCCCGTCCGGGCTGCAAAATAAAAGAAAACGCTCTTTATCTTACCTGCCAACGCGCCCCCGGAGCTCCGGTACAGGTGTTCGATCCCCGGGCTGTACTCTTCTTACTTCCTGTTAGCCCGTCACATGGAGCTTCAGCCTATCACCAGCAGAGGCGGGACATCGCTGCGGCCAGTGATAGGCTGAAGCTCCGTGTGACGTGCCGGGCTAAAAGGAAGTAAGAAGAGTACAACCCGGGGACCGAACACCTGTACCGGAGCTCCGGGGGCTCGTTGGCAGGTAAGATAAAGTGCATTTTCTTTTATTTTGCAGCCCGGACGGGATAACATGAGAAAAGTGTTCACCGGAGTACTCCTTTAATAGACAGCCGCGGCATGCTGGCTATTAGCGGCGGCCCCCGGCTACTGAAATCAGCCGGGGGTCGCATAGTACGGAGCGGGCACGAGTCGGAGCCCGCTCCATACACCCAGAGCGACGCCGTGTCAGATCCGGCCTGCCCGGCTCCACAAATGTGGAACTTTTATCTCCTGATGCCCAGGACATGCTGTTCCGGGCGTCAGGAGATAAAAATTCCACATCGCTAAAAGAATCGATTCAAAAATATTTTTAATCGATTCAGTATCGGCAAATGAAAAAATCGCGATTATCGCGAGAATCGATTTTTTTTTCTTACATCCCTATTGACTTCTGTGTATCCATGCCGGCTAGCCAGATAGTGATCTGCAGGCTTTCCTACACCAGGTGGGGTGCCGATGGGATGCATTGTTATCTTGGACCCTTGCCAGTAAGCCAATCTTTCGTCTGCTTGGTGGTCTACACCTCCTGTCCTACATCAACCAGCTGTTGTCTCTGCTTCTGCAGTTTCGGTACCTCGCTATTGTGGGTGACGTCCGACGGAGTGTTCCATTATCCTCCCTGGACCATGCCAGGGAGCCAGCCGGTGGTCTGTGTAGTTGCCTGCCCCGACTGTCATACATCATGCGTCTGATGTATCTGAGGCTGGGGTTCTGGTAGGGTCTGCAAGGTTTCCTGCGCCACTTGTTACACATCACATCACCGTTGTATCTGCGACTGGTTTTCCAAAACCTCACTACTGGGTGAGGTTCCTGCTGGGATGACTCGCTGGCCCCTAGGGACTTATACCGGAAAGCCAGACAGTTGTCTGCATTTTTTCTTCTGCCGACTATCTCACGGCAGATGTTTTTTTGCGGCTAGTGTTCCAGTACCCCACTCTGGTGCTTGGTATGCATGGAACTGACCCAGCACTTCCCACGGACACTATGCGGGATGTCAGGGATGCATTACTCAGTTTCTCTGCTTCTATCTCTCTCTCCCCAAGGGGCGAGGTTTCTTGGTCTCCCCGCCCGTCCACTTTTGTCGTAGGTGCGCAGTCATCTCCAGTCAGGCTGTTCCCCTTCCCTACGCTCTGGGGGGGGGGGTTCCTTGCTCAGCCAGACAGCTGTGTTGGGTCATCTACCATGCATTGTCGCCCTGTAGATGGTAGTTCACCACTACCATGGTAGTTTTCGTGGGAGTCTCTCCGATTTGCCCCATGTGCCTTGTACACTGCACCACCTACTGGTTTAATGGGTGGCCTGCTTGGCAGGTCCCTCTCTGCATGCCTGCTACTCTGTTTACGGGCCGGTATCTCTCCACACCGTGCATCATCGTGTGCGGGACCAGACGTGGCCATGGTCTTTTTTGCCCTATGGCCAGACTATATCTGCTTGGTGTTCCAATCCTCCTGGTCGCCTCCCACATTCGGCTGCCACTGCAGCTGTGGTCCAGTCTCTCTCTTCCAGGTGCAGTCCCGCTGAGTGTGTGCATGTGGGTTCTTAGGTCTCCCTTTTTTCCTGTAGGTCACACTGTGTCGGCCTTTTTTCCTGCTCCACATCCATTCTTCCTCTCCTGAGTCTGCGACTGCAGCCTGGGTGTCTAGCACCTTTAGGAGATGGGGTGCGGATTTTTTGTTTTTTGTCTGTGGATTCCGGGGCCTTTCTTTGCAGCAACAGCAGTGCCACTTGTTCTCCTTTCTTAGGTGCCACTCTTGGTCTGCTGTGGATATTTCACAGTGTCTGCGGTCTTGTCCGCCGCTGTTGTCGTGGGGTCCTCATGTTTGTGTTCCTACATATGCTAGGACCGTTTCGTAGGTGTAGAGCCACCTTTCTTTGCTCGGTGAGTGCGCCCCGGTGCTGCTGTATCCATAGGCGGTTGAGCTCCTCTGTTCTGACATGGGGCCTGCTGGGGTGCCTGTCGGCTCAGCCCCTCCCTGTACTTCCGGGTGTTCTTTTCCAGGGTTTCTGTCCGGGTGACTCGGGTGCCTCCTCATCACTATCTGGATTGACCCTCAACGGGTCTTGTATTTTTTTTGACCAGCTACGGTGGCGGGGCTACGATCCCTCCTGGATCGCACGGTGGCTCCTCCAGGCACCGAACCTTGCTGATGGTTCCGTGATTGGACATTTGTAGCGGCTGGCCCCTGACTCCTCAGTGATCCTTTGGTCGGGGCGGTATTCCTGTTCTGCTCTCCTTCCCTTATTTCTGGAAGTTTTTTTTTGCAGGAGAGTTTTTTTCGCGGGCATCTGGTTCCCTTTTTCCTGGGTTTTCTTGTCTCTCTATTTGACCCAGGTGCCTTGGGTCTCTACAGAGGATGGACCTTTCCCTTGGTGTTCTGGTCCTTCTACTTGGATGGGAGATCTTACAGGAACTCATTGTTCTGGGCCTCGTATGTCTCCGATCTGGGGACTCATCCATAGACCTTGCGGGCATGCGAGTTCAGTCTTGGACTGTCTCCTTTTTGCTGATTTTAGTTTTTTTCCACCCTAGGGGACTGCTTTGGTACGTCCCATCAGTTAGGTGTCCCCCAATGAAGAGCGAACGAGAAAAGGAGATTTTTTTTGTACTCACCGTAAAATCTTTCTCGTATCCTTCATTGGGGGACACCGCACCCACCCATTTCTTCTCTTCCAGTTCTTGGGTTTTTTCCGGGATTCCTTTCTAGGGTCCTTCGGACGTATTTCCTCTTGGGCTTCTACTGCTTTGTGACAAAACTGATTACCTCACTGCAGGTGGGCTGGCATATCCTGCCAGAGAGGAGCCAACTTTTCTTTTTCTAGTGTCAGCACCTCCTAGTGGCTGGAGCATATACCCATCAGTTAGGTGTCCCCCAATGAAGGCTATGAGAGAGATTTTACGGTGAGTACAAAAAAAATCTCCTTTTCTACTGTTACCTATGGAGAAACTAAGCTAACATGATAGCTGGGATTTTAAGGTATAATCATGGAAATGTCAAAAAAAAGGTGATGGTGTTGGTGTGAGGAGACACCTGAATCTGACTTTTTGGGATAGATTACTTCCTCTTCAACAAAAGTAAAAGCTATGTACAGAATACAGATGTTTTTTTAAAGACAATGTGCATCAATTTCTCCTGTATCCTGAGATGTTCTGAAATGTAACTGTAACTATGTAACTAAATTTTCTTAGTTACATTTTTTATGTGTAATATTTTATATTTAACCTGTCATGTGTTATTATTAGCTGTGGACTTCTTAGCATTGTGGTAACCCTAGAGTGATTGAAAGTAAATTAAACGGAATTGTCTAAATGAGTTTACCTTATATATGTGTTGGGAAAGGTCAGATATGAAAGGCTATTTAATGACCATAAGAACTATTGAGATTATGTGAGCTAATATTTTAATTTACAACATTTATAAATGTGTCTGTAAAATCTGTACATACATTCCCAACAGTGGTAGAGATAAGTGGTAGAGGTGGACACTACAATGTGAAAAATCAAACAGGAAAAAAATAAAATGGTAGAAACATATATTAAAATATTGTGTTGTAAACTGTTGTGCTTTGTCACAGGCAACTCTAAATCCTTAGCATAGCTTTTCATGGATAGGATGTATAAACAATGGACATAGGCTATCTCCACATCCATGAAACTCAAGATGGCTGTTGATGTGATTCATCCATGCTCAACCCACCTAGCTTAAAAACACTGCTGAATAAAGGGCCATTGATGCAGGTACGAGCTGTTGTAAACATGAAAGGGGTATTCCAGGTTTTTTTTTTTTTTGACTATGCTACAGGGGCTGTAAAGTTAGTGTAGTTCATAATATAGTGTCTGTACCTGTGTGTGACGGTTTTCTCACAATTCTTCTGTGATTTTCACTCCAATATTTATTTTTACCAGCATACAAAATGAGTGTTGTCTCAGATTTTTCCCAGCGTGCAATGCGGCCAAGACCTGACTCACTAGTCAGCTGATGACAGAGAACCTGTCTGCTTCAATGGGTGGAGGGATCAATCTTCAACTAATGCAACAGCTGTAGGCCCCCTGATTGAAAACCGCAGGTCTTTTGAATGGATGCAACTCCTTTATGTTTCAATGGGTGGGGTGGCTGATGTGTGGGAGGGAGGAAAATGGAATTGTGGGATTTGTAGTCAAAAAAAGAAAAGTCAAACAGGAAATACCAGTTCACAAAAAGCTAGCCACAGTATTATGGTAATCTCACAACATAGCCATTTAGCCCCAAGACAAGCGCAAATCCTTCCTAAGCATGTCCATTACGGCCTGCCAGGTTCATACTAAAATCGCCTTATGGTGGATAACCCCTTTAATAAGACTGTAGCACTCGTATGAGTGTAGTGGCCCCATCTTCTTGGGTGCCAGAAGTCAGACTTCGGTCAATGTAATATTCATGAGCTATCCTTAGGATAAGCCTCCCATTTTTTAAGGCTGGGTAACACTTTTATTATTAGCCTACCATCTGACCCTTGCTAAAGGAACAAGAGCTAATTGGTTAAGGGTGCATGCAAACCACGTTTTCACTCTACGGTACCGGATCTGGCGGGGGGGGGGGGGGGAGGGGAAAACCGTGCACTCCCGTACCCCAGCCGGACCAACACCCTAATCCATTGTCTTTAATGAGCCAACTGAAGTCACCGTTTTACTCCGGTCAGCTCATTTTTGAGCAGTGTCCGGTTTTCTGACCAGACCTCAAAACGTACTATACTACATTTTGAGGATACGGTCAAAAATGAACCGACCAGAGTAAAACGGAGTATACTACGTTTTGAGGTCCGGTCAGAAAACCGGATACGGGTCAAAAATGAGCCAACCGGAGTAAAACAGTGACTGCGGTCGGCTGATTAAAGTCAATGGATTAGGGTGTAGGTCCGGCTGGGGTACGGGAGCGCACAGTTTTCCCCTCCCCCGCCAGATCCGGCACCCGTAGAGTGAAAACGTGGTGTGCATACAAACTAAGACTGATTTACACACATCCAGATTTTTCTTTGAGACCCAATTAGAAAATATACTCCATATACCATTTTATTCACCTTCAAAGTACATGGCTTTTGTGTTGCTAGAAGGATGAAGATAATCTGGGTGACAAACAAGGCCTACCTAGCAGTACATGTAAATCCCTTCATTTTCTGATTTGGCGTGGGACTAAACTAAGTAGCAAAGTCTAAGGGCCCAGTGGTATTTAACCTTTAACTGCTGTATAGATATCTGGATTTTAACTGCAGAGAACCCCCAGGTTACTACCCACAGAGTAGTCTCCGACAGCAACATCTGATACATCCAAGTGTACTTGTGTAGCAGTAGACTAGTCGATTAGGCAGTTTGGCAGGTCATTGGGGTAGACAGGTTGGGTTCTGAGATTATAAAGCTTTTGCAATACAGGAAAATACAGTAGGTCGGGACAGGCAGCAGATATCGTATGTCAAATTTTGTGAAGTTGCGAAATTTTGCGGGTTGCGAAGGCCTACAAGCCACAGTGTCTCCCATCATGGCCAACTCAATCTCCAGACCTGAACCCCATTGACAACCTATGGAATTTGATCAAGAGGAAGATAGACGGTCACAAGCCATCATACAAATCTAATAGAATTTTTGTGCCAGGAGTTGCATAAAGTCACCCAACAGCAATGTGACAGACTGGTGGACAGCATGCCAAGATTAAAGGGAATCTGTCATCAGCGTCACCCGCACTAACCTGTTGGTACAGGCTGGTAGAACGGTGACACTGATTATAAAAATACTTGCCTATCCCTGATCTATAATCCTGTTTTTCTGTTATCTTTCTTATTCTGGTGGCAGGCCAGAGCCCTCATACATCCCTATGTACAGAAAAATAAAATAAAAAGTCTGAAAAGGATAATTTTATGTATACTAATTTTATTTTAAAACGTTTGCCTTTTTAAAGTAGTACAATAACTGAAAAATCGTATTGATCCACAGAATAAAGAGAAATTGTCATTTTTACCATACAGTTCACTGTGTAAAAACAAAAAAAGTAGCAAAACGATGGTTTTCTTATCAATTTCCCCCACAAATAAAATATTTTTGTTTTGCGGTACATTTTAAATGAAAGGTTTCATTACAAGGTACTATTGATCCTGTTTCAAGGGCCTTCATTTTTTTATTCCAAAATAACATATTTTTGGTCGCTTTTTATATCATGAAAAAATTTATAAAAAGCGATCAAAAAGTCCGATCAATGCAAAAATGATACCGCTAAAAACTTCAGATCATGGCGCAAAAAATGAGCCCTCATACCGCCCCATACGCAGAAAAATAAAAAAGGTATAGGGGTCAGAAGATGACAATTTTAAACATATACATTTTTCTGCATGTAGTTATGATTTTTTCCAGAAGTACGGCAAAATCAAACCTATATAAGCAGGGTATCATTTTAATCGTATGGACCTACAGAATAAAGATAAGGTGTCATATTTAACGAAAAATATACTGCGTAGAAATGGAAGCCCCCAAAATTTACAAAATGGCGTTTTTTCTTCTATTTTGTCGCACAATGATTTTTTTTTTTCCGTTTTGCCGTAGATTTTTGGGTAAAATGACTGATGTCACTGCAAAGTAGAATTGGTGGCGCAAAAAATAAGCCATCATATGGATTTTTAGGTGCAAAATTGAAAGGGTTATGTTTTTAAAAGGTGAGGAGGAAAAAATGACAGTGCAAAAACGGAAAAACCCCCGGTCCTTAAGGGGTTAAAAGTGGCCTTCTATGTGGGTGGTCTTTTTAAAAACGTGTAGAAGTAAAAATAAAGAATCGGGAGGCAGCATCCCGTGTGTTACCCTCGCAAGGTGGGGGATTCTAGGAATAAAGGAAGTAAACACACCCAGGGTTTGGTCTGGGTGGCCACTCACCTTAGAGAAAAGAAAATGCACATATCACCCTTAGTTCCGGGGGACCATAGATTTCAGAGGAAGCTGCTCAGCCTAGGGGTGGTCACTGGAAGGGGGCAACCCAACCCGTCCGTATGGATGTCAGAAAGAAAAAAAAAGAAGAAAACCACCGTATCCAGGCGCTGCTTCGTCCACCAATAATCCTAAAATGCAGGATTTTAAATAAAGATGTAGATTTTATTGCAAATCAATATATAAAAATGTTTTTTGTTGTTTTATTTATATATATATCTTTATTTTTAAAATACTGCATCTGGATTATTGGTGGACGAAGCAGCGTCTGGATACGGTGGTTTTTCCTCTTTTTTCTTTCTGGCATTTTCTAAAAGCATGACCACTATGTATAATGTATGGTGGTCCAAAAATCCATCACATAAAATCTGGTCTGAAGAAGTGGGTGGTCTTTTCAAAGAGGTGGTCTTTTCTAAAGACTTTAATATAAATGTGATTCCCTAATTTACATTTACTACCTGAATCTCCCCCCCCCCATTTTGCTGTTTATCAAGTCATGCTTGACAAACAGATTTGCAAATTACTTCAATGAACAAAATCTTAATCCTTCCCGTACTTATCAGCTGCTGTTATTATCCATAAGAAGTTATTTTCTTTTTGAAATTCCTTTCAGTCTGACCACAGTGCTCTCTGCTGACACCTCTGTCCATGTCAAGAACTGTACAGAGCAGGAGAGGTTTTCTATGGGGATTTGCTCCTACTCTGGACAGTTCCTAAAATGGACAGAGGTGTCAGCAGAGAGCACTGTGGTCAGACAGAAA
The DNA here is from genome assembly GCF_029499605.1 of Hyla sarda. Classification (NCBI taxonomy): domain Eukaryota; kingdom Metazoa; phylum Chordata; class Amphibia; order Anura; family Hylidae; genus Hyla; species Hyla sarda. Next base: position 185,097,055 of record NC_079195.1, read on the forward strand.
GGAAATTGAAAAAGAAAAGAACTTCCTGTGGATCATAACAGCAGCTCATAAATGCTGGAAGGATTAAGATTTTTTTTAATAGAAGTAATTTACAAATCTGTTTAACTTTCTGGCACCAGTTGATTTAAACAAAAATGTTTCCAGTGGAGTACCCCTTTAAATCTCCACACACCAGAAATGGAGAGAACTTACCCCTTTTGCCTAGGTGACAGGCCTCTCACCAGGCAATTCAGAATACCTTTACCTACCTCTAGGGATATGCACAGACATTGTGGGGGGCAGGTCCTTAAGTGCACTTTTTCCAGTGGCGTAACAATAAATTTGGGGGCCTCTTGTAAGAAATACTGAGAGGTCCCCTAAGCTCCTCCCTCACCAGGTATGCAACGCTCATACCAATATACCCCACACTTATGACCTGCCAACAGCCGTATTGTCCCCCTCCCCACATGTTGTTACCCCCTACACAAACTCTCATCCCCCCTTTACACAGCCAAAGTTACATTAATCCTTAAGGACACAGCCCATTTTGGCTTTAACCCATTAACTACACATGACGTAAATGTATGTCCTTGTGCCCTGGTCCTTAATGCACCAGGACATACATTTATGTCCTGTATATGATGCGAGCACTAGACCCGTGCTCACTATCAGCAGCCAGGGACCCACCGGTAATGGCGGACATCAGCAATCACGCCGATGTCCACAATTAACCCCTCACACAATTAACCCCTCAGATGCCGCTATCAATACAGATGGGTGATCGGATCGCCTGTGGCACTGTCACGGGTATCTGATCATCCAAAATGGCGGACGGCGGTCCCTTCACGTGCCTTCGTCCATCTCCCAGGGTCTTCTACTCTGGTCTAAGAGCGAACAGACCAGAGCCGAAGGTCGCCGATAATACTGATCAGTGTGTGGTGTCCCGGTACAGGACCTGGTCCTGTCCCTTTGTCTAAAGTTCCCTCAGCCAGAGTCCCTCCATGTCAATAGGGCTCTCCTGTAGGGCTATCCCCTAGTTGCCTCATATAAATGGTATTTAATGTATAAATATAATATTTAATGTATAAATATATATATATATTTAACCCCTTAAGGACCATGGATGTACGCGTACGTCTAAGCACCCTAGTAGTTAAGGACCAAGGACGTACGCATACGTCTGTGGGAATTTCGGTCCCTGACGCGCGCCGGGCAGAGACCGAACCGGGGTGACTGCTGATATCGATCAGCAGTCACCCCACGCAAATGCCCAGGGGTGGTTATCAGACCCCCCCATGTAGGCGATCGCCGCAAATCGCAAGTGAATTCACACTTGCGATTTGCGGCTATTCCGGATCATATGGGTCTATGGTGACCAGGTGACCGGGAAAATAAGGGGGATCAGGGTTGTCCAAGACACCAGGGGTGCCACTCCTCCTATCCCTGCTATTTGTCGTATAGAAGCGACGACCAATAGCAGATAGGGGGCGGGGGGTGTAACTTTCGTTTTCCCTTTTCTGCCCACCCACAATAGGTGGGGCAGAATGGGGAAACCGAGGAGGACCGGCGCCAAAGTCCACTTACCCTGCGGGCGAGGCTGCGGGCGACGATCGCTGTCGGAGATCGGCGGGCGGTGATGTCATGCAGCTGGATCCTACGGAAGCCGGTGAGTTGCCTAGAAACATCTGGAGGGCTACAGTTTGAAACCACTATACTCTATACCAGGGGTACTCAACTACTCTTAGTAGGGGTCCGCTTATCCAGGTCTGTCATCCAGTGCCCCTGGTATAATAGTGCCACACACTGTGCCCCTGGTATAATACTGACACACACTGTGCCCTAATACTGACACACACTGTGCCCCTGGTATAATACTGTCACACACTGTGCCCCTGGTATAATACTGCCACACACTGTGCCCCTGGTATAATACTGCCACACACTGTGCCCCTGGTATAATACTGCCACACACTGTGCCCCTGGTATTATACTGCCACACACTGTGCCCCTGGTATAATACTGCCACACACTGTGCCCCTGGTATTATACTGCCAAACACTGTGCCCCTGGTATAATACTGCCACACACTGTGCCCCTGGTATAATACTGCCACACACTGTGCCCCTGGTATAATACTGCCACACACTGTGCCCATGATATAATACTGCCACACACTGTGACTAGAGATGAGCGAACTTTTCAAAAATTCGATTCGGCCGATTCGCCGAATTTTCCGGAAAAGTTTCGATCCGAATTTATTTGCGGCGAATCGATGTTAAAAAAGGCTATTTCTAGCCTACATACAGCCTCTATAGGGTTATAGAACACTTTGCTGTGTCGTAAAACGCATATGGAGTGTGCTGGGCTAGTGAAATAATATTGTTATTCAGAATAACATGCAGATTACTGGCATCGCTCTTAGAATCACTGCCGCACAGCAGCACAATGAAAGAGCCTGGTGGTGGCATCAGTGTCAGGAGACCATATAGTGACTGAATGACATAGCGTGGCAAGAGGAGACCATTTAGTGGCTGAATGGCACAGCGTGGAGTTGGCTGATGCACTAGTACACTACACACCAGGGCTTCACAATCCTCCCAAAAAAACAACACAATATATGACATTTTTGACAAAGATTTCTCATTGGTAGCACCCGCTATCCAAAAGTTTGAAATTTCCAGACCCAGGCCCCACCTCTGCAGCATCAGTAACCCATATATTGCCTGTAGGAAACAGACTGGAGTTGGCTGATGCACCAGTACACACCAGGGCTTCACAAACCCCCCCCCCCCCCCTCCAAAATCAACACAATGAGAAATTTTTGTCAAAGATTTCTCATTGGTAGCACCCGCTATCCAAAAATTTGAAATTTCCAGAACCAGGCCCCACCCCTGGGGCATCAGGAACCCATATATTGCCTGCATGACACAGCCTGGAGTTGGCTTATGCAAGAGTACACACCAGGGCTTCACAATCCCCCCCCCCCCCCCCCAAAAAAAAACAACACAATATATGACATTTTTGTCAAAGATTTCTCATTGGTAACACCCGCTGTCCAAAAATTTTGAAATTTCCAGAACCAGGCCCCACCCCTGCGGCATTAGTAACCCATATATTGCCTGCGTGACACAGCCTGGAGTTGGCTGATGAAAGAGTACACACCAGGGCTTCACAATCCCCCCCCCCCCCCCCCCCCCCAAAAAAAAAAAAACAACACAATATATTACATTTTTGTCAAAGATTTCTCATTGGTAGCACCCGCTATCCAAAAATTTGAAATTTCAAGACCCAGGCCCCACCTCTGCGGCATCAGGAACCCATTTATTGCCTGAAGGACAAAGCCTGGAGTTGGCTGACGCACCAGTACACACAGGGCTTCACAATCCGCCCCAAAATCAACAAAATTGTATAAATATTTTTTTTTAATTTACAACTTTGTTTAAGCACAAGCGCATATCCAACATTTCAGAAGACTCTATAAGGCAGGACGGTGGACCACCCAAAGACTTTCCTCTCAAAAATAATGAATTGTTGATTTTTTTTTTTTAAATTGAAATTCCTAGACCCAGGCCCAACCTCAGCTGCATCAGTAACCCATAGATTGCCTGAAAGACACAGCCTGGAGTTGGCTGATGCACGAGTACACACCCCAAAAAAACGCAAATTTTTTTGTCTGACAAAATACCTTTTTGTTAAAACAAGCGCATATACAGCAGTTCAGAAGACTCTATAATGCAGGACGGTGGACCACCCAAAGACATTCTTATATAATATAATAAACCACACAATATGTAAAAATTTTTTAAATAATTGAAATTCCAAGACCAAGGCCCCACCTCTGCTGCATCAGTAACCCATATATTGCCTAACGGACACAGACTGGAGTTGACTGATGCACGAGTACACACTACACACCCGTCACCCGGGCTTCACAATCCACCCCAAAAAAACACAATTTTTTTCCGAAATTGTCTGACAAAATACCTTTTTGTTAAAACAAGCGCATATACAGCAGTTCAGAAGACTCTATAATGCAGGACGGTGGACCACCCAAAGACATTCTTCTATAATATAATAAACCACACAATATGTAAAAAATTTTTAAATAATTGAAATTCCAAGACCAAGGCCCCACCTCTGCTGCATCAGTAACCCATATATTGCCTAACGGACACAGACTGGAGTTGACTGATGCACGAGTACACACTACACACCCGTCACCCGGGCTTCACAATCCACCCCAAAAAAACGCAATTTTTTTCCGAAATTGTCTGACAAAATACCTTTTTGTTAAAACAAGCGCATATACAGCAGTTCAGAAGACTCTATAATGCAGGACGGTGGACCACCCAAAGACATTCTTATATAATATAATAAACCACACAATATGTTCAAATTTTTTTAAATAATTGAAATTCCAAGACCAAGGCCCCACCTCTGCTGCTTCAGTAAGCCATATATTGCCAAACGGACACAGACTGGAGTTGACTTATGCACGAGTACACACACTACATACCCGTCACCCGGGCTTCACAATCCACCCCAAAAAAACGCAAAATTTTATTGAAATTGTCTGACAAAATACCTTTTTTTTTAAAAAAAACAAGTGCATATACAGCAGTTCAGAAGACTCTATAATGCAGGATGGTGGACCACCCAAAGACATTCTTCTCAAAAGTAATAAACCACACAATGTTTGAAATTTGGTTAAAAAAATTATTACATGTGTGTACGTTCATCTGTCTCCAAAAAATCAGATGGCAAAAGGATTCTATTCGCCAAAAATGATTAAGCAGAGTTAATCCCTCTCCATCTATTTTTTTTTTTTTCATTAAAAAATCACACGCAACAAGCGTTCCGTTGTGTAACGGTTAGCATTCTGCAAAATTCTATTTTATTACTGATAAAATTACCAGTAGATTTAACAATAACACTACCCAAGAGTGTTTAATTACCCCATACATTGCAACAGGAGCAGTCAGGAGTAGGCCTCAGCAGTACCCAAGAGGCTTTAATAACCCCTTACCTTGCCCGATCAATTGCGAGATCGAGCAATAACAGGTGTGTTATGGCCTCAGATGTCCTGGGCCGCACTAGCGCTCCACTGAAAGGATTAGCGTCTCTCTATCTTTCAAGGACAGGTGCGTGTTGCACGCTGAAACCAGTTCGTGATAGGGATCTGTGATTGCAATTATTTTATCTTAAAACGAGGAATTACCAGTAAGTGAGGGTCATAAGCTGGCGTTTATTAAGTCCCTGCCCTTTGTACACACCGCCCGTCGCTATAAGCGATTGGATAAGTTAGTGAGTTGGTTAGTGAGGTCCTCAGATCGGCATAGGCGGGGTAGGAGAAGGCCCTGGCAGAGCACCGAGAATTTAACCATCGTTTGTTGAAATTTGCATTAAGCATGTATTTAGCTACTGCTAAACATCCAAAAATTTAAGGCCCAAGGCCAGAGGCACCAGCGAGGCAAGTAGTTCCTGAAAGACACAGAATGAGTCTGGAGCATGCATTTGCAATACCCAAGAGGTTTTCATAACCCCTTACATTTAAAGATCAATGAGGGGCATTTACTAATCTTTTACTATGTAGTCTGGTTTTTACCCTGTTTTTTTCTACTTCATTTTTGACTATGTGCGACAAATTTACTAAATTGTTGCACGGCATTAATAAATTTGGCACACATAGGCAAAAGTGGGAAATTTACTTCATGTAGTAGAAAAAATAGTCTGTTCCTTTTTCCTGCTGTCTGAATAGGTTTGGCTGCCAGGTTTCCTTCTGGATCTTTTGTTTTTGAGTTTTTTTTTTTTAGCTTTTTCACCACATCTAAATAATTCAATAACTACAGTGGTCCCTCAAGTTACAATATTAATTGGTTCCAGGAAAACCATTGTAAGTTGAAACCATTGTATGTTGAGACCATAACTCTATGGAAACGTGGTAATTGGTTCTAAAGGCACCAAAATGTCATCCAAAAATAGGAAAAAGTGACAAAGAAAAATAGGTAGATAACTAATGTAGATAAAGCAAATCCTTACATATAAAAGTAATAAAGATCTGCTGGGAGCTGTAATCACTGTCTATGTCAGTGTTTCCCAAGCAGGGAGCCTCCAGCAGTTGCAAAACTATAACTCCCAGCATGCCTGGACAGCCAAAGGCTGTCCGGGCATGCTGGGAGTTGTAGTTTTGCAAAAGATGGGGCCACCCTGATTGGGAAACACTGGTCTATGTAGAGGACAGGAGCGTCTTCAGGGGTCCTGTACAGTACAGGCAATGTCCCAAACAAGTAATGGAGTCGCCCTCACCTGGTGTCCAAAAGAGCAGCTAACCCTGATACAGGTAAAGAGTACAGAACATGTAATACCAGACACCAGTCAGTGCATACACTTCAGTAATACAGGGGTTTTACCAGTGAATGCCCATTTTGATTGGTTGGTTCTTCCAGCCATTGACACGTTTCACAGATCTGGACTGTCTGTAGCATTGTATGTTGAGTCTGGTTTCAACTTACGATGGTCCAGAAAAGACCATTGTATGTTGAAACTATTGTATGTTGAGGCCATTGTAAGTTGAGGGATCACTGTAAATTGTAGTCATGGCTCAGAAGTGGTAAACGGTGTTTAGTGTGTGTGTGTGTGTGTTTATTACATTTTTTTAACACAGTTTTTTTCTCCCTAAATGTACTTACACTTTTATTTTTTTTTGGTTACTTCTTCTACAGATCTGTGTATCCTGTGGACTCCTTCGAATTCGGTGGACTACTTCGACGACCAGCGTTTTTCTTTGCTTGATATTAATAAAATGGTTAACGAGGGCTTGTGGGGGAGTGTTTTTTTGTAATAAATTTTTTTTTTAAACCTGTTGTGTTTTTTTTTATTTTACTTTACTAGACAGGCTTAGTAGTGGAAGCTGTCTTATAGACTGAGTCCATTACTAAGCCGGGCTTAGCGTTAGCCACAAAAACAGCTAGCGCTAACCCCCAATTATTACCCCGGTACCCAACACCACAGGGGTGCCGGGAAGAGCCGGTACCAACAGGCCCGGAGCGTCAAAAATGGCGCTCCTGGGCCTAGGCGGTAACAGGCTGGCGTTATTTAGGCTGGGGAGGGCCAGTAACAATGGTCCTCGCCCACCCTGGTAACGTCAGGCTGTTACTGTTTGGTTGGTATTTGGCTGAGAATAAAAATAGGGGGGACCCTATGCGTTTTTTAAATATATTTAATTATTTATTTTTAAAAAAACCGCATAGGGTCCCCCCTATTTTCATTCTCAGCCAAATACCAACCAAACAGTAACAGCCTGACGTTCCCAGGGTGGGCGAGGACCATTGTTACTGGCGCTCCCCAGCCTAAATAACGCCAGCCTGTTACCGCCTAGGCCCAGGAGCGCCATTTTTGACGCTCCAGGCCTGTTGGTACCGGCTCTTCCCGGCACCCCTGTGGCGTTGGGTACCGGGGTAATAATAGGGGGTTAGCGCTAGCTGTTTTTGTGGCTAGCGCTAAGCCCAGGTTAGTAATGGACTCTGTCTATAAGACAGCTTCCACTACTAAGCCTGTCTAGTAAAGTAAGAAAAAACACAACAGGTTTTAAAAAATTTTTATTACAAAAAACACTCCCCCACAAGCCCTCGTTAACCATTTTATTAAAATCAAACAAAGAAAAATGCTGGTCATCGAAGTAATCCACCGAATCCGAAGGAGTCCACAGGATACACGGATCTGAAATGAGAAGAAAACAAAAAAAATGGGTTAGTACATTTATGATCACCTGCTCACACATCTCCCGCCCCGCACGACTACAACTGCCAGCATGCCCTTACAGTAAGGACATGCTGGGAGTTGTAGTTGTGTGGTGCAGGAGATGTGTGGGCAAGTGACAAGCTTGTCCCCTGCCCCCAGCTTCAGGACTACAACTCCCAGCATGCCCTTACAGTAAGGTGGGGCGGAGGCCGGGCACAGTGTTTCCCAACCTGGGACTTGTAGTTTTGCAACATCTGGAGGCACCCTGGTTGGGAAACACTGATTTAGGCCAGTGTTTCCCAACCAGGGTGCCTCCAGATGATGCAAAACTACAAGCCCCAGCATGCCTGGACAGTCAAAGGCTGTCTAGGCATGCTGGGAGTTGTAGTTTTGCAACATCTGGAGGCAACCTGGCTGGGAAACACTGTTTTAGGCCAGTGTTTCCCAACCAGGTTGCCTACAGATGTTGCAAGACTACAACTCCCAGCATGCCTGGGCAGCCTTTGACTGTCCAGGCATGCTGGGGCTTGTAGTCTTGCAACATCTGTAGGCAACCTGGTTGGGAAACACTGTTTTAGGCCAGTGTTTCCCAGCCAGGATGCCTCCAGATGTTGCAAAACTACAACTCCCAGCATGCCTGGACAGCCAAAGGCTGTCCAGGCATGCTGGGAGTTGTAGTCTTGCAACATTTGGAGGCACACTGGTTGGGAAGCTTGCGCAACTTACCGGCTTCCGTAGGATCCAGCGCTGCACGACACTGCCGCGCGACGATCTCCGTCAGCGATCGTCGCTGGAGCCTCGGAAGGGTAAGTGAACGTCTTCGCCGGTCCCCTTCAGCTGTTTAGTTTTGCAACAGCTGGAGGACTACAGTTTACAGACCACAAACCAGTGGTCTGCAAACTGTGGCCCTCCAGCTGTTGCAAAACTACAACTCCCAGCATGCCTGGACAGCCAATGGCTGTCTAGGCATGCTGGGAGTTGTAGTCTTGCAACATCTGGAGGCACCCTGGTTGGGAAACACTGTTTTAGGCCAGTGTTTCCCAACAAGGGTGCCTCCAGCTGTTGCAAAACTACAACTCCCAGCATGCCTGGACAGCCAAAGGGTGTCCAGGCATGCTGGGAGTTGTAGTCTTGCAACATTTGGAGGCACACTGGTTGGGAAGCTTGGGCAACTTACCGGCTTCCGTAGGATCCAGCGCTGCACGACACTGCCGCGCGACGATCTCCGTCAGCGATCGTCGCTGGAGCCTCGGACGGGTAAGTGAATGTTTTCGCCGGTCCCCTTCAGCTGTTTAGTTTTGCAACAGCTGGAGGACTACAGTTTACAGACCACACACCAGTGGTCTGCAAACTGTGGCCCTCCAGCTGTTGCAAAACTACAACACCCAGCATGCCCTGACAGCCAAAGCCTATGGCTCTCAGGGCAGGAGCCCGGGCTGACATTACAGTGCAGCCGCCCGGGCTCCTCATACGGTCTCCCCGCTACCCCCCTTGTCTCCCGCCCGGGCTCCTCATACGGCCTCCCCGCTACCCCCCCTTGTCTCCCGCCCGGGCTCCTCATACGGCCTACCCGCTACCCCCCCCCTTGTCTCCCGCCCGCGCCGCTCAGCTCCCGCTGCTACAAGACTACAACTCCCAGCGTGTCCTCACTGTAAGGGCATGCTGGGACTTGTAGTCCTGCAACAGCAGACAGATGGGAGTTGTGTGGCGCTGGCAGGTGAGAGGGGGGGATATAAATCACTGTAGTGTCCCGGTAGCGCAGTGAGGGTAGCGGGGAGAAAGTATGTCGGAGCCCGGGCGGCAGTAGCTTTTCCTGCTCCATGTTGGAGCTGGAGTAAATTTAGTCATTTTTTACGGCCGTTGCGACAGTTTATTGTGCAACTGCGACTGTCTCAGTTAATAAATTCCTGACCACTGCAAGTAAAAACTGAAAACTTGCGTAAATTAAGCGGGAATTTTTTTTTTTACTTTCTAGCTCTTGCTAGAGAAAGTCGCACAATTTATAGGGTAGGCGCAATTGCGACAATTTTGTGCCAAAAATAGTCAGAAAAAAATGACTAAACCCCTTAGTAAATGCCCCTCAATGTTTACATTTGCATTAAGCATGTATTTAGCTACTGCTAAACTTCAAAAAATTATAGGCCCAAGGCCTGAGGCACCAGGGAGGCAAGTAGTTTGGGAAAGACACAGAATGAGTCTGGAGCAGTCATTCGCAGTACCCAAGAGGATTTCATAACCCCTTACATTTAAAGATCAATGTTGACATTTGCATTAAGCATGTATTTAGCTACTGCTAAACTTCAAAAAATTATAGGCCCAAAGCCAGAAGCTTCAGTTTTCCCCATATTAGGAGCATAGTTGTCCCCCAGATTAGGCAGCATAGATGTCCCCCAGATTAGGACCATAGTTGTCCCCCAGATTAGGAGCATGCTTGTCCCTCAGATTAGGCAGCATAGATGTCCCCCAGATTAGGCAGCATAGTTGTCCCCCAATCAGCGCGGGCCGGTCAGAGCCAATCAAAGGGCCATATGTGTCAAGCGGGCCGTACAATCCCCAGGTCTGCCCCAGAGGGTTTCATAACCAACCACAATAGAGAAAATGTTGTTGTAGGAGCATAGTCAATCTACTCAGACCCATCTGTCATTGGTGGCTGGAAATCCTGGCTGATCCATCCCTGATTCATCTTGACAAACGTCAGTCTCTCCACATTTTTAGTGGACAGACGAGTTCGCCTTGGGGTGACTATGGCCCCGGCCGCACTAAACACCCGCTCTGATGGCACACTACTGGCCGGGCAGGACAGCTTTTCCAGGGCAAACTCCGCTAGTTGCGGCCATAAATCGAGTTTGGCTGCCCAGAAGTCCAGCGGATCTTCAACGGTTGTTGGCAGGGTCATGTCGAGGTAAGCCATCCCCTGCTGGTTCAGGTCCTGCTCCATGTCCACCTGCTGCTGATGAGTAGCTTCACTATGCGGCTGAAGGAAGCTACTCATCAGCGACTGTAGACTCAGGCTGCTGCTAATTGAGCCGGTACTGCTCCTGCCACCCCTCCCCTCCCCAGCAGCTGTGGCAGTGGAAGGTGAGCGCAGAGGGCCCCCCGAGTCAAACCTGCGAGTGGATGGACCATGTAGCCAATAGGCATCGGCCAACCGACTTCGTAGAAGCTCCCTGAAGTAGGTCAGTTTGTCCTCCCTCTCAGTGGGTGTAAAAAAGGCCCCCATTCTGGGCTGGTAGCGAGGGTCTAATAAGGTGGAGATCCAGAAGTCATCGCGCTGACGAATTTTGACAATTCGGGGGTCACTACGCAAGCAACTCAGCATGCATCGTGCCATTTGTGACAGTGACTCACTGGGACTACCTGCCTCCATCTCCACTGCATACTGCCACGGTGTGTCTGGGTCCTCTGTCTCGCCTCCCTCGTAATAACCCTCCAGCTCCTCTGGCTGCTCCTGCTCCTCCCCTCCTGTCCAATGACCAGAAACACCGGCCATCTCATCCACCGTAAACTGTGCTCCGCTCTGCCCCTCATCATCCTCCTCGAGTTCATCCCCCACAGGACTCATGTAGCCTTCTGATGTAGGCGCAACATCTCCATTGCCATGACCAACCATGTTTTCAATCATTTTTTGGAGTAAATGTAGGAGTGGAATTACGTCGTTCATGGCGTAATTCGAGTGACTAACAAAAAATGTGGCTTCCTCAAAGGGCCTCAGCAAACGGCAGGTGTCACGTATGAGCTGCCACTCGTTCACATTGAAGTTACACAGGGGAGTACTCCTATCTGCTTGTATCATCAAAAAATCCGTGATGGCTTTTTTTTGTCCGTATAGTCTGTCCAACATATGGAGGGTGGAATTCCAACGTGTGGCAACGTCACAAATGAGACTATGTTGTGGGATACCGTTCTGACGCTGCAGCTCAAGCAAAGTGTGCTTGGCGGTGAACGAGTGGCTGAAGTGCATGCACAGTTTCCTTGCCATTGTCAGGACGTCTTGCAAATGGGGTGAAGACTTGATGAACTTCTTGACAACCAGATTCAACACGTGTGCCATGCAGGGCGAATGGTTCACACTTCCTTGTCGCAGCACGGCCACAATGTTCTTCCCATTGTCGGTCACCATGGTTCCCATTTCCAGATTTCGTGGAGTAAGCCATACTCGGATTTCTTCCCTAATGAACTTCAGCAGTTCCTCCCCTGTGTGACTCCGTTCGCCAAGGCAAACCATGTGAAGGACGGCTTGACACCGCTGTGCCCTACACACGTGGTACGATGAAGGGCCACCGAGATTTGTATGTGCAGTGGAGGCCGAGGACACGGGGGAGGAGGAGGAGGCGCACACTGTAAAAGGACCAACTGCCTGGGAGCGAGAGCGTGGAGGAGGAAGCGGTGTGACCTGTCCAAGTTGCTGCTGTGGCTGTGCAGGAACAACATTTACCCAGTGGGCCGTAAAAGGCATGTATTGTCCCTGCCCGTAGTTACAGCTCCACACATCGGCGCTGCCGTGCACTTTTGAACACACCGACAGTCTCAAGGACTGGCTCACCTTCTCTTGTACAAACTTATGCAGGGCTGGTACTGCTTTCTTCGCAAAGAAATGACGGCTTGGGACTCTCCAACTCGGCTCGGCACAAGCCATCAATTCCCTGAAAGCTGCAGAGTCCACCAGTTGGAAAGGGAGGGACTGCAACACCAGCAACTTGGACAGGAGCACATTCAACTTCTGCACCGTTGGATGAGTGGGCGCATACTTTTGTCTCTTGGACATGGCTTCGCCGATTGATTGTTGGCGGAATGGCTGACTACGAGCGGAGGAAGCAGGAGCGCAAGAAGGAGGGTTTGACACAATGCTCCCTTCGGCTGAGGTGGTGGAGCCTTGGCTGGATGACGGAGGGAGCGGATGGCCACTGGGTGATGCGGCAGGCTGGACCACTACCTCGGAGCCACGGTTATCCCAGGCCGCTTTATGGTGGCAAATCATGTGTTGCCGTGGTGCCGAGATTGGGACCCTGGCCACGCTTCACTTTCTGCCCACAGATTTTGCATGTGACTACGCTAAGATCCTCCGGATTCTTTATGAAGAACAACCACACCGCAGAGTCTCCTCACATTCTTGGCTGCCGATTAGATGCTGACTGTCCTCTATTACATCGTTCTCGCTAAATAGTGGAGCTGAACCCAAAGCATGAGATACTTCTTTGGGAGAGGGAACATCATAGGACAAAGGCAATGGGATTAGAGGGATTGCTCCCGGGCCATGTAGGGTTGCCACCTTTCCCTCAGAAAAATACCGGTCGTGGGTGTGGCTATGTGGGGGTGGAGCTAAAAAGGGGAGGGGCCGATTGCACAGAGGACGAGGGATCAGGGGATGGGGGATGGGAGGGGGGTAAAGAAATGGCATGGGGGACTGAAGGGGGGTAAAGAAATGGCATGGGGGATGGGATGGATACAATATATATGCTGGGGGAACTTTCCTATATCGCACAAAAAAATTACATTTAGAGAATAAAACTTACAATTGTAAATAACATTTATTTAACAGGCAATGAATTTAAGGGGATACCCAGCAAATACAAATATAATATAAATACATTTGACAACCTCACCAAATAGTGCAAATGCAAACATTGTAACAGCTCCTTTGTATACGCACTACCAACAACAACAAAATAGGATGAAAAAATCATCAAAACCAAATTGATACCGATAAAGCCCTCATATAGCTCTGTAGGTGGAAAACGGAAAATGTTGTACTGAATAAAACCACTATACACAGACCAGTATACTATAAAGAATCTATACACAATATAAGTGATTATATACAGGACCATATGGCGGTAGATAACAGCTGTACACAGGATGTGTATACCATATAAGTGATTATATACAGGACCATATGGTGGTAGATGTCAGCTGTACACAGGATGTATATACCATATAAGTGATTATATACAGGACCATATGGCAGTAGATAACAGCTGTACACAGGATGCGTATACCATATAAGCGATTGCAGTTACATTTTGGGACTCACAATTACGTCTTTTCTGATCAGCGGTGTCCTCTTTCCTTTTCTTCTCCGTCCGGATAAGACCGCCATGTGGATCTCTTAACATCTGCAGGAAAAACATGTCAGACTCTGCATATATTCAGTGCCCTCCCCTCCTCTACACAATCTTCCCATCTATAGGCCCACAAACTGTAATAATGCCCTCCTTGGGAAGGTAGGTAGGCAGCCAGGTAAGTAGGTAACCAGGTAGGTAGATCAGGAAGCCGGATATGTAGGTAGGTGACAAGCCAGGTAGGTAGGGGGCTAGCTAGGTAGTTAGGCAGCCATGTATGAAGGCCAGGTACATAGTTAGATAGCCTGGTATGTAGGTAAGTAGTTAGGCATCCAGGTATAAGTTAGGTAGCCCCCCCCAATAAGTATAGGCAGTTACACCCCCTCCCCCGTTCCCTATAGGCAAAGTCACCCCCTCTCTTCCCCATAGGTATAGGCAGAGTCACCCCTCTCTTCCCCATAGGTATAGGCAGAGTCACCCCCTTTCTTCCCCACAGGTATAGGCAGAGTCACCCCCTCTCTTCCCCATAGGTATAGGCAGAGTCACCCCCTCTCTTCCCCGTAGGTATAGGCAGTTACCTCCCCCCTCTCTCTTCCCCATAGGTATAGGCAGTTACCCCCCCCTCTCTCTTCCCCATAGGTATAGGCAGTTACCCCCCCTCTCTCTTCCCCATAGGTATAGGCAGTTGCCCCCCCCCTCTTGTCCCCATAGGTATAGGCAGTTACCTCCCCTCTCTTCCCCATAGGTATAGGCAGTTACCTCCCCCCCTCTTAACCATAGGTATAGGCAGTTACCCCCCCTCTCTCTTCCCCATAGGTATAGGCAGTTACCCCCCTCTCTCTTCCCTATAGGTATAGGCAGTTACCCCTCTCTCTCTTCCCCATAGGTATAGACAGTTACCCCCCTCTCTCTTCCCCATAGGAATAGGCAGTTACCCCCCCTCTCTCTTCCCCATAGGTATAGGCAGTTACCCCCCTCTCTCTTCCCCATAGGTATAGGCAGTTACCCCCCCCCCTCTCTCTTCCCCATAGGTATAGGCAGTTACCCCCCCCCTCTCTCTTCCCCATAGGTATAGGCAGTTACCCCCCCCCTCTCTCTTCCCCATAGGTATAGGCAGTTACCCCCCCTCTCTCTTCCCCATAGGTATAGGCAGTTACCCCCCCCCTCTCTCTTCCCCATAGGTAAAGGCAGTTACCCCCCCTCTCTTCCCCATACTTATAGGCAGTTACCCCCCCTCTCTCTTCCCCAAAGGTATAGGCAGTTACCCCCCCCCTCTCTCTTCCCCATAGGTTTAGGCAGTTATCCCCCCCTCTCTTCCCCATAGGTATAGGCAGTTACCCCCCCCTCTCTCTTCCCCATAGGTATAGGCAGTTACCCCCCCTCTCTCTTCCCCATAGGTATAGGCAGTTACCCCCCCTCTCTCTTCCCCATAGGTATAGGCAGGTACCCCCCCTCTCTCTTCCCCATAGGTATAGGCAGTTCCCCCCACCCCCTCTCTCTTCCCCATAGGTATAGGCAGTTACCCCCCCTCTCTCTTCCCCATAGGTATAGGCAGGTACCCCCCCTCTCTCTTCCCCATAGGTATAGGCAGTTACCCCCACCCCCTCTCTCTTCCCCATAGGTATAGGCAGTTACCCCCCCTCTCTCTCTTCCCGATAGGTATAGGCAGTTACCCCCCCCCTCTCTCTTCCCCATAGGTATAGGCAGTTACCCCCCTCTCTCTTCCCCATAGGTATAGGCAGTTACCCCCCCCCTCCTCTCTCTTCCCCATAGGTATAGTAAGTTACCCCCCTCCCCCCCCACTCTTCCCCATGGAATTGGGGTGGGGGGGGATTGCCACAGGGGAATTGGGGTGGAATTCAGAGACACACACACTGGCCGACAGACACACAAACACTGACTGACAGACAGACACACAAACACTGACACACACATAGTAACGGACACACACAGACACACTTACCTACTACCGAAGCACCTCTCCAGTCTCCTCTCAGTCTCGGGCCGGCGAGTGACGTGACGTCCTGCGCGGGTCTGCGGCGTGACGTCACTTCCGCAACGTCCCTTCGCAGATCCGGCCGCACAGCATTGCACAGTGCCAGGTAAGGTTTTAGACTGGGACAGCCTCAGAGTCAGACAGGGTGCTGTGCTGAGCGGCATGGTGCTGGTGTGCGGCCCGCACCCCCGCTCAGTGGCGCCTCTTTTTTAGGTTAGTGTGTGATGACAGTGAATGAAAAATACCGGCCATTGCATGGCCGGTATTTTTCATCCAAACTTACCAGCACAGCCCGGAATCTGAACGAAAATACTGGCTGTGCCGGTAAAATACCGGTAGGGTGGCAACCCTAGGGCCATGCCAACTGAGGGTTGTATCTGAGGAACCCACCGACTCTTGACTGGGGTTGTCAGATGTCGCTTGTGATGATGGGGATGAGTGTGTGCAAACCAATTGACGAGGAGAGATCGCTGGGTGTTAACGGGAGCTCAGGCCTATTGCTGCGACTCCTGCTGCCACTCGCCCCAAGTCTGCTGCCAACTCTGCCTGACGTATGTAGGCCTCTGCCCCTTCTCTGTGAACGTCCTGGCACTTCCCTGCCTGACATACTTAGTGCGTTTATGAGGGTATAGAACAGCAGCAGGCGATTACTTACGGCTGTCCTTTCAAAGTATATAGGCCCTAGACAGAATAACAGTTACTAAATAGTACACTCCTTTGTTGTATATATGCCCTTTGCAATGATGAGCGCACTGTTAAGCGTATTTATACGCAGAAAAAAACTCTTTTTTTGTTGTATACACCAGCCAGTGTATACTAATGTGTGGAATAGCACTGAATTTAGCACAGAGACAGAAATACAGGTACTAAATAGTACACTACTTTTTTTACACAGGAAAACCTTTTTTTTCTTTAATAAACAGGCAGGTGTATAACGTGTGGTATAAAACAGAAATACAGGTACTAAATAGTATGCTATTTGCTTGTATGTAGGCCCTTTGCAATGATAAGGCCACTGTTAAGCGCATTTTTACACAGGAAAACCTTTTTTTTTTCTTTAATACACCGGCAGGTATATAACATGTGGTATAACACTTAATTTAGCACAGAGACAGAAAAAAAGGTAGTATATGGTACACTATTTGCTTGTATTTAGGCACTTTGCAATGATAAGGCCACTGTTAAGCGTATTTGTACTCAGGAAAAAAAAATATTCTTTAATACACCGGCAGGTGTATAACGTGTGGTATAACACTGAATTTAGCACAGAGACAGAGTAACAGGTGAAAAATAGTAAAAAGGCACTAATGTCCACACTAATATGACTTTTTTCTGAACAGCAGCAGGACCCAACAGTGCAGCACCACCAAAAAAAAAAAAAAAAAACAGGGATTAAACTCTAAATTGCACTCTGTCACACAATTCTAGGGATTAAACCCTAAATTGCACTCTGTCACACAATTCTAGGGATTAAACCCTAAATAGCACTCTGTCACACAATTCTGAGCAGCAGAAGATTTGTGGAGGAAAAAAAAAAACTCAATAGAGCTGAAAAATGAGGAGATGAGATGCTTCAGAAAGTTCAGGCAGCTTGGAGTTCTGTATGAGGCAGCTGACAGCTATCTGCCCCTCTCTGCTGCAATGCTCAATAACGGGAATAGGAGGTTTAGCAATCAATGATCCTTCTCAGTGAGAACAGCAAAGCACTCTGCACTCCTGTCTTTCCCTAATGCTGATGTGACTAGCAGTTGCAGTGTAACGCTGTGGTATGAGCTATTCACACACACGCAGTCCCGTCCTCTCCATCTGAGTGCATAGATGAAATGAAGAGAGGCAAGATGGCCGCCGATTATATAGGGGCTGTGACATCACAGGGGTCAGTGAACACTGATAGGCTGCATCTCACATGTGATTCTGGGTCAGCCCACCTACCTTCATTCCCGCCGCTGTTTCCCGCCCTCCCATAATCCCCTGCCCCATGTACTCACATGTTGATCCGCCATCTTAGCTCTACAATAGCCTGGAACGCTGTAAAAATGGAGTTTAATGAAGCGATTCGTGCGATAGAATCGTGGCGATATTCGTATTCGTTGCGAATCGAATTTTTCATGAAATTCGTAAAGAATTCGGGTTCGTCAAGTTCGATTCGCTCATCTCTAGTTAAAGCGTGCACTCAGGTCCCCGTCCCCGGACCGGAGCGTCCACCCCCTCAGCCTTCTGCCCCGGGATCATTGGTCTAGTTCCCACCAGACCAATGAAAGCCTTCAGGAGGTGAAAAAATTTTAAAGACACCCTCACATGTAGTTCCTTTGATTCTAAAAAGAAAAAAGGGACAGACTGGCTTACAGATATAGGTCCGAGCAGGGGTCAAGTCCTGGAAAAAAAAAAGCATGGGAACTCTTCCACATAATGGTTGGTCCTACAGTACACTTGGTAATGGGACCAGTGTCCTTGCTGTGGAAAAAGTGGTGGAACTCAGTTCCCACGCATTCCTGCAGGACTTAAGCCCTGGGTCCGAGAGGGAGTTCTAAATGCGGTACGTGTTCCTGGTGTTCACATTTACTGCCTGGTAAAGCTTTTTGTATCGGAGGTTGTAGAATAATTGTTAAAGCGTGCGCTCCGGTCCCCGCCCCCTCGGCCTTCTGCCACACTGACCGGGAGCCCGGGTTCCCTTGTGTCGGGGACGCGGCTGCCGTGACGGCTTGTCCCCGTTCACGCGCTGCATCCCAGCTCCATCCTGCGCCATCCTTCTCTGCCTCCCGGCGCGCGCTACCTTCTCTAGGGCGCGCACGCGCCGCCTTCAGTAAATTTAAAGGGCCAGCGCACCGGTAATTGGTGCGCTGGTTCCTCACTTCCCCTGCCTTCCCTATCAAAGGCACCTGCCCCTTCCTGCTCTTGCCAGATCTTTGTGCCCTAGTGCCTCTGAGAAAGCGTTCCTATTGTGTGTATTGCCTTGCCTGTTGCCGAACCCGTTGCTACTGCCTACTCGCCTGTGAACCCTTGCCGCCTGCCCTGACCTCTGCTACGTCCGACTACACTCCTGCCTGCTCCCTGTGTACCACGCCATATCAGCTGCCTGAGAGGTTGAGTTGCTACTGGAGGATACGACCTGGTGGTTACCGCCGCAGCAAGACCATCCCGCCTTGTGGCGGGCTCTGGTGAAAACCAGTAACCACTTAGAACCGGTCCTCTGGTACAACCCGCACCATTGCCTCTCTGGTCCAGAGGATCCACTACCAGTCCTGCCGGTACGTGACAATAATATTACATGACCTTATAACTTGCCGCACCCCATGGGTTGTATTTGCGATTACCTGTAAATGTATTTACACTTCTATATAGGAAGCACGAAAAGACCCATGAACATCAGGTTTCATGAACATATTTACTTCATCCGTTTTAAAAAAGGTGCTCCCCGTTTCATAAGTCACAACGGTGATCCCAGAAGTCTAGTCTTTCACGGCTTAGAAAGGGTTAACACTAAAGAAGGTCAAGATAGACAAAGAACCCTGTTACAAGCTGAAGCACACTGGATATTACGAACCAACGCGCAAGGAAATTTAGGTCTAAATGACAGACTTGACTATAGTGTATTCCTGTGAAGTATTTTTTTCTACAGATTATTGCTTTTAATATGTCACTGCACTTTTCTTTTAATCTGTAAGCTTACCTTTGTTTGACGTCACACCTGTAGAGTTTATAGGTATGCGTCATGCATGAAGGAGGCAGGGTCTGATGAAGCGTGCTTTGCGCACGCGCAAAAGCTGTCACACAATCTGCTGATCGAGGTTTGGCGTCCGGCCGCACTTGATGTTCACTTCTGCACTTTAAAATAAAAGAAGAATATCCTTCAACTATTTCGGTGAGTGCTGCCATCTTCTTCTTCCATGGAATATATATATATATATATATATATATATATGTAGCAGTCTACAGGGTGGGCCATTTATATGGATACACCTTAATAAAAGGGGAATGGTTGGTCCATGAATTATTATTAATAACATCACCCCAAGTTCTCTTAATAATTATACAGGGTGGGCCATTTATATTGATACACCTTAATAAAATGGGAATGGTTGGTGATATTAACTTCCTGTTTGTGCCACATTAGTATATGTGAGGGGGGAAACTTTTCAAGATGGGTGGTGACCAAGATGGGTGGTGACACAGGCTTCCAGTATCCGTAGATTCAGGTGCTGCAGAATGGGCAAAACAAAAATTGGAACCGGACCCTCAGTTTACGCAGAAGATTTTGTTCAGTGATGAGGCAAACTTTTATGTGAATGGTGAAGTTAACAAACAAAACCACCGCTATTGGTCTGACGCTAACCCACATTGGATAGACCCCTCCAAGACTGTTGGAACACAAAAATTGATGGTATGGTGTGGTATATGGGGTACAAAGATAGTGGGGCCATTCTTCATCAATGGAAACCTCAAGGCCGCTGGATATGCAAAATTGCTACATGATGATGTGTTTCCCTCTTTATGCACTGAAGCTGGCACGTTCCCTAAGTTTTTCCAGCAAGATGGTGCACCACCACATTATGGGTGTCAGGTCCGAGCATTCCTAGATGAACAGTTTCCTGGAAAGTGGATTGGTCATTGTGGACCAGTTGAATGGCCCCAAGGTCTCCCGATCTGACCCCCTTAGACATTTATCTTTGGGGTCATCTGAAGACAATTGTCTATGCTGTGAAGATACGAGATGTGCAGCACCTGAAACTACGGATACTGGAAGCCTGTGCTAGCATTTCTCCTGCGGTGTTGCTATCAGTGTGTGAAGAGTGGGAGAAGAGGGTTGTATTGACAATCCAACACAATGGGCAGCACATTGAACACATTTTATAAGTGGTCAGAAACTTGTAAAAAACTCATGAAAGAATAAAGTTACATTAAACCAAGCACATCATTGTTTTTCTTGTGAAATTCCCAATAAGTTTGATGTGTCACATGACCCTCCTCCTATTGAAAAAACAAAAGTTGGATTCAAAATGGCCAACTTCAAAATGGCCAGCATGGTCACCACTAGAGATTAGCGAACTTTTCAAAAATTTGATTGGTTAGTGAAATAATACTGTTATTCAGATTAACATGCAGATTACCGACATCGCTTTTAGAATCACTGCCGCACAGCAGCACAATTACAGAGCCTGGTGGTGGCATCAGTGCCAGGAGACCATATAGTGACTGATTGACACAGCGTGGAGGTGTTGGCAGCATGAGGAGACCATATAGTGGCTGAATGGCACAGCGTGGAGGTGTTGGCAGCATGAGGACACCATATAGTGGCTGATTGACACAGCGTGGAGGTATTGGCAGCATGAGGAGACCATATAGTGGCTGAAAGGCACAGAGTGGAGGTGTTGGCAGCATGAGGACACCATATAGTGACTGAATGACACAGCATGGACATGTTGTCAGCTTGAGGAGACCATATAGTGGCTGAATGGCACAGCATGGAGGTGTTGGCCGCATGAGGAGACCATATAGTGGATGAATGGCACAGCCCAAAGTTGCCAGCAGCATGAGTAAGCACTAGGCCTTCACAATCCCTAAGATTAAAAGATGAATTAAGAAATGTAAACCGAAGATTTTAGATAGCGGGTGCTACCTATGAGAAAATGTGAAATTCCCAGACCCAGGCCAAACAGCGGCATCAGTAACCCATATATTGCCTGAATGACACAGCCTGGAGTTAGCTGATGCACGAGTACACACCAGGGCTTCACAATCCCCCCAAAAAAACATCACAATTTTAGAAATTTTTGAAAAAGATTTTGGATAGCGGGTGCTACCTATGAGAAAATTTAAAATTCCCAGACCCAGGCCCCACAGCGGCATCAGTTACCCATATATTACCTGAATGACACAGCCTGGAGTTGGCTGATGCACGAGTACACACCAGGGCTTCACAATCCCCCCCACCAAAAAACACCACAATTGTAGAAATTCTTGAAAAAGATTTTGGATAGTGGGTGCTACCTATGAGAAAATTTGAAATTACCAGACCCAGGCCCCACAGCAGAATCAGTAACCCATATATTGCCTGAATGACACAGCCTGGAGTTGGCTGATGCATGAATACACACCAGGGCTTCACAATCCCCCCCAAAAACACCACAATTTTAGAAATTTTTGAAAAAGATTTTGGATAGCGGGTGCTACCTATGAGAAAATTAGAAATTACCAGACCCAGGCCCCACAGCGGCATCAGTAACCCATATATTGCCTGATTGACACAGCCTGGAGTTGGCTGATGCACGAGTTCACACCAGGGCTTCACAATCCCCCCCAAAAACCACCACAATTTTAGAATTTTTCGAAAAAGATTTTGGATAGCGGGTGCTACCCATGAGGAAATTTGAAATTCCCAGACCCAGGCCCAGCAGCGCCATAATTTTTTTATTTGAAATTTAAAACAACCTTTGCATGTCCCGGACCCTAGCGTGTGGGTACGAAGGACCAAATCCAACAAGCCCCCACAGGGCTCATGTGGCCGTGAGATTTAGGCGCAACGTCTCCATTGCCCTGACCGGCCATTGTTTCCAAGACTTCTTGCCAAGGCAAACCATGTGAAGAACAACGTGACACTGCCGTGACCTGCACACATGGTATGCTGAAGGGCCACTGAGACTTGTCCGGGCAGTGGAGGCTTAAGACACAGTGGAGGATGTGGAGGCGGAGTAGCACACTGTCGCAGGACCAATGGGCTGACAGAGTGTAGCGGGAAGCAGCATTGAGTACACACCAGGGCTTCAGAATCCCAAAGAAAAAACAAACATTTTTAAAATAATCTTAAGAATATTTAGGACAGCGGGTGCTACCTATATATTGCCTGAATGACACAGCCTGAAGTTGGCTGATGCATGAGTACACACTAGGGCTTCACAATCCCTCCAAGAAAATACAACGATTGTAGAAATTTATGAAGAAGACTTTTGGATAGTGGGTGCTGTCACGATGCCGGCTGGCAGGAGGTGGATCCTCTGTGCCAGCGAGGGATTGGCGTGGACCGTGCTAGTGGACCGGTTCTAAGAGGCTACTGGTTTTCACCAGAGCCCGCCGCAAAGCGGGATGGTCTTGCTGCGGCAGTAGCAACCAGGTCGTATCCACTAGCAACGGCTCAACCTCACTGACTGCTGAGAAGGCGTGGGACAGAAGGACAAGGTAGAGGCAAGGTCAGACGTAGCAGAAGGTCGGGGGCAGGCGGCAAGGTTCGTAGTCAGGATGGATAGCAGAAGTTCAGGTACACAGGCTTTGGACACACTAAACGCTTTCACTGGCACAAGGCAACAAGATCCGGCAAGGGAGTGCATGGGAGGAGATCAGATATAGCCAGGGAGCAGGTGGAAGCCAATTAAGCTAATTGGGCCAGGCACCAATCATTGGTGCACTGGCCCTTTAAGTCTCAGAGAGCTGGCGCGCGCGCGCCCTAGAGAGCGGAGCCGCGCGCGCCAGCACATGACAGCAGGGGACCGGGACGGGTAAGTGACCTGGGATGCGATTCGCGAGCGGGCGCGTCCCGCTGTGCGAATCGCATCCCCGACGGCCATGACAGTGCAGCGCTCCCGGTCAGCGGGACTGACCGGGGAGCTGCAGGGAGAAAGACGCCGTGAGCGCTCCGGGGAGGAGCGGGGACCCGGAGCGCTAGGCGTAACAGTACCCCCCCCCTTAGGTCTCCCCTTTTTTTTGTCCGGTGACTGCCTCCCCTGGGATGAGGACACCGGGAAAGAATGGATGGTTTCCTCAATGGCAGGCAGTACAGCAGGAGTAGGAATGGGGAGGGAGGGCAGAGGGTGAAGCTTGGCACGGGGCAGGGAGACACAAGGACGGGAGCCATGAGGAGGCACAGAGGCTTGCCTGACGGGACTGGGAGGGGGGGAGAGGCACTTCCTGTGGCAGGCAGAGTCCCAGTACTTGATCTCCCCGGTGGTCCAATCAAGGGTGGGCGAATGAAGCCGGAGCCATGGCAGACCGAGGAGGACCTCAGAGGTACAGCCGGGGAGAACGAAGAGCTCAATCCTCTCGAGGTGGGGTCCAATAGACATGAGGAGGGGTTCTGTGCGGTAACGCACGGTGCAGTCCAATCTGGCTCCGTTGACCGCGGAAATGTAGAGCGGCTTGACGAGACGGGTCACCGGGATGCTGAATTTATTCACAAAGGACTCCAATATAAAATTTCCAGAGGCACCAGAGTCCAAGCAGGCCACGGCTGAGAGGGAGGAGTTGGCTGAAGAAGAGATCCGCACGGGCACCGTGAGACGTGGAGAAGCAGACTTAGAGCCAAGAGACGCCACACCCACGTGAGCTGGGTGCGTGCGTGCGTTTCCCAGGCGTGGAGGACGGATAGGGCAATCCACCAAGAAATGCTCGGTACTGGCACAGTACAGACAGAGATTTTCTTCTCTACGGCGATTCCTTTCTTCCTGGGTCAGGCGAGACCGATCCACTTGCATGGCCTCCTCGGCGGGAGGCCCAGGCGTAGACTGCAAAGGATGCTGTGGGAGAGGTGCCCAGAGATCTAAGTCTTTTTCCTGGCAGAGCTCTTGGTGTCGCTCAGAAAAACGCATGTCAATGCGGGTAGCCAAATGGATGAGTTCTTGGAGGTTGGCAGGAATCTCTCGTGCGGCCAGCACATCCTTGATGCGACTGGATAGGCCTTTTTTAAAGGTCGCGCAGAGAGCCTCGTTATTCCATGATAACTCGGAAGCAAGAGTACGAAATTGGATGGCGTACTCGCCCACTGAAGAATTACCCTGGACCAGGTTCAACAGGGCAGTCTCGGCAGAAGAAGCTCGGGCTGGCTCCTCGAAGACACTCCGGAGTTCAGCGAAGAAGGCCTGGACTGTGGCTGTGGCAGGATCATTGCGGTCCCAGAGCGGTGTGGCCCAAGACAAGGCCTTTCCTGAAAGAAGGCTTACTACGAACGCCACCTTAGACCGTTCTGAAGGAAACAAGTCCGACAACATCTCCATATGCAGGGAACACTGAGACAAAAATCCACGGCAGAGTTTAGAGTCCCCATCAAATTTGTCCGGCAGGGACAAGCGGAGGTTAGGAGCGGCCACTCGCTGCGGAGGAGGTGCAGGAACTGGCGGAGGAGATGGTTGCTGCTGTAGCAGAGGCAGAAGTTGCTGTAACATGGCGGTCAACTGCGACAGCTGCTGTCCTTGTTGGGCAATCTGCTGCGATTGCTGAGCGACCACCGTGGGAAGATCAGCGAGACTTGGCAGCGGCACCTCAGCGGGATCCATGGCCGGATCTACTGTCACGATGCCGGCTGGCAGGAGGTGGATCCTCTGTGCCAGCGAGGGATTGGCGTGGACCGTGCTAGTGGACCGGTTCTAAGAGGCTACTGGTTTTCACCAGAGCCCGCCGCAAAGCGGGATGGTCTTGCTGCGGCAGTAGCAACCAGGTCGTATCCACTAGCAACGGCACAACCTCACTGACTGCTGAGAAGGCGTGGGACAGAAGGACAAGGTAGAGGCAAGGTCAGACGTAGCAGAAGGTCGGGGGCAGGCGGCAAGGTTCGTAGTCAGGATGGATAGCAGAAGTTCAGGTACACAGGCTTTGGACACACTAAACGCTTTCACTGGCACAAGGCAACAAGATCCGGCAAGGGAGTGCATGGGAGGAGATCAGATATAGCCAGGGAGCAGGTGGAAGCCAATTAAGCTAATTGGGCCAGGCACCAATCATTGGTGCACTGGCCCTTTAAGTCTCAGAGAGCTGGCGCGCGCGCGCCCTAGAGAGCGGAGCCGCGCGCGCCAGCACATGACAGCAGGGGACCGGGACGGGTAAGTGACCTGGGATGCGATTCGCGAGCGGGCGCGTCCCGCTTTGCGAATCGCATCCCCGACGGCCATGACAGTGCAGCGCTCCCGGTCAGCGGGACTGACCGGGGAGCTGCAGGGAGAAAGACGCCGTGAGCGCTCCGGGGAGGAGCGGGGACCCGGAGCGCTAGGCGTAACAGGTGCTACCTATGAGAAAATTTTATATTCCCAGACCCAGGCCCAGCAGCGCCATCAGTAAACCATATATTGCCTGAATGACACAGGCTGGAGTTGGCTGATGCATGAGTATGCACCAAAGCTTCACAATCCCTAATAAAAAAGACAAACATTTTTGACGAAAAATGTTAACGAAAATTTAGGACAGCAGGTGCTCTCTATATATTACCAGAATGACGCAGCCTGGAGTTGGCTGCAGCATGAGGAGACCATTGAAATGTGTGATTATTTTATTTGAAATTTAAATCGAAATTTGTGTCCCAGACCCCGCCGTGTGGGTACAAAGGACCTAATCTCACAAGCACCCACAGGGCTCATGTGGCCGTAAGATGTAGGCGCAACGTCTCCATAGCCCTGACCGGCCAATTTTGGTTTTTGTACCTTTGTTTAAGAACAAGCGCATATCCAAGAGTCCAGAAGACTCTATAATGCAGGACGGTGGACCACCAAAAGACATTTTTCTATAAAATAATTTTTTATGAAATAAAGAAGCAGAGTTCATCCCTCTGCATATTTTTTTTTTGAAAATTTTACTTAAAAAATCACACGCAACAATCGTTCAATGGTGTAATTGTTATTATTGTGGAAAATTCAAGTTTATTACTGTGATAATTATCAGAAAATTTGAAAAAAACACTACCCAAGAGTGTTTAATAACCCCATACATTGCACCATAAATGTTGAAATTTAAATTAAGCATGTATGTATGTATTTCAAAAATCCTAAAATTAAAGGCCCAAACCCAGAAGCATCATGAAGTCAAGTAGTTCTTGAAAGACACAGGAGCAGTCAGGAGTAGGCATCAGCAGTACCAAAGAGGCTTTAATAACCCCTTACATTGCGGATAACCCGCTGAACCCTGTTCGCGATAGGGATCAGGGATTGCAATTATTTTCCAGGAAAGAAGAATCTCAACTAAGCGTGGGTCATAAGCTCGGGTTCATTAAGTCCCTGCCCTTTGTACACACCGCATGTCTCTACTACCGATTGGATGGTTTAGTGAGGTCCTCGGATCGGCCCCGGCGGGGTAGGAGAAGGCCCTAGCAGAGCGCCGAGAATTTAAAAATCATAGTTGAAATTTGCATTAAGCATGTATTAGCTACTGCTAATCTTCCAAAAATTGAAGGCCCAAGGCCTGAGGCATCAGGGAGGCAATTATTTCCTGGAAGACACAGAATGAGTCAGGAGCAGTCAGGAGCAGTACCCAAGAGGGTTTCATAACCAACCCCTTACATTTAAAGATCAATGTTGAAATTTGCATTAAGCATGTATTTAGCTACTGCAAAACATCCAAAAATGTAAGGCGCAAGGCCTGAGGCATCGGGGAGGCAAGTAGTTCCCGATAGACACAGAATGAGTCAGGAGCAGTCAGGAGCAGTACCCAAGATGGTTTCATAACCATCCCCTTACATTTAAAGATGAATGTTGAAATTTGCATTAAGCATGTATTTAGCTACTGCTAAACATCCAAAAATTGAAGGCCCAAGGCCTGAGGGCAGGGAGGCAAGTAGTTCCTGAAAGACACAGAATGAGTATGGAGAAGGCATTCACAGTACCCAAGAGGGTTTCATAACCCCTTACATTTAAAGATCAATGTTGACATTTGCATTAAGCATGTATTTAGCTACTGCTAAACATCCAAAAATTGAAGGCCCAAGGCTTGAGGGCAGGGAGGCAAGTAGTTCCTGAAAGACACAGAATGAGTATGGAGAAGGCATTCACAGTACCCACAAGGGTTTCATAACCCCTTACATTTAAAGATCAATGTTGACATTTGCATTAAGCATGTATTTAGCTTACTGCTAAACATCCAAAAATTGAAGGCCCAAGGCCTGAGGGCAGGGAGGCAAGTAGTTCCTGAAAGACTTTAAATCAACTCTAAATAACTATACAGCTAAATATATACCAAAGGGGAACAAATATAAACGATTAAAACTAAATCCTACATGGCTGACAAATGATGTTAAAAGAGCAATAAACAACAAAAAAATAGCCTTCAAAAAATACAAATCTGATGGGTCAGCTATAACATTTAAACAGTACAAAGAGCTTAATAAAATCTGTAAAAATGTAATAAAAACAGCAAAAGTTCAAAATGAAAGACAGATGGCAGAAAGCAAAACTAATCCTAAATATTTTTTTAGATATATAAATGCAAAAAAACCAAGGACAGAGCATGTAGGGCCCCTTAATAATGATAATGGGGAGGCTGTCACAGGCGATAAAGAGAAAGCGGAGCTACTGAATGGGTTCTTTAGTTCTGTATATACTAGGGAAGAAGGAGGAGCTGACATTGGACAGGTCAGTGCTGGTAACACATCAAGTAATGTACTGAACTGGCTTAATGTAGAGATGGTACAAGGTAAGTTAAGTAATATAAATGTAAGCAAATCTCCAGGGCCAGATGGATTGCACCCAAGAGTTCTTAGAGAGGTAAGTTCAGTAATGTCTGTACCCCTGTTCATGATATTTAGAGATTCACTGGTGTCTGGTATTGTGCCAAGGGACTGGCGCAAGGCGAATGTGGTGCCAATCTTCAAAAAGGGCTCTAGGTCTTCCCCAGGAAACTATAGACCGGTAAGTTTAATGTGCATTGTGGGTAAATTGTTTGAAGGACTTATACGGGATTACATACAGGAATACATAGGGGATAATTGTATTATGAGTGATAGCCAGCATGGGTTTACTAAGGATAGAAGTTGTCAAACCAATCTAATTTGCTTTTATGAAGAGGTGAGTAGAAGCCTTGACAGAGGAATGGCTGTGGATATAGTGTTTCTGGATTTTGATAAAGCATTTGATACTGTCCCTCATAGATGTCTGACAGGTAAGTTAAGGTCTTTGGGTTTGGAAATTTTAGTTTGTAACTGGATTGAACACTGGCTCATGGATCGTACCTAGAGAGTGGTTATCAATGATTCGTACTCTGATTGGTCCCCGGTAATTAGTGGTGTACCCCAAGGTTCTGTACTGGGACCGCTGTTGTTTAATTTATTTATCAATGATATAGAGGATGGCATGAACAGCTCTGTTTCTATCTTTGCAGATGACACCAAGCTTTGTAGCACAGTACAGTCTATAGAGGAGGTGTATAGGTTACAAGATGACTTGGATAGACTAAGTGTCTGGGCATCCACTTGGCAAATGAGGTTCAATGTGGATAAATGTAAAGTTAAGCATCTGGGTACTAATAACCTGCATGCGTCGTATGTCTTAGGGGGGATTAAACTGGCAGAGTCACTGGTAGAGAAGGATCTGGGTGTACTTGTAGATCACAGACTACAGAATAGCATGCAATGTAAGGCTGCTGCTTCCAAAGCCAGCAGGATATTAACATGTATCAAAAGAGGCATGGACTCAAGGGACAGGGACATAATACTCCCCCTTTATAAAGCATTGGTACGGCCTCACATGGAATATGCTGTTCAGTTTTGGTCACCTGTCCAGGGACACTGTGGAGCTGGAAAGGGTGCAGAGACGCGCGACTAAACTAATATGGGGCATGGAACATCTTAGCTATGAGGAGCGATTAAAGGAGTTACAATTGTTTAGTCTTGAGAAGAGACGTTTAAGGGGAGATATAATAAACATATATAAGTATATTAATGGCCCATACAAAAAATATGGATAAAAACTGTTCCAGGTTAAACCCCCGCAAAGGACGAGGGGGCACTCCCTCCGTCTGGAGAAGAAAAAGTTTAGTCTCAAGGGGCGACACGCCTTCCTTACCATGAGAACTGTGAACTTATGGAACAGTCTACCTCAGGAACTGGTCACAGCAGGAAAGATTAACAGCTTTAAAACAGGATTAGATATTATGCTTATGAATTAGATTAGATATGAAAGCTTATGAAGAAATATAAAATCCCATCCCTTCCCCAATATCGCGCCACACCCCTACCCTTCAATTCCCTGGTTGAACTTGATGGACATATGTCTTTTTTTGACCGTACTAACTATGACACAGAATGAGTACGGAGCAGGCATTCGCAGTACCCAAGAGGGTTTCATAACCCCTTACATTTAAAGATCAATGTTGACATTTGCATTAACCCCTTCACGACGAGCGACGTACATGTACGGCGCCGCGAAGTGTCACTTGGCGCGCGGCGACGTACATGTACGTCGCGGGGTTCCGGGAGCGCCGCGTCACCGGTAGCGGTGATCGGACCGGGATGACTGCTGTTATCTAACAGCAGGCATCCCGGCACATCGCCAAGGGGGGTCCTGAGACCCCCCCATGACCGCGATGCGCGCAAATCGCAGGTCAATTCAGACCTGCGATCTGCGCGATTCCGGGTCATACGGGTCACTGGTGACCCGGTGACCCGGAAAATAAGAGGGATCGTAGGTGTCCGAGACACCCTAGATCCCCCTAAAGGGATAGGAGTTTGGTGGCAGGGTTGCCACCCCTCCTATCCCTGCTATTGGTCGGCCGAGCGACCGACCGATAGCAGACCGGGGGAGGGGGGGTTAAAGTTCGGTTCCCCCGCTTTGCCCACCTATCGGTGTCCGGGCAAAACGGGGGAACCGTCCAGGGAGGGTCGGCGCCGAAGGTCCCTACCTGGATCCCGGATCGCGATCCTCCATGCGGGGATCCCCCACGTGCGGCGGCGGCGGCTTCCGGGTCCTGCTAGGTGAGTTGTTGCCTAGCAACATCCGGAGGGCCACAGTTTACAGTGGTCTCTAAACCGTGGCCCTCCAGATGTTGCAAAACTACAACTCCCAGCATGCCCAGACAGCTGTTTGCTGTGTGGGCATGCTGGGACTTGTAGTTTTGCAATATTTAGAGGGGTTCAGGTTGTAGATCACTAAGTGGTCTCAAACTGTAGCCCTCCAGATGTTGCAAAACTACAACTCTCAGCATGCCCAGACAGCAGTTTGCTGGCTGGGCATGCTGAGAGTTGTAGTTTTGCAACATCTGGAGGGCTACAGTTTGAGACCACTTAGTGATCTACAACCTGAACCCCTCTAAATATTGCAAAACTACAACTCCAAGCATTCAGGAACAGCATAAGGCTGTCTTGGCATGCTGGGAGTTGTACTTGCGTGCCTCCAGCCATTGCATAACTACATCTCCCAGCATGCCCTTCCGCAATCAGTACATGCTGGGAGTTGCAGTTTTGCAACAGCTGGAGGCACACTGGTTGGAAAATACTGAGTTAGGTCATAGAACCTAACTCAAGGTTTTCCAGCCAGTGTGCCTCCAGCTGTTGCAAAACTACAACTCCCAGCATGCATGGTCTGTCAGTGCATGCTGGGAGTTGTAGTTTTGACCCCCCTCCCGTGTCAATGTACAGGCTACATTCACACTGGCGGCAGATTACAGTGAGTTCCCCGCTGCAAATTTGAGATGCGGCAAATTTTCCGCCGCAGCTCAAACTCCTAGCGGGAGACTCAGTGTAATCTGCCGCCAGTGTGAATGTAACCTAAAAACACTACACTACACTAACATAAAATAAAGAGTAAAACACTACATATACACACGTACACTGCCCCCCCACCCCCCACCCCCCTTCTCCAATAAAAATTAAAAACGTATTGTACGGCAGTGTTTCTAAGATGGAGCCTCCAGCTGTTGCAAAACAAAAACTCCCAGCATTTCTGGACAGCAATTGACTGTCCAAGCATGCTGGGAGTTTAGCAACAGCTGGAGGCGCCCTGTTTGGGAATCACTGGCGTAGAATACCCCTATGTCCACCCCTATGCAAGTCCCTAATTCAGGCCTCAAATGCACATGGCGCTCTCACTTTGGAGCCCTGTCGTATTTCAAGGCAACAGAATAGGGTCACATATGGGGTATCGCCGTACTCGGGAGAAATTGCCTAACAAATTTTGGGGGGCTTTTTCTCCTTTTACCCCTTATGAAAAGGAACAGTTGGGGTCTACACCAGCATGTTAGTGTAAAAAAATAAAAAAATTTACACTAACATGCTGGTGTTGCCCTATACTTTTCATTTTCACAAGAGGTAAAAGGGAAAAACGCCCCCCAAAATTTGTAACACAATTTCTCCCGAGTACGGAGATACCCCATATGTGGGCGCAAAGTGCTCTGGGGGCGCACAACAAGGCCCAGAAGGGAGAGTGCCCCATGTACATTTGAGGTGATTTGCACAGAGGTGGCTGATTGTTACAGCAGTTCTGACAAACGCAAAAAAAAAAAAAAACACACCCACATGTGACCCCATTTCGGAAACTACACCCCTCACGGAATGTAATGAGGAGTGCAGTGAGAATTTACACCCCACAGGTGTCTGACGGATCTTTGGAACAGTGGTCCGTGAAAATGAAAAATTTTGCACAGCCCACTGTTCCAAAGATCTGTCAGACACCAGTGGGGGGTAAATGCTCACTGTACCCCTCATTACATTCTGGGACTAGTGAGGGGTCTAGTTTCCAAAATGGTATGCCATGTGGGGGTTATTTTGCTGTTCTGGCACCATAGGGGCTTCCTAAATGCGACATGCCCCCCGAGCAAAATTTGCTCTCAAAAAGCCAAATATGACGCCTTCCCTTCTGAGCATTGTAGTTCGCCCGTAGTGCACTTCAGGTCCACTTATGGGGTACCTCCATACTCAGAAGAGATGGGGTTACAAATTTTGGGGGGTCTTTTCTGCTATTAACCCTTGCAAAAATGTGAAATTTGGGGGGAAACCCACATTTTAGTGAAATTTTTTTTTTTTTTTTTTACATATGCAAAAGTCGTGAAACACCTGTGGGGTATTAAGGCTAACTTTATCCCTTGTTA
Source organism: Hyla sarda (assembly GCF_029499605.1). Lineage (NCBI taxonomy): Eukaryota > Metazoa > Chordata > Amphibia > Anura > Hylidae > Hyla > Hyla sarda. The sequence goes on from NC_079195.1 coordinate 185,129,593, forward strand.
CGTTCCTCAAGGGGTCTAGTTTCCAAAATGGTATGCCATGTGTTTTTTTTTTGCTGTTCTGGCACCATAGGGGCTTCCTAAAGGTGACATGCCCCCCAAAAACCATTTCAGAAAAACGTACTCTCTAAAATCCCCTTGTCGCTCCTTCGCTTCTGAGCCCTCTACTGCGCCCGCCGAACACTTTACATAGACATATGAGGTATGTGCTTACTCGAGAGAAATTGGGCTACAAATATAGGTATACATTTTCTCCTTTTACCCCTTGTAAAAATTCAAAAATTGGGTCTACAAGAACATGCGAGTGTAAAAAATGAAGATTTTGAATTTTCTCGTTCACTTTGCTGCTTTTCCTGTGAAACACCTAAAGGGTTAAAACATTTACTGAATGTCATTTTGAATACTTTAGGGGGTGTAGTTTTTATAATGGGGTCATTTGTGGGGTATTTCTAATATGAAGACCCTTCAAATCCACTTCAAACCTGAACTGGTCCCTGAAAAATTGCGAGTTTGAAAATTTTGTGAAAAATTGGAAAATTGCTGCTGAACTTTGAAGCCCTCTGGTGTCTTCCAAAAGTAAAAACTCGTCAATTTTATGATGGAAATATAAAGTAGACATATTGTATATGTGAATCCAAAAAAAAAAAATTTGGAATATCCATTTTCCTTACAAGCAGAGAGCTTCAAAGTTAGAAAAATGAAAATTTTTTAATTTTTTCATCAAATTTTGGAATTTTTCACCAAGAAAGGATACAAGTTACCACAAAATTTTACCACTTAGTTAAAGTAGAATATGTCACGAAAAAACATTCTCAGAATCAGATTGATAACAGAAAGCATTCCAGAGTTATTAATGTTTAAAGTGACAGTGGTCAGATTTGCAAAAAAGGGCTTCGTCCTAGAGGTGAAAATGGGCTCCGTCCTTAAGGGGTTAAGCATATATTTAGCTACTGCTAAACATCCAAAAATTAAAGGCCCAAGGCCAGAAGCATCAGTGAGGCAAGTAGTTCCTGAAAGACACAGGCTGAGCCAGGAGCAGGCAATCGCAGTACCAGAGAGGGTTTCATAACCCTAATTGATAACCCAAGAGGGTTTCATAACCAACCATAATTGGGAAATGTTGGTGTAGCAGCATGGCCAATCTACTCTGAGGCATCTGGCATTGGTGGCTGGAAATCCTGGCTGATCCATCCCTGATTCATCTTGACAAACATCAGTCTCTCCACATTTTTAGCGGACAGACAAGTTTGCCTTGGGGTGACTATGGCCCCGGCCGCACTAAACACCCGCTCTGATGGCACACTACTGGCCAGGCAGGACAGCTTTTAGACATGTGCCGAGGAAAAATTTTCATTTATTTTCGTTTCTTTTTTTGTTTTTTATAAAATTTTCGGTTCAGCAATATTTTCAGTTTTGATTTTCAGATACATTCGGTATTCAGGTGTCCAGGTTTCATTTTTTTTCAGATACATTCGGTATTTGGGTGTCTGGTTGGTTAATTTTTTCGGATACATTCGGTATTCGGGTTTCCGGGGGCTCATTTTTTCGGATACATTCAGTATTCGGGTGTCTGGGTTTGATGTTTTTTCGGATACATTCGTATTCGGGTGGGTTTGATTTTTCGTATACATTCGGTATTCGGGTACATTCAGGTAAATCTTTTTTAAGCAGGGGACCATTATCGGGAGTGTGTGTGTGCAGGAAAAGAGGGCAGCCGCAGAGATCGGAACATTGGAAGACAGGTAAGATAATATAATTTTATGTGATTTATATTAATACATAATGTAATGTTTAATGAATGAATGAGTAAATGAATGAATGAATGAAAGAATGAATGCTGTATGAATGATTGATGTGTTTGATCGATGTGTTTGATTGTCGGTGATTTATGTATAACATGATGTTATACATAAATCCCCCGACAATCAAACGCATCGATCAAACTGTTGCAAAACTACAACACCCACCCAGCATGCGGCTGTCTGGGCATGCTGGGAGTTGTAGTTTGGCATACTTTGGCAAACACACGCATTCGCGCAATGCTTTTTAATTCATTTTTTAATTCCGCTGGCTTTTGTCAGAAATGGGTTACCAGGTCAATGACATGCATAGTAATTGCCGTGGGAACATTTTTCATTCATAAAACCGCAGACTTAATTGGATAATTGCAGTGTAGAATGTTTGGTGTCTTAAGCGTTCTACACGGCAATTATCCAATTAAGCCTGCAGTTTTATGAATGAAAAATGTTCCCACAGCAATTACTATGCATGTCATTGACCTCAATCACCCGACGATTAAACACATCAATCATTCATACAGCATTCATTCATTCATTCATTCATTTACTCATTCATTCAATATTACATTATGTATTAATAAATTATTAATACATACAGAAATGTTGAATGAATGAGTAAATGAATGAATGAATGAATGAATGCTGTATGAATGATTGATGTGTTTGATCGATATGTTTGATTGTCGGGTGATTGAGGTTAATAACATGCATAGTAATTGCCGTGGGAACATTTTTCATTCATAAAACCGCAGACTTAATTGGATAATTGCAGTGTAGAATATTTGGTGTCCTAAGCGTTCTACACGGCAATTATCCAATTAATCCTGCAGTTTTATGAATGAAAAATGTTCCCACGGCAATTACTATGCATGTCATTGACCTGGTAACCCATTTCTGACAAAAGCCAGCGGAATTTGAAAATGAATTAAAAAGCATTGCGCAAATGCGTGTGTTAGCCAAAGTGTGCCTCCAGCCGTTGCAAAACTACAACTCCCAGCATGCCCAGACCGCCGCATGCTGGGTGGGTGTTGTAGTTTTGCAACAGCTGGAGGCCCCCTTGTAACAGTAAAACAATAACTAACAATCAGAAACAGTGTAGTGCAAGGAACAATAAAAAAATTAGAAAAAATTCTTTACTTTCTTTTTTTTACCGCATGCATTCGGTAAATAATTAATGCATTTGTTTTCGGATAAGGAATGCATTTGTTTTTTTACCGCATGCATTCGGAGAAAAACGAATGCATTCGTTATGTTGCTATTCATTTTATCGTTGCTATTCGGAAATATTCAAAAATGTTTTCGTGCATTCAGAACGGCCCGAATGCACGAAAACGGCAAAATTCGGTAAATTTGACATTCGTGCCGAACCGAATTGCACATGTCTAACAGCTTTTCCAGGGCAAACTCTGCTAATTGTGGCCATAAATCAAGTTTGGCTGCCCTGAAGTCCAGCAGATCTTCAATGGTTTTTGGCATGGCCATGTCAAGGTATGCCACCACCTGCTGGTTCAGGTCCTGCTCCATGTCTACCTGCTGCTGATGAGTTGCTTCACTATGCGGGTGAAGAAAGCTACTCATCAGCGACTGTAGACTCAGGCTGCTGCTGATTGAGCTGGTACTGCTCCTGCCACCCCTCCCCTCCCCAGCAGCCATGGCAGTGGAAGGTGAGCGCAGAGGGCCCCCCGAGTCAGACCTGCGAGTGGATGGACCATGTGGCCGATAGGCATCAGCCAACTGACTACGTAGAATCTCTCTGTAGTAGGTCAGTTTGTCCTCCCTCTCAGTGGGTGTAAAAAAGGCCCCGATTTTTGGGACGGTAGCGAGGGTCTAATAGGGTGAAGATCCAGAAGTCATCCCGCTGACAAATTTTGACAATTCGAGGGTCACTACGCAAGCAACTGAGCATGCATCGTGCCATTTGCGCCAGTGACTCGGAGGGACTACCTGCCTCCATCTCCACTGCATACTGCCAAGGTGTGTCTGGGTCCTCTGTCTCAACTTCCTCATAACCCTCCAGCTCCTCTGGCTGCTCCTGCTCCTCCTCTCCGAAGACTAGAAACATCGGCCATCTCATCCAACCTAAACTGTGCTCCGCTCTGCCCCTCATCATCCTCCTCCTCCAGTTCAGCCCCCACAGGGCTCATGTAGCCTTGAGATGTAGGTGCAATGTCTCCATTGCCGTGACCAGCCATGATTTCAAGAATTTTTTGTAGGAAATGTAGCAGTGGAATTACGTTGTTCATGGCGTAATCCAGGCGACTCACAAATAATGTGGCTTCCTCAAAGGGCCTCAGCAAACGGCAGGTGTCACTATCTGCTTGGATCATCAAGAAATCGGTGATGGCTTTTCTTTGTTCTTATAGTCTGTCCAACATATGAAGGGTGGAATTCCAATGTGTGGCAACGTCACAAATAAGACTATGTTGTGGGATACCGTTCTGACGCTGCAGCTCAAGGAAGGTGTGCTTGGCGGTGTACGAGTGGCTGAAGTGCATGCACAGTTTCCTTGCCATTTTCAGGATGTTTTGCAAATGGGGTGAAGACTTGAGGAAGTGCTTGACAACCAGATTCAACACGTGTGCCATGCAGGGCGCATGTTTCACACTTCCTTGTCGCAGCGTGGACACAATGTTCTTCCCGTTGTCGGTCACCATGGTTCCCATTTCCAGGCAACACCACCTCCCACGTCACTCTCCGCATCACTACTTGGCCGCCTAGTCCAGTAGCTGCTGACTGTCCTCTATTAGATCGTCCTCAGTAAATAGTGGAGCTGAACCCACAGCATAAGATACTTCTCTAGGAGAGGGAACAGCATAGGAAAAAGGCAATGGGAGAACAGGGACTGCTCCCGGGCCATGCCAACTGAGAGTTGTGTCTGAGGAACCCACCGACTGTTGACTCCCATAATCCCCTGCCCCATGTACTCACATGTGGATCCGCCATCTTAGGTCTCCAATAGCCTGGAACGCTGTCAAATGGAGTTTAATGAAGCGATTCGTGCGATCGAATCGCGGCGATATTCGCATTCGTTGCGAATTGATTTTTTCATGAAATTCGTAACGAATTCGGGTTCGTCAACTTCGATTCGCTCATCTCTAGCCACCACCCATCTTGAAAAGTTTCCCCACTCACATATACTAATGTGCCCCAAACAGGAAGTTAATATCACTAACCATTCCCATTTTATTAAGGTGTATCCATATAAATGGCCCACCCTGTAGATTTCTTGGTCATGACTCCAAATTTACATCTACTAAGTGTTTGGAAATGGTCTGAGTAGAAAGAGTAGTGTATAATGAAGGTGCCACCTGTGTCTGGATGGAGGACAAGAAAACTGAGGGAGCTGCTCATATTTACTGGTGGATCAAATGATCCTCTCTATCTGTGATCTGGGCTAACAGTAGACAGGATCATTTAATCGCTGGTGCCTGTTCGCCATGTGTGCGTCCCCTCATGTAACCACTGCTCCCAACACCTCCAAACAGTTCGGTCTCAGCAGCCTAGATGTTAAGCAGTTTGTTAAAATGACCGTCCAGCTTCTCTCAGTCCAATGATGAGCCTCCACTCACCAATGGTATACTACCCATAAGTAGCCTCTGAGAGCCTTTTTACAGGACAAGGTATAAAGTACTTCTATGCCCTCTTGTGGTAAGACCACACCTGTAATTAGTTACATATCTGCCTGATACATAACTACATGCAGAGTTTTGCAGCAATTCAATTTGACATTTCTGTCTGGGTGCATTATTATTTTTTTTTTACAATGCATAGTACAGGCTTATTTACATGTACCCCTATACACAACATCTACATACATATTTATTGCCATTGAGGTCCCTGTGGCTCCAATTACCCCCTCATATGTATTCTCTATACAGTATATATAAAACTCAACGTGTGTGTATGTATGTGTGTATGTATGTATCTGTATGTGTATGTTCCAGCATCACGTCCAAACGGCTAAAGATATTAACATGAAACTTGGCACACATGTTACTTATATGTCAACACCAAACATAGGATAGGTGATTTAACCCTTACTCACCCCCATTTGCCAGGGGCGGGGTTTATGTTTAAAGTCCCATACAAGTCAATGGGAAATATATGTTACTGCATAACTTCCAAACGGCTGGAGATATTTCGATAATACTTGGTCACATGTTACTTATATGTCCACTTAAAATATAGGATAGTTAATTTAACCCATAACTACCCCCATTTGTGAGGGTCGGGGTTTTTGTTTAAAGCCCCATGCAAATCAATGGGAAAAGTATGTTCCAACATAACTTCCGTACGGCTGGAGATATTTCAATAACTGGTACACATATTACGGGTCGGGATAGGAGGTCAACATAGGAGGTAGGGATAGGAGGACGGGATAGGAGGACGCGATAGGAGGACAGGGATAGGAGGATCGGGATAGGAGGTCAGGATAGGAGGACCGGGATAGGAGGACCGGGATAGGAGGATCGGGATAGGAAGTCAGGATGGGAGGTTGGGATAGGAGGTCAGGATAGGAGGTTGAGATAGGAGAACTGGATTGGAGGTCGGGATAGGAGGTCGAGATAGGAGGTCGAGATAGGAGGACGGTATAGGAGGTCGGTATAGGAGGTCGGGATAGGAAGTGATAGGAGGTCGAGATAGGAGGACGGGATAGGAGGTCGAGATATGAGGATGGGATAGGAGGACGGGATAGGAGGTCGGGATAGGAGGACGGGATGGATGAACGGGATAGGAGGACGGGAAAGGAGGACGGGATAGGAGGACGGGAAAGGAGGACAGGAAAGGAGGACGGGAAAGGAGGACGGGATAGGAGGACGGGAAAGGAGGACAGCATAGGAGGACGGGATAGGAGGACGGGATAGGCGGACGGGAAAGGAGGACGGAAAAGGAGGTCGAGATAGGAGGAAGGGAAAGGAGGTCGAGATAGGAGGACGGGAAAGGAGGTCAAGATAGGAGAACGGAAAAGGAGAACGGGAAAGGAGGACAGGAAAGTAAGTAAAGATAGGAGGACGGGATAGGAGGACGGGATAGGAGGACAGGATAGGAGGTCGGGATAGGAGGTCGGGATATGATGACGGGATAGGAGGTCGGGATATGACAACAATATATGAGGACGGGATATGAAGTCAAAAGCTTCCTCCTTTGTTTATTTTCCTCCCCAACAAGGATTAGGAAGGAAAAACCGGGCAACGCCGGGTACTCAGCTAGTATGGTAATATACAAACAACAGATTGCAATATTAGAGATCTAAACAAGTAGAATGAAGCTCCAACCATCAGTAATATGTATGGGTAAAAGCTGCTTAACCTGTTGGGGATGAAGGGCGTATGGATACACCATCGCATCCCGATACTTAAGGACGGAGGGCGCATTTCCGATCATTGCCGCTCGCTGGGCGGTGATCGGACCGGGATGACTGCTGAAATCGTTCAGCAGGCATCCCGTGCCAATGCTCAGGGGGGTCCATAGATCCTCCCATGTCGGCGCATGATCACCGCAATTCTCCAGTGAGCTCACACTGGCGATTTGCGGCTATTCCGGGTCATACGGGTCTACGGTGACCCAGAAAATAAGGGGAATCGGAGTTGTCCAAGACACCAACGATCCCCCTGAAGGGATAGGAGTGAGGTGGCAGGGGGGCAACCCCTCCTATCGCTGCTATTGGTCGTCTAGAAGCGACGACCAATAGCAGATCGGGGGCGGGGGGGGGTGGGTTAACTTTCAGTTTCTCCGTTCTGCCCACCCACAATAGGCGGGGCAAAACGGGGAAACCGAAGAGGATCGATGCCGAAGATCCACTTACCCATCGGCGTCGGCGACCATCGGCGGCAGAAGAGGACGGTGATGCGGCTCCCTGGATCCTACGGTAGTCGGCGAGTTGCCTAGCAACATCTAGAGGGCTACAGTTTGAGACCACTATATAGTGGTCTCTAAACTGTAGCCCTCCAGATGTTGCAAAACTACAACTCCCAGCATGCCCAGACAGCTGTTTGCTGTGTGGGCATTCTGGGATTTGTAGTTTTGCAACAGCTGGAGGGCTACAGTTCGGAGATCACTGTGCAGTGATCTCTAAACTGTGGCCCTCTAGATCTTGCAAAACTACAACTCCCAGCATGCCCGCACAGCAGTCGATGTCTGGGCATGCTGGGATTTGTAGTTTTGCAACATCTGGAGGGCCGCAATTTGGAGATCACTGTGCAGTGGTCTCTAAACTGTAGCCCTCCAGATGTTGCAAAAGTGCAAATCCCAGCATGCCCAAACAGCTGTCTCAGCATGCTGGGAGTTGTAGTTGCATACCTCCAGCTGTTGCATAACTACATCTCCCAGCATTCCCTTTGGCGATCAGTGCATGTTGGGAGTTGTAGTTTTGCAACAGCTGGAGGCACACTGATTGGAAAATACTGAGTTAGGTAACAGAACCTAACTGAAGGTTTTCCAACCAGTGTGCCTCCAGCCAGGGCCGCCATCAGGGGGGTACAGCCAGTACCCCAGTAAGGGGCCCGAGCTCCCAAGGAGGCCCGGCCCCGCTGCACCCCCCTGCAGTGGCTGGAGGACACATACAGATCAGCCACTGGGTCAGCCTGTCAGAACTCAGGACCTGCGCACCGCAGCTACAGCTGCACACACAGGTCCTGCAGCTAACAGAGTGATACAGTGACCAGAGGTCCGGAGGCTACAGAGTCTACTATATACTGTACAGACAGGACACTCACTGCTGCCTCTACTGTCTGCCTCCTCCTCACTGGTTCTGACTCCTCCTGCTGATGGCACACAGGAACAGGAGCTGCTCAGGGGAAGATCTGCTACACTGGTTGAGAGGAGAGCCTCATCATATTACTGTGCGAGGGAGGCTGAGAGTCCTGCTATGTGTGAGGAGGGGGCTGGATAGGGGGGCCTCTTATGTGGAAAGAAGGGGGCAGGGGGGGCTGAGAGTCCTGCTATGTGTGAGGAGGGAGCTGGATAGGGGGTCCTCTTATGTGGAAAGAAGGGGGCAGGGGGGACTGAGAGTCCTGCTATGTGTGAGGAGGGGGCTGGATAGGGGGGCCTCTTATGTGGAAAGAAGGGGGCAGGGGGGACTGAGAGTCCTGCTATGTGTGAGGAGGGGGCTGGATAGGGGGTCCTCTTATGTGGAAAGAAGGGGGCTGAGAGTCCTGCTATGTATGAGGAGGGGGCTGGATAGGGGGGCCTCTTATGTGGAAAGAAGGGGGCAGGGGGGGCTGAGAGTCCTGCTATGTGTGAGGAGGGGTCTGGATAGGGGGGCCTCTTATGTGGAAAGAAGGGGGGCAGAGGGGCTGAGTCCTGCTATGTGTGAGAAGGGGGCTGGAAAGGGGGGTCCTCTTATGTGGAAAGAAGGGGAGGGGGGGCTGAGAGTCCTGCTATGTGTGAGGAAGGGGCTGGATAGGGGGGCCTCTTATGTGGAAAGAAGGGGGGCAGGGGGGGCTGAGAGTCCTGCTATGTGTTAGGGGAGGGGGGTCTAGATAGTGGGGCCTCTTGTGTGGAGAGAAGGGGGGCTGAGGGGGCTGAGTCCTGCTTTATGTGAGGAGGGGGCTGGAAAGGGGGGGCCTCTTATGTGGAGAGAAGGGGGGCAGGGGGGGCTGAGAGTCCTGCTATGTGTTAGGGGGGGTCTGGATAGGGGGGGCCTCTTATGTGGAAAGAAGGGGGGCAGGGGGGCTGAGAATCCTGCTATGTGTTAGGGGGGGGCTGGATAGTGGGGCCTCTTATGTGGAGAGAAGGGGGCAGGGGGGGCTGAGAGTCCTGCTATGTGTTGGGGGGGGGGGGGTCTGGATAGGGAGGGCCTCTTATGTGGAAAGAAGGGGGGCTGAGAATCCTGCTATGTGTTAGGGGGGGTCTGGATAGGGGGGGCCTCTTATGTGGAGAGAAGGAGGGAAGGGGGGCCGAGAGTCCTGCTATGTGTTGGGGGGGGAGGGTCTGGATAGGGAGGGGCTCTTATGTGGAGAGAAGGGGGTCAGGGGGGCTGAGAGTCCTGCTACGTGTTGGGGGGGGTCTGGATAGGGGGGGACTCTTATGTGGAGAGAAGGTGGGAAGGGGGGCTGAGAGTCCTGCTATGTGTTAGGGGGGGCTGGATAGGGGGGGGCTGTTATGTGGAGAGAAGGGGGCAGGGGGGGGCCGAGAGTCCTGCTATGTATGAGGTGGGGACTGGATGGGGGGGGGCTGTTATGTGGAGAGAAGGGGGGCTGAGAGTCCTGCTATGAATGAGGTGGGGTCTGGATAGGGGGGTGCCTGTTATGTATAGAGAAGGGGGGCAGGGGGGGCTGAGAGTCCTGCTATGTGTTGGGGGGGGGGGACTGGATAGGGGGGGCTGTTATGTGGAGAGAAGGGGGGCTGAGAGTCCTGCTATGTATGAGGTGGGGTCTGGATAGGGGGGTGCCTGTTATGTATAGAGAAGGGGGGCAGGGGGGGCTGAGAGTCCTGCTATGTGTTGGGGGGGGGGTCTAGATAGTGGGGCCTCTTATGTGGAGAGAAGGGGGGCAGGGGGGCTGAGAGTCCTGCTATGTGTGAGGAGGGGGCTGGAAAGGGTGGCCTGTTATGTGGAGAGAAGGGGGAAGGGGGGGCTGAGAGTCCTGCTATGTATGAGGTGGGGTCTGGATAGGGGGGCCTCTTATGTGGAAAGAAGGGGGGCAGGGGGGGCTGAGAAACCTGCTATGTGTTAGGGGGGTCTGGATAGGGGGGCCTCTTATGTGGAGAGAAGGGGGGCAGGGGGGGCTGAGAGTCCTGCTATGTGTTAGGGGGGGTCTGGATAGGGGGGCCTCTTATGTGGAGAGAAGGTGGGAAGGGGGGCTGAGAGTCCTGCTATGTGTTGGGGGGGGTCTGGATGGGGGGGGGCTGTTATGTGGAGAGAAGGGGGTCAGGGGGGCTGAGAGTCCTGCTATGTGTTGGGGGGGGGGGGGGGTCTGGATAGGGGGCCTCTTATGTGGAGAGAAGGTGGGAAGGGGGGCCGAGAGTCCTGCTATGTGTTAGGGGGGGTCTGGATAGGGGGGGCTGTTATGTGGAGAGAAGGGGGGCAGGGGGGGCTGAGAGTCCTGCTATGTATGAGGTGGGGACTGGATAGGGGGGGGGGCTGTTATGTGGAGAGAAGGGGGGGCTGAGAGTCCTGCTATGTATGAGGTGGGGTCTGGATAGTGGGGTCTCTTATGTGGAGAGAAGGGGGGCAGGGGGGGCTGAGAGTCCTGCTATGTGTTGGGGGGGGGTCTAGATAGTGGGGCCTCTTATGTGGAGAAAAGGGGGGCAGGGGGGCTGAGAGTCCTGCTATGTGTTGGGAGGGGGGTCTAGATAGTGGGGCCTCTTATGTGGAGAGAAGGGGGGCAGGGGGGGGCTGAGAGTCCTGCTATGTGTGAGGTGGGGGGGAGGCTGGAGAAGGGAGACCTGCTGTTACTACTGTTTATTGTCTTTTAATTGGGGGACAATATGAATTACACTCAGGTCACCCAGGTGTTTCAGAGTAATCATAATTTATAAATTCTGCCGCTACCTGGGAACTATTCCTTGGGGTGGGTCTCAGGACTAGTTACTCAGGTCCCTGTGCAAAATATAACTGGGAAAATAGTGTAAAAACATTTTTAACAACCGCCTCTCAAAATCTGAAACATTGCGCTGATTGTTTAAATAAAAAAAAATATATATATTTTTTTAATCCTGGCTCCTAGATTCAACACAAATTTGTTAAAAGAGTGCTCTGCTACTTTACTCCTTATCCCCTATCCACAGGATAGAGGATAAGTGTCCGATCCAGAGGGGACCTGGCACAGTGCCCTTGCTCATTTTGCACATGAAGCGGGATTATCTACAGCGTTATGTATTTCTGGCTCTTCCATAGAGATGAATGCGTTAGGAGAGCGACATGCAGGAATTCGTGAGGGGTTTCTGTGGTCGGACCCCTTGCAATCAGAAACGATCTATCTTGTTTATAGGGGATAAGAAGTAAAGTAGCAAAGTACCAGGAGACGGCCAAGGGGGCCCAGGCCTTGAGCTGTGTGAGGGGCCCCAAAATGTCTGATGGCATCCCTGCCTCTAGCTGTTGCAAAAGTACAACTCCCAGAAAGCACGATCTGTCAGTGCATGCAGTGAGTTGTAGTTTTGAATTAGCTGGAGGTCCGCCCCCCCCCCATGTGAATGTACAGGGTACATTCAGACTTGCGGGTTTACAGAGGATTTACTGCTTCAAGTTTTCAAATTTTCGAATTTTCCACCGCAGCGCAAACTCCTAGCGGGAAACTCACCATAAACTGCTGCCAGTGCGAATGTACCCTAAAAACACTAAACTACACTAACACATAATAAAGGGTAAAACACTACATATACAAACCCTTACACTGTCCCCTCAATAAAAATGAAAACGTATCGTATGGCAGTGTTTCCAAAATGGAGCCTCCTGCTGTTGTAAAAAAACAACTCCCAGCATTTCCGGACAGCCACTGACAACAGCTGGAGGCACCCTGTTTGGGAATCACTGGCGTAGAATACCCCTATATCCACCCCTATGCAATCCCTAATTTAGTCCTCAAATACGCATGGCACTCTCTCACTTCGGAGCCCTGTCGTATTTCAAGGAAACAGTTTAGGGCCACATATGGGGTATTTCCGTACTGGGGAGAAATTGCAATACAAATTTTGTGGGGCTTTTTCTCCTTTTACCCCTTGCGAAAAGGAAAAGTTGTGGTCTACACCAGCATGTTAGTGTAAAAAAAAATTTAAATTAACATGCTGGTGCTGCCATATACATTTATTTTCACAAGAGGTAAAAGGAAAAAAAGACCCCAAAATTTGTAACGCAATTTCTCCAGAGTACGGAAATACCCCATATGTGGGGGTAAAATGCTCTGCGGGCGCACAATATGGCTCAGGAGTGAGCGCACTGTGTACATTTAAAGCCTAAATTGGTGATTTGCACAGGGGTGGCTGATTTTACAGTGGTTCTGACATAAACGCAAAAAAATAAATACCCATTTTGGAAACTGCTCCCCTCACAGAACGTAACAAGAGGTAAAGTGAGCCTTAACACCCCACAGGTGTCTGACAAATTTTCGTTAAAGTTGGATGGGAAAATGAAGAAAGCATTTTTTTTCACAAAAATGCTGGTTTTACCCTAAATTTTTCATTTTCACAAGGCAAAATAGGAAAAAAGCCCCCGAAAATTAGTAACCCATTTCTTCTGAGTAAGAACATACCCCATATGTGGACGTCAAGTGCTCTGCTGGCGCACTACAATGCTCAGAAGAGAAGGAGCGCCATTGGGATTTTGGAGAGAAAATTTGTCCTGAATTGAAGGCTACGTGTGTTTACAAAGCCCCCATAGTGCCAGAACAATGGACCGCCCCCCCCCCCCACATGTGACCCCATTTTGGAAACTACATCCCTCACGGAATTTTGTAAGGGGTGCAGTGAGCATTTATGCCCCACCGGTGTCTGACAGAGTTTTGGAACAGTGGTCCATGAAAATGAAAATTGTAATTTTTCATTTGCACAGCCCACTGTTCCAAATATCTGTCAAACGTCAGTGGGGTGTAAATGCTCACTGCACCGCTTATTAAATTCTATGAGGTGTGTATTTTCCAAAATGGGGTCACATGTGGGGGGGGGGGGTTCACTGTTCTGGCACCACGGGGTGCTTTGTAAATGCACATGGGGTTACAAATTTTTGGGGGCATTTTCTCCTATTACCCCTTGTAAAAATGTAAAATTTGAGGAAAAAACAGCATTTTAGTGAAAAAAAATTGTTTTCATTGAGGGGTGTAGTTTCCAAAAATAGTATGCCATGTGTTTTTTTTTTTTTGCTGTTCTGGCACAATAGGGGCTTCCTAAATGCGACATGCCCCCCAAAAACCATTTCAGCAAAATTTGCTTTCCAAAAGCCAAATGTGGGTATTTTCATAGTGTTACAAATATTGGGGTGCATTTTCTCCCATTACCCTTTGTAAGAATTTTTTTTTCATTTACACATCCGACTTTAACGAAAAGTCGTCAAACACCTGTGGGGTATTAAGGCTCACTGGACCCCTTGTTACATGTCTTGAGGGGTGTAGTTTTCAAAATAGTATACCATGTGGGGTTTATTTTATTTTTATTTTTGCTGTTCTGGCACCATAGGGGCTTCCTAAATGTGACATGCCCCTCAAAAACCATTTCAGAAAAACTCACTGTCCAAAATCCCATTGTTGCTCCTTCCCTTCTGAGCCCCCTACTGTGCTTGCCGAGCACTTCACATACACATATGAGGTATTAATTGGGTTACAAATTTTGGGGGGATTTTTCTCCTATTACCCCTTGTGGTGGATGACTATGTGAGCTTCCTCTCTATTCATACAGGGTAAAAGAGACCTCCATTCTGGTCAGATCCCTACCAATAAGCTAGCTATTATCGATCCTGTGGACAGATGATCATTTTAAATATTGGAGTTTCCCCTTTAATCCTCTCCTGTGCCTCATAGTGATCCTTAGATAATATTAGAGGAACACTTTCCAAACTCTGTAACACCCTCTCTGGAAAATATTGGTAAATCCTGCGTGGTGGAAAACCCTAGAGATTACCCATTTTTAGAATCTGTCTATGGTGTAAAATAAAGACAACCATACAATGTTCATGGACAACTTTGCATTTATTATCTGAGACCTAGTAAAGAAGATTGTTCAGCAAAGTCAATTGTCAAACTGTCTACATCTTATATAGAACTTATCCTTCTCCCATAACTAAGACTGGACACTCAAAAATAATTTATGTTGCTCGGCTTAAAAAATAGGTCCTAATGGTGGTGAAGCCGTATCATGACATATATACTGTACATTAATGACTATGGACCTACAACCCAATGTATGTGGGTGATGACCACTTATTGGATGTAGCAGAACATTACAGGCCCTTACAAGGCTTTATTATTCCTGCCATTACAGCAGGTACAATATCTGGTTATTCCTGCACCAGGATCATTTGGATTCCCCCACAACCGCCCTTGTTATAACCTTCCAGCAGAGTCTATGGGCACCACTGCCAACCTATACAGCACATAAAAGTCACATCACTCTGCTCCATCTACTAATAAAACAGCACTACAAGAACCAGCCATGGATGTCTCCATTTTTCTGGACACTAGGCTATCACCATGATGCCCACATTACAGTGTATATGGATGCACAGGTCCCTGGACCACTTCCAGCAGGTGCCACCTGATGTTGCTATGACAACACGTCACCTGGACAACGGCTGTTGTTGTTGTTTACCCACAACTGTCAGTTGGACCGAGCGGACGGACTTCTACAGGATCCCAAAGATGGCGGCTACTGGAGGAAGAGGAGATGGCGAGAAGGAGAGAGGAAAGAAGATGAAGAGAGAAGAGGAGGACGAGGAGGAGGAGAAGAGAGGAGATGAGAGGAAGAAGAAAGAGGTGAGCGAGGAGCTGAAGAGAGGAAAGAAGAGGAAGAGAGAAGAGAGCGAGGAGGTGGAGAAGGAGAGAGGAGCGAAGAGGAAGAGAGAAGAGGAGCGCGAGGAGGAGGAGAAGAGAGGAGATGAGAGGAAGAAGAAAGAGCTGAGCGAGAAGCTGAAGAGAGGAAAGAAGAGGAAAAGAGAAGAGAGCGAGGAGGTGGAGAAGGAGAGAGGAGCGAAGAGGAAGAGAGAAGAGGAGCACGAGGAGGAGAAGAGAGAAGAGGAGAGGAAGAAGGAAGATGAGAGCAAGGAGGGGAAGAGAGGGAAGAAGAGGAAGAGAGAAGAGGAGATTGAAGAGGAGGAGAAGAGAGGGAAGAAGAGGAAGAGAGAAGAGGAGGAGAAGAGAGGAGAGGAGAGGAAGAAGGAAAAGGAGAGTGAGGAGGAGGAAAAGAAAAGGAGAGGAGAGGATGCCAGAGTATTGGAGGATGAGGAGCCAAGACCAGGCACCAGTCAGGCCCCCGGAACATCAAGCAATTACCCCAAATTTAACATCAAACACCTTACTGTCCATCAGGTATTGGGTAGGGGCAGCTTTGGAGTGGTAAGTTTATTTATGTTTATTTTATGTTGAATGGACAATCAATGTAATTTTATCTCATATGTATTTAATGTGCAGCTGAATGTAGGCTATTGCTTTCTGTTATCAGCCCTTATGCTCATGAGGATAGCTGTACATAATGAGGTGAATAACAGACAGTCCAGTAAATAACCAGCCCCCATGATCACTCCTATATATCACATATCTGCAGCACTAGAGACCTCCAGTAATGTTTATATCCCTGTGTGTGACAGATATCGGGCCCTTATGTAACGCTGCACTGTAATAAGTCCCCATATTAGATCTGGTCTGCTAGAGATGGGTATTAGACTGTATTAGAGAGTAATCCCTATCTCATTTTCCTTAACTAGTTAGTTACCTTAATAATAATTTTTCTATGTCTGGTAAAATTATTGCCAGAATATAGATGTCGGTGATTTTCCACCCCATAATATAGTTTTTGGGAGTAAAACTTTTTTTTACTTAGCACCAGCAAGGGCAAAGCTATAGGGAGTGCAGAGGTAATTATACCGGGGCCCTGGTGCCTAACGGGACCCCAAAGCACATCTGCCCTATAAGTGACCAGTATTATAATTGGCAGATGGGGCCCAGAAGCTACAAGTTACACCTCTGAGCACCAGTATATTCAACCACTGCCCTGTGGGATTTTCTGTTGTTTTTCTCTTCATTTATGTATTTTATGATGTATTGTTTACGTATATTTAATAAAATAATGTCTTTTTTTGAGATTGTTGTTGGGAAGTCTTCTTTGTTTCTGTAGAATTTAATGTTTAATGGTATAGTTTGTAGGACATTTATTGACAGAAATTTTGAAAATACATTGGGGGAGATTTAGTAAAACCTGTCTAGTGGAAAAGTTGCTGAGTTGCCCATAGCAACCAATCAGATCGCTTCTTTCATTTTTGAAAAGGCCTGTAAAAAATGAAAGAAGTGATACATATTTTATTTATTTATTTTCTCCTTAGGGGAGATTTATAAAAACCTGTGTAGAGATAAGGTTGCCCAGTTGCCCATAGCAACCAATCAGATCGCTGTTTTTTATATTTTGCAAAGGCCTTTTTAAAATGAAAGAAGTGATATGATTGGTTGCTATGGGCAACTACATTCTGCAGTTTTGTGTGAAATACTCTGAAATAGTTGTGTGAAAAGTTAGGATTTTTATTTTTTATTCCAGATTCTTTACTTGTAAGAAAGATATAGGATTATATATATAATTTATGCCACATACATTAGGTATTTATGTGCATCTATGTCTAATCTTTGTTGGCATCATTTGTTAAATGTTATTTTACTTTTTTAGGACGTTAACGGGGTTTAGAAATTTGGCAACAATTTTCTAAATGTTATATTTTTAGAGACCAATTCAGTTGAGAAGTGGATCTGAGGGGCCTACGTGTTAGAACCCACTCATTATATGAACTGTACCCCTCAAAGTAATAAAAATGACTATTAGCCATGAAGTCTTGATACTCCGGCCCCTGTATCGCCAGTCATTACGCACAGAGCGAGTTTGCGATCAGACATCTTATCCCTTTGAATAGAGGATAAGAGGTCTAGGGGAGGAGTACCCCTTTAAGTTCCAGGGCACCAAGATGTATATTTACCTCTAATGGGAGAGATTTATTAAAACCTGTCCAAAGGATAAGTTGACCAGTTGCCCATAGCAACCAATCAGATCGCTTCTTTATTTTTTTTTTAAAATGAAAGCAGCGATCTGATTGGTTGCTATGGGCAACTGCTCCACTTTTCCTCTGCACAGGTCTTTATACATCTCCCCCAATATTCTTAAGGGGTTATCATTCTGATAATACACTGTAACAAAAACCTCCTTATGTCCCTATCATTATGATAACACACTGTAAGAAACCTCCCCATGTAATCACCTTACTACTGGGGTGACACACTGTAACAAACCTCCTCCTCATGTAATCTACTTACTACTTGGGTGACACACTGTAACAAACTTCCTCTTCATGTAATATCCTTACTACTGGGGTGACACACTGTAACAAAACTCCTCCTCATGTAATTACCTTACTACTGGGGTGACACACTGTAACAAACCTCCTCCTCATGTAATCTACTTACTACTTGGGTGACACACTGTAACAAACCTCCTCTTCATGTAATATCCTTACTACTTGGGTGACACACTGTAACAAACCTCCTCCTCATGTAATCTCCTTACTTCTGGGGTGACACACCGTAACAAAACTCCTCCTCATGTAATTACCTTACTACTGGGGTGACACACTGTAACAAACCTCCTCCTCATGTAATCTCCATACTACTGGGATGACACACTGTAACAAACCTCCTCCTCATGTAACCTCCTTACTACTTGGGTGACACACTGTAACAAACCTCCTCATGTAATCTCCTTACTACTGGGGTGACACACTGTAACAAACCCTCTCCTCATGTAATCTCCTTACTACTAGGGTGACACACTGCAACAAACCTCCTCCTCATGTAATCTCCTTACTACTGGGGTGACACACTGTAACAAACCTCCTCCTCATGTAATCTCCTTACTACTGGGGTGACACACTGTAACAAACCTCCTCCTCATTTAATCTCTTTACTACTGGGGTGACACACAGTAACAAACCTCCTCCTCATGTAACCTCCTTACTACTTGGGTGACACACTGTAACAAACCTCCTCCTCATCTAATCTCCTCACTACTGGGGTGACACACTGTAACAAACCCTCTCCTCATGTAATCTCCTTACTACTGGGGTGACACACTGCAGCAAACCTCCTCCTCATGTAATCTCCTTACTACTGGGGTGACACACTGTAACAAACCTCCTTCTCATGTAATCTCCTTACTACTGGGGTGACACACTGTAACAAACCTCCTCCTCATGTAATCTCCTTACTACTTGGGTGACACACTGTAACAAACCTCCTCATCATGTAATCTCCTTACTACTGGGGTGACACACTGTAACAAACCTCCTCCTCATGTAATATCCTTACTACTGGGATGACACACTGTAACAAACCTCCTCATCATATAATCTCCTTACTACTGGGGTGACACTGTAACAAACCTCCTCCTCATGTAATCTCCTTACTTCTGGGGTGACACACTGTAACAAACCTCCTCCTCATGTAATCTCCTTACTACTGGGGTGACACACTGTAACAAACCTCCTCAACATGTAATCTCCTTAGTACTGGGGTGACACACTGTAACAAATCTTCTTCCATGTAATTACCCTACTGGGCTGACATGTGACCTCTCCTCCAACTCAGTCCCGCCTCCTCCGCAGCATCACACAGGTCCTTCAACCACGATCTTTTCTCTCCTCCACAGCTAAGCTCCGCCCCCACATGTGATGGTGACATCATCACAGGTCCTACACCTCCAGCATCTAGCAGTCCGGGCCAGGGGAGGAGACGGAGGGAGGGTAAGAACAGAGAGGTCGGTCCTGCAGGACTAATGTAACAGGGACGGTGTTCCTCCTGTGGAAAAAACAAAGGAACGCCGTTCCTGCGCGTTCCTGCACTACTCAAGCCCTGTTTGTTTCACATAAATTAAATCAAAGTGGAAGTGGAATTCAAAATGTAATTTTTTTTTTTGACAGATGCTATTTTGTTCTGACATATTTAACACCTTAAGGCTAAGTTTCTACTTTGTCTTTTGGGTTGGAAAAAATGCCTGAAAAAGCCCCAGTGCAATGTCCTGCGTCTGGTGGTTTTTCTGGGGCGTTTTTTCTTGCGTTTTTTCATTTGTGTGGAAATTGCACCTTGGCAGTTTTTTCTGGTACCAAAAATTTGTTCAGCACAAAAAAAAAAGGATGCAGCAGTGATGGAAAATTTTTATTAAATGAAATGTATATATTTTATAACAACATTTTTATTATTTTTTAATATAGTGTGTGTGTTTCACTTTTTTTCTCTATTTTTTATTTTTTTTTAGGTAGTACTACTCCCAGCATGGAACACACTGTTCCATGATGGGAGTAGTAGTACCTGTACTAATAGACATATCGCCCCGGGTGACAGTCCTGACACCCGATGCGATCGTCCATAATATAGTAGAGATGCAGAGCGGCTCTATACAGCACTCGCATCTCTGCTCTGTACTCCGCCCAGTGATGTGAATAGAACATCATTCATATTTTCTGCAAAGAGCTGTGGCCGGATGGTGGCAGCCAATCACAGCTCTGAGGGAAATATGAATGATGTTCTATTCATATCACTGGCCGGAGTACAGAGCAGAGATGCGAGCGCTGTATACAGCCACTCTGCATCTCTGCTATAGACAGGACGATCGCAGCCTAAGGCTAAGTTTCTACTTTTTTTTTGTGAAAACGCCAAGAAAAACGTCAATTCTGCCGCATGGCGTTTTTTCGGCCAAAAAATGCTGCAGCCAAATGTTAGCTGTAAATCAATGAGAAATCCAAAAATTCTTATTCCACTTGGTGTCTTTCACTTTGGTGTTTTTTTTTAATGCTTTTGGCGTTTTTTCACTCTTTTTTGGCGTTTGTCAGATCCTCAGTAATCGCAGCATGTTGAGCCACTGGCGATTTTTTAGTCAAAATCTTGGCGTTTTTCTCCCATAGAAGTCTATGAGAGTGAAAAAACGCCAAGAAAAACGATATGGGGGTTTTAACTTTGGCGTTTTTGCAGGCATTTTTCATTCTTTTTTGGACTTTAGCGATCCAAAAAAGTGATGGAAATACCTTTTTTAATAAAATTTTGTAGGGTACCATAAAAAAAAAAAGATACAGTAGTGAAGGAAAAAATTGTATCCAACGAAATGTATCTTTTTTATAACAACATTTTTATTACTTTTTAAACAGGGATCAATTTATGTGGGCGGGTGGGGACCTAAAAATGTAGCTGACAATAATAAAACTGTAGTCTGTGTGTGTTTTTCACTTTTTTTTCTTTATTTTTTTTACATTTTTTTAGGTAGTACTACTACTCCCAGCATGGAACACACTGTTCCACGATAGGCGTAGTAGTACCTGTACTAATTGACAGATCATCGTTGCGATCCTCCTGTATAATGTATAGATGCAGTCGCTTTTCTATGGGCCCCTGCACTGACATATATATACACATATTCATGTTTCCTGCAGAGAGTTGTGATTGGCCAGATGGTTCCAGCCAATTACAGCTCTCTATGGGAAATAGGAAATCTCCATAGCAAACCTATCCTGCTCTGGACAGTTCCTGACATGGACAGAGGATTCAACAGAGAGCACTTTGGTCATACAGAAAATAAATTAAAAAGAAATGAACTTCCTGTGGAGCATACAGCAGCTGATAAATACTGGAAGGATTAGGATTTTTAAATAGAAGTAATTTACAAATCTGTTTAACTTTCTGGCACGAGTTGAATTAAAAAACATTTTTCCACTGGAGTACCCCTTTAAGGACTAATTTTTCCAATTTCGTTTTTTCCTCCTGACCTTCTAAAAATCCTAACACGTTGAATTCTGTCCTTCATATAGGGGCTTGTATTTTGTGTCACTAATTGTACCTTGTAATGACATCACTTATTTTATAATATAATTTGCAAGGGAAAAAAAATTGTTTGTGGGGTGAAATAAAAAAATGCCATTTTGCAACTTATTAGGGCTTCCAATTCTATGCAGTGCACTTTCGGTAAAAAGACACCTAATCTTTATTCTATAGGTCCATACGGTTACAAGGATACCCAATATATGTAGGTTTTATTTTATCTTACTACTTAAAAAAAAATTATACCTACATGCACCAAAATTAGTATGTTTAAAATTGTCATATTTTGACCCCTATAACTTTTTTATTTTTCTGCATATGGGGCTATATGAGGGCTCATTTTTGTGCCGTGGTCTGTAATTTTTATTGGTACCATTTTTGTTTTGATGGGACTTTTTGATTGCTTTTTATTGATAAAAATGATAGCAGTTGGGACCCACGGGGTTTGAAGCGTCCTCCACTCGTGAGAATGCTTTAAACCCCGGTAAAGGGACTCAGGGCATACATGTACGCCCTGAGTCCTTAAGGACTCAGGTTAAGGAACGTACTTGTATGCCCTGCATCCTGAGCTGGTAAAAATATCCCATATGTGGCCCTAGAGTGCTACGTGACTCACACACACAGGCCTCGGACCGAAGAGCCAACTGAACTAGCCAGAATGTATGATTTAATTATTTGATCCCGGAGTCACTAGTGTTGAGTGTCTGGTGCTCATAGTAGCTGACACTCAACACTATAAAATGAGCGCAGCTCCTGTGCTCGCTTCAAAGTCACTTAACGCTGTAGGGCGTACATTTATGCTAGGTTGGAGATTCCATAGATTTTCTCGTTGTAATGACTCTGTAAATTAACCTATGTGGTATTGGAAATACATAATATATCCCATAGTCTTCCATTTGCTCAATTGCTCCCTTTGCTTTCTTTCAGGTGGGCCTGGCATCAGTCCCCGGCCGAAACAACTACGTGGCCATCAAGGGAATCACCAAGACAGGGGACAATGCAGCGACCCTGCAGAGAGAGAGACGGATCCTCATGCTGGCCCGAGACTGCCCGTTCCTGTGTCACCTGTATGCTGCACAGCAGTCTCAGGACCATGCATTCTTCATCACCGAGTACCTGTCCGGCGGCAGCCTGGAGGCTTTACTCAGAATGTGCAGCTGTCTGAACACCGACATAGTAAGATTCTACACAGCAGAGATTGCATGTGGCCTCCATTTCCTTCACAGACAGAACGTCATCCACCGGTAAGTCTAACTTCCTTGTCATGTTGTGAATAATAAATAGGAAAGAGGCCTCCAATTCCAGAGAAGATCCAGCACTCAGGTATGGGTTAAAAATCTTCCAGCTTTATTTTGAATATATTGAAATGTCCAGTGGGCTACAGATTATATAAAAACCAACGCGATTCGCTGATGTCTTTTTCAAGGCTTAAAGGGGCACTGTCATTTTAAAAAACTTTTTATATTTTGTAGTACTACTGATAAAATGACTTTTATTAAAAATACATTTATTTAAAAAAATATAAATTTTACAAAAAAATAAAAAATAAAAATATAGCCGCCACTAGAGGTCATCTATCTTTATGCAGACAGACTACTCTGTATTTTGTAGCATACTAAATACCATAAAGCATGTTGGTATCCAGTATAGGAGATCACTGCTGCACCACTGCAGCCTTCAGTTGTTCTGTAACTACAACTCCCATGATCGAATTTGTAGTTTTGCAACAGCTAAAGGCACCACTGCTCTAACACAGTGCTTTACAAACACTAAAGCTCCAGCTGTTGTAAAACAACGACTCCCAGCATGCTTGAACAGCCAAAGCTTTTTCTTACTCCTGAATGACAAAGAGGCTGATCATACATTAATGAGTACGAAGAAGCTGAATGACACATATAGTGACAGCTATGTTGATTAGCTTCCAGCTTTATTAGGAACAGATAGAACATATGTGCATAAAAACTACTGTGCTTTTATCATTGAAATCCTTGCACTAATTTATAAAGATCTATTTTTATATTTATACATTTAATATTGTATATACTCACCATAATGTCTTAGGAATACTGCAGGCAAACTCCAATAATCTTCCTCTCTGTGTAACATGTACAGCATGAAACCAGAGAGGAAAGGGTTACAGGAGGGCAGTGATTTGCAGACTGCCAGGCTGCTCCCAGACACAGAGCAGATGACTCATCCACAGTGAGAGAGAGAGATGCCCCTTCCCCAAGGCAAGAAGACAAAGCAAGTGAGCAAGATATGAATGCTACTTGTTAGGGATATATAGGTCCTAGACCCATAAAATTTATATATGTTTATTATCAGGATTAGATACTGAGTAACATTTTTAATTTTTTTGGCACAATGACAGGTACGTTTTAAAGTAATGGCCCTCAACACGATATAAATAGTATATAAGAAAAAAGAAAAACCTTTTTGTTTGTGCACCTGTATAATCACCAACACTTTCAAAGATACAAAAAAATAACTCCTTATTGACTAACATCATTTTGCAAGGGGTGTACACAATAAAGATAAACAATAGATAAGTATAATATAATGGGATACCATGATATTAATAATCATTTAAATGATAATAATAGTATACATAGATAACATAAATCCCACCATACGAACTAATGTTATAAATCCTGTAGTATAGTGGCAGGAGTAAAAAGGCAGCACACAAGAGAGATCCAGCGAGGAGGTTTAATAGAAATACATTATGTCACGCCCCCCTCCCACAGACTTGCATTGTGGGGGCGGGGCGGGACATCACATGGGGGCGGAGTTGGGACATTACAATACTCCGGCCCCATAGTCGTGACCCAGCAGACTCGGAGGCTGCAGCGCTACATGCAGCTCCCACAGGTGCATGCGAGATGGGACCCCCGCAGCGGTGGGACCCCCGCGATCAGACATCTTATCCCCTATTCTTTGGATATGGGATAAGATGTCTTAGGGCCGGAGTACTAGTTTAAGACCATTGGGAATTCTAGTATCCATTTCTAATATCCACAAGACCTCCCTTGGACATCCCATTAACCGGTTACATCTAAGTGGTGAGCTGTAAAAAATCATTTTTCCTTCTTTATTGTAAATAATCCACCCAACTTTCCATCAGTGAATTTTGAATAATTTTACTATTGTTTTTTATTTATCAATCTTTTTTCTTCTTTAATTGCAGAGATATCAAGCCAGATAACATCATGCTGGATCGAGATGGACACATCTGCATCATAGACCTCGGACTTGCCCAAGATGGCGTCACCTCTTCCAACAAGATCAAAGGAGTGACGGGCACGTTACCATACATGGCCCCAGAGGTGCTCCAGAGGAAGATGTACTATGCAGCGGTTGACTGGTGGAGCCTGGGGATTGTTGTATCCCGGATGTCAGCAGGGCGTTCCCCATTCTACTTTGGCTGCAACAGAGAAATGGCTTGCGATTCCATCACCAGAGAGAAGCCTAATATTCCATCTTGGCTCCCTGCTGACCTGACACATCTCATCAAACAACTGCTGCACAAGAATCCTGAGAAGCGGCTGGGTGTGAACAGGAACATCAGAGACCATCCATTCTTCACCACCATCAACTGGGAGGAACTGGAGCAGAAGAGAGCACAGCCGCCATTTACACCATTCGAGGCAGCTCTGAAGAAGGGAGACCTGCGGTGGTCAGAGGTAGAGACAGCCCTTCACCCCTTGGAAGGATTCTCTTTCATAGCTCCAAGCTGGGAATGGTAAGATCAGCCCACGGCCCAGAGCTCTGTACCATCTGAGTGCTGCACCCAGGAGCGGCCTGTGCTTGTAACACCTCAGCACAGGCCGGTAAGTATCACACATCATCACACATACATTAGGATCACACACATACAGGTAGATAGAAATATACACACAGGTACATATATAGATAGTATAGACACATACACACAGACACACAACAGATAGGGGTAGATATCGGCTCTGATCCTGGGACTTGTTCCGATCGCCATATTTGGGGTCAGGAAGGAATTTTTCCCCTTTGAGGACAATTGGCTTATTCCTCAAGGGTTTTTTGCCTTCCTTGGGATCATCTCAGCCATAAATAGGTCAAGTATGATAAATCTTTAATTTATTACTAAATATTCCCACAAATAAAATAATATAAAAATAAATTATAAAAAAAAAAAGGTATAGCATATAAAGTATTTATAACATATAGTTTTCCATATTAAACTAAAAAAGTAGCCAACCCCTCTAGGCTAGCATCAGTTGCCTGATACAGTGATGTAATGGTAAAAATGATGACTGGATCGTGCTTCAATTATAATATGAAAGTGCAAATTTATTACACAATATAAAATACATATAAAATATAAACAATAACTCCTCGAAACACAAGGGCCCTTGTGCCGAGGAAAATTACAATATAAAACTTATAAAACTTATACACACACCAATAGCTAGCATTGAGAATTTTTTATTGAGAATTTTTTAACAATGCAATAGTACTTTAAATCCGGCCTCCGATATTTCAAATGGGTTAAATGTCCCTTAAAAGGTATGGATTCCAATTATACGTAAGGTAAAGTCCCATATAGGATATAGATTCCAAATTTTAAACGTAGAATAGGTAAATTATAGTTACCAGTCTGCAATACATCCCGATAGAAAGTCACCTTGAGTTGAAAATGTGGAGTCCGCACGGTTAGTAGGTGGTACCAGACGCTGGCATGCGTCCTCGCGGCGGTCTGCCTGCCACAGACCAGCTGTAATAATAACCGCTTGCTGATGTTTCGCTGCAGATGGTAACCACACGATGAAGCAGGTGCGGACTTCTAAGTAACTCGATGGTGGGTGACGTCACAGGCGCTTGGAATCTATATCCTATATGGGACTTTACCTTACGTATAATTGGAATCCATACCTTTTAAGGGACATTTAACCCATTTGAAATATCGGAGGCCGGATTTAAAGTACTATTGCATTGTTAAAAAATTCTCAAAAAAAAATTCTCAATGCTAGCTATTGGTGTGTGTATAAGTTTTATAAGTTTTATATTGTCATTTTCCTCGGCACAAGGGCCCTTGTGTTTCGAGGAGTTATTGTTTATATTTTATATGTATTTTATATTGTGTAATAAATTTGCACTTTCATATTATAATTGAAGCACGATCCAGTCATCATTTTTACCATTACATCACTGTATCAGGCAACTGATGCTAGCCTAGAGGGGTTGGCTACTTTTTTAGTTTTGTTTCCCTTATCACAACACCAGGTGTAGGTGTACAGTCCTCTTACCTCGGCTAGTTAATTGTGAGCTGCACATCCCCAGTTTTTTACCAGTTTTCCATATTAGATAGGTCAGGTACTGGCTTTTGATCCTGGGACTTGTTCCGATCGCCATATTTGGGGTCAGGAAGAAATTTTCCCCCCTTACATAAGGATAATTGGCTCTTTCCTCAAGGGGGTTTTCGTCTTCCTTTGGATCAACACAGTATATAAAAATGCTCTACCTATACATTTATATTTCACATATAGCAAAATAGAACATAACACACATTTCTATGCCTCGCAGTATCCCCAGTATACCCTTCCTATAAATAAAAAGTCCTTTTTTCCTTTTACATCATTGTGTCTGTGTCTTTATTTTCATTGGATGGTCATCTATTGTTTTAATAAACAAAAAAACAAAAATTTTATTTAACCCCTTAACGACCAAGGACGTATATTTACATCCTTGGCCGGCTCCCACGATATAACGCGGGGTCACGTGGTGACCCCGCGTCATATCGGGTCGTTCCCGGCATGTATCTGATGCCGGGACCCGGGGCTAATAGCGCGCGGCAGCGATCTCTATTAAACCTGCCCGGCTGCTCAGCGGGGCTGATCGGGACCACCGCAGTGATAATGCGGTGTCCCGATCAGCTGGGACACGAGCGTGAGGTCCTCTTACCTGCCTCCGGCGTGTCCCCTCGGCGATTGATTGCTCCAAGACTGAGATTCAGGCTTGAGCAATCGACCACCGATAACCCTGATCACTGCAAAGCTATGGCTTTGCAGGTATCAGGGTAAAAGATCAGTGTGTGCAGCGTTATAGGTCCCCATGGGAGCTATAACACTGCAAAAAAAAGTGTAAAAAAAAAGTTAATTAATGTGATTTAACCCTTTACTTAATAAAAGTTCAAATCACCCCCCTTGTCCCATAAAAAAAAACACCATGTAAATAAAAATAAATATAAACATATGTGGTATCACCGCATGCGTAAATGTCTGAACTATAAAAATATATCATTAATTAAACCAAACGGTCAATGGCATACACACAAAAAAATTCCAAAGTCCAAAATAATGTATTTTTGGTCGCTTTTTATATCATGAAAAAATGAATAAAAATCGATCAAAAAGTCCGATCAATACAAAAATGATACCGCTAAAAACTTCAGATCATGGCGCAAAAAAAGAGCCCTAATACCGCCCCATACGCAGAAAAATAAAAAAGGTATAGGGGTCAGAAGATGACAATTTTAAACATAATGTTTCCAGTGGAGTACCCCTTTAAATCTCCACACGCCAGAAATGGAGAGAACTTACCCCTTTTGCCTAGGTGACAGGCCTCTCACCAGGCAATTCAGAATACCTTTACCTACCTCTAGGGATATGCACAGACATTATGGGGGCAGGTCCTTAAGTGCACTTTTTCCAGTGGCGTAAGAATAAATTTGGGGACCTCCTTGTAAGAAATACTGAGAGGTCCCCTAAGCTCCTCCCCCACCAGGTATGCAACAGACATACCAATATACCCCACACATATGACCTGCCAACAGCCGTATAGTCCCCCTCCCAACATGTTGTTACCCCCTACACAAACTCTCATCCCCTCTTTACACAGCCAAAGTTACATTAATCCTTAAGGACACAGACCATTTTGGCTTTAACCCATTAACTACACATGACGTAAATGTATGTCCTTGTGCCCTGGTACTTAATGCACCAGGACGTACTTTTATGCCCTGTATATGATGCAAGCACTAGACCCGTGCTCACTATCAGCAGCCAGGGACCCACCGGTAATGGTGGACATCAGCAATCACGCTGATGTCCACAATTAACCCCTCAGATGCCGCTATCAATACAGATGTGTGATCGGATCGCCTGTGGCACTGTCACGGGTATCTGATCATCCATAATGGCAGACGGCGGTCCCTTCACGCGCCTTCGTCCATCTCCCAGGGTCTTCTACTCTGGTCTAAGAGCGAACAGACCAGAGCCGAAGATCGCCGATAATACTGATCAGTGTGTGGTGTCCCAGTACAGGACCTGGTCCTGTCCCTTTGTCTAAAGTTCCCTCAGCCAGAGTCCCTCCATGTCAATAGGGCTCTCTTGTAGGGCTATCCCCTAGTCGCCTCATATAAATGGTATTTAATGTATAAATATATATTTAATATGTTATAAAGGAATTCCTCTGTATAGAACCTTAGAGGTCACGTGCTTTTAAGTAAATTGTATTATGGTTTAACCCCTTAAGGACCATGGATGTACACGTACATCTAAGCACCCTGGTAGTTAAGGACCAAGGACGTACGCATACGTCCGTGGGGATTTCGGTCCCTGCCGTGCGCCGGGCAGAGACCGAACCGGGGTGACTGCTGATATCGATCAGCAGTCACCCCACCCAAATGCCCAGGGGTGGTCATCAGACCCCCCCATGACGGCGATCACCGCAAATCGCAAGTGAATTCACACTTGCGATTTGTGGCTATTCCGGGTCATACGGGTCTATGGTGACCAGGTGACCGGGAAAATAAGGGGGATCGGGGTTGTACAAGACACGCATGATCGCCCTGAAGGGATAGGAGTGAGGTGGCAGGGGTGCCACTCCTCCTATCCCTGCTATTGGTCGTATAGACGCGACGACCAATAGCAGATAGGGGGCGGGGGGGTTAACTTTCGTTTTCCCCTTTCTGCCCACCCACAATAGGCGGGGCAGAACAGGGAAACCGAGGAGGACCGGCGCCGAAGTCCACTTACCCTGCGGGCGAGGCTGCGGGCGACCATCGGTGTCGTAGATCGGCGGGCGGCGATGTCGTGCAGCTGGATCCTACGGAAGCCGGTGAGTTGCCTAGCAACATCTGGAGGGCTACAGTTTGAGACCACTATACTCTATACCAGGGGTACTCAACTACTCTTATTAGGGGTCCGCTTATCCAGGTCTGCCATCCAGTGAAGGTCCAAGCTAAACGCTAAGACCTGGTTCACACCTAACGGCCGCAGTGCCATGCCAGAAATAGGTGCTGCCTGTTGTAAAACATTATTTGTTAAGTCATAATCGTTCTCCAACTGCCACACACTGTGCCCCTGGTATAATACTGCCACACACTGTGCCCCTGATATAATACTGCCACACACTGTGCCCCTGGTATAATACTGCCACACACTGTGCCCCTGGTATAATACTGCCACACACTGTGCCCCTGGTATAATACTGCCACACACTGTGCCCCTGGTATAATACTGCCACACACTGTGCCCCTGGTATAATACTGCCACACACTGTGCCCCTGGTATAATACTGCCACACACTGTGCCCCTGGTATAATACTGCCACACACTGTGCCCCTGGTATAATTCTGCCACACACTGTGCCCCTGGTATAATACTGCCACACACTGTGCCCCTGGTATAATACTGCCACACACTGTGCCCCTGGTATAATACTGCCACACACTGTGCCCATGGTATAATACTGCCACACACTGTGACCCTGGTATAATACTGCCTCACACTGTGACCCTGGTATAATACTGCCACACACTGTGCCCCTGGTTTAATACTGCCACACACTATGCTCCTGGTGTATTGCTGACACACACTGTGACCCTGGTATAATATTGCCACACACTGTGCCCCTGGTATAATACTGCCACACACTGTGCCCATGGTATAATACTGCCACACACTGTGCCCCTGGTATAATACTGCCACACACTGTGCCCCTGGTAGAATACTGCCACACACTGTGCTCCTGGTGTATTACTGACACACACTGTAACCCTGGTATAATACTGCCACACACTGTGCCCCTGGTATAATACTGCCACACACTGTGCCCATGGTATAATACTGCCACACACTGTGCCCCTGGTATAATACTGCCACACACTGTGCCCCTGGTATAATACTGCCACACACTGTGCCCCAGGTATATTACTGACACACACTGTGACCCTGGTATAATACTGACACACACTGTGACCCTGGTATAATACTGACACACACTGTGACCCTGGTATTATACTGACACACTGCGCCCCTGAATATAATACTACTACATGCTGTGTACCTAAATATAATGTTTTCAAACACCATGCCCCTGATATAATACCTCCATACACCCTGTTTCTGAGTATAATACTGACATTTAAGCCTGCCCCCATATGAACGGTGCCATGATGCCTCTCCCCCATATAAAACTATGACACTATGCCTGCCCCCCTATGTGACCTCTCCTGCTATTGCAAAACTACAACTCCCTTCATGCAGGCAGAAGAGCATGATGGGAGCTGTAGTTGTAAAACAACTGTAGAGTTAAAGGTTGGGAAATACCTGTAATAAACTTACTTCCAGGGCTGGACTGGGACCAAAAATACGACCGGGGATATTAGACTATGCAGCCCATTTTTTTTTTTTATGGTGGGGGTCGCATCAGTCAACACCCATTAAAATAAAATGAGCTGCTTACTCTAAAATCACCTTGGTTTAAGTGGCTCTCCAGCTGCTGCAAAGCTTCAGGCATTATGGGAGTTGTAGTTTTGTAACAGTTGGAGACCACAGATTGGGGTACAGTGTCACCCATCATCACTGCAGAAATTACAAGTGACTCCAGCTCTGATGGGACAGTCAGGAGAATACACAACTGTATAATGACTCACAGGAGACGTCTTCTCTGTTGTCTTTACTTTTCTTCTTCCTCTGGTCTTTATCTTCTTTCAGCTCCATCTTCTCTGCAGAGTCTGATGCCCGGACATCATTGCTTACTTTGGTAGTAGATCCTCATCCTCTGTATAAAGACAATAATCATTATAACCCTGCCAGACATCATGACCCCTAAAAATAATACTGCCAGATACTGTTTCCTCTGTTTGTCAGAATCCCACCCCTGTACTCCCCCCAGACCCATTTTCCCCTCCTCCTGCAGACCCCCAAGGACTCCTCCACACTGTGGACATTTAGTTGGCAGAATGTCCGCTTGCTGCAGGTGCCACAGAAGCCATTGGCGATACAACTGCACGGATGTGCGCCATCTCTATAGATGACAATGCAGTCCGGGGGAATTCCACCAGCAGAATGGACGTCCACCTAAAGAATGAACATGTTTGTTCTTTTGGTGTACGTCCATTCTGCTGGGGGAATTGCACTGTGGCGATTCTACAGTATGCACAGAGCAGCAGAAAACCATTAAAACATTTGGACTCTGCTGCAAGCAGATTTTCACCAGAGGAATGTCCTCAATGTGAATGGGCCCTCTTTATTCTCCTGCAGACTCCTCTGCCCCCCAAGACCCCTGCATTACTTATCTTTACGATTTTCTGTCCCCCCAGACCCCTCTGTCCCCTTCTGCCTTAGCACTCCCTTCCCGCATCATTCATCTCCCCCCCAAGACCAGACCCCTGCATCATTCATTCCCCCCCCAAGAGCAGACCCCTGCATCATTTATTCCCCCCAAGACCAGACCCCTGCATCATTCATTCCCCCAAGACCAGACGCCTGCATCATTCATCTCCCCCCCACCCCAAGACCCCTGCAGCATTCATCTCCCCCCACCCCAAGACCCCAGCAGCATTCATCTCCCCCCCTCACCCCAAGACCCCTGCAGCATTCATTCCCCCCCTCACCCCAAGACCCCTGCAGCATTCATTTCCCCCCACCCCAATACCCTTGCAGCATTCATCTCCCCCTCACCCCAAGACCCCTGCAGCATTCATTCCCCCCCCACCCCAAGACCCCTGCAGCATTCATCTCCCCCCCACCCCAAGACCCCTGCAGCATTCATCTCCCCCTCACCCCAAGACTCCTGCAGCATTCATCCCCCCCCTCACCCCAAGACCCCTGCAGCATTCATTCCCCCCACCCCAATACCCTTGCCGCATTCCTCTCCCCCTCACCCCAAAACCCCTGCAGTATTCATTCCCCCCCCACCCCAATACCCTTGCAGCATTCATCTCCCCCCCACCCCAATACCCCTGCAGCATTCATCTCCCCCCTCACCCCAAGACCCCTGCAGCATTCATTCCCCCCCTCACCCCAAGACCCCTGCAGCATTCATTCCCACCCCAACACCCTTGCAGCATTCATCTCCCCCACCCCAATACCCTTGCAGCATTCATCTCCCCCACCCCAATACCCTTGCAGCATTCATCCACCCCAATACCCTTGCAGCATTCATCTCCCCCCCACCCCAATACCCCTGCAGCATTCATCTCCCCCCACCCCAAGACCCCTGCAGCATTCATGTCCCCCCCACCCCAAGACCCCTGCAGCATTTATCCCCCCCACCCACCCCAAGACCCCTGCAGCATTTAAAACCCCCACCCACCCCAAGACCCCTGTAGCATTTATTCCCTAACAACCCACACACCCCAAGACCCTTGCAGCATTTATCCCCCCACCCCCACCCCAAGACCCCTGCAGCATTTACCCCCCCCCCCCCACACCCCCCACCCCCAGAGCCCTACAGC
This sequence comes from Hyla sarda, assembly GCF_029499605.1. Classification (NCBI taxonomy): domain Eukaryota; kingdom Metazoa; phylum Chordata; class Amphibia; order Anura; family Hylidae; genus Hyla; species Hyla sarda. Next base: position 185,162,589 of record NC_079195.1, read on the forward strand.
ACTTATCCCACCCCCACGCCAAGACCCCTGCAGCATTTATTCCCCCCCACCCCAAGACACCTGAAGCATTTATTCCCCCCCCCCACCCCAAGACTCCTGCAGCATTTATTCCCCCCACCCCAAGACCCCTGCAGCATTTATTCCCCCCCCACCCCAAGACTCCTGCAGCATTTATTCCCCTCCACCCCAAGACCCCTGCAGCATTTATTCCCACCCCCTCCCACCCCAAGACCCCTGCAGCATTTATTCGCCCCCCCCCCACCCCAAGACCCCTGCAGAATTTATTCGACCCCACCCCAAGATCCCTGCAGCATTTATTCCCTCCCCCCAAAGACCCCTGTAGCATTTATCCCCACCCCAAGACCCCTGCAGCTTTTATCCCCACCACAAGACCCCTGCAGCATTTATCCCCACCAGTGGCGTTGCGACCCGGGTGCGGGGGGTGCGGCCCGCACCGGGTGACACCAACCTAATGGGGTGACACCAAGATGCTCCGCAGCACCCCCCCCCCCAATCTGTGCCCGACCCCCCCCCCCCGCGCTGTGTGTGCGGTGCGCCCGTCCGTCAGCAAACCCCCTCTTTCACCTTCACTGTGCGCCCGACCGTCATCACACCCCTCACCTTCACCAGCACTGTGCCCGGCCTCCGCTCCCACGTCTGCGCCGGCCTGACGTCACACCGCATGGCCGCGCAGGAGGACGTGAGTTACGTCACTCGCACGGCGCCCTGTGAGAAGGAGCGCTGCGCTGGATGGGTGAGTGTGTTTGTCTGTCTCTCTGTCTGTCTGTCTGTCTCTATCTATGCTTGTGTGTGACAGTGTGTATGTGAATGTGTGTGTTTGTGTGACTCTCTGAGTGTGTGTGTGACTCTGTGTTTGTGCGACTCTGTGTGTGTGTGACTGTGTGACTCTGTGTGTGTGCCTGTGAGTGTGTGTCTCTCTGACTGTGTGTGTGTGTGTGTGTTTGTCTCTTTGTGTTGTATGTGTTTTTTTTTTTATTGTGTGTGTGTGTGTGTGTGTGTGGGGAGGGGGGGGGGGGGGGGTGTATGACCAGTGATCTATTGTGGGGAGACTTTGACCCATTGTGGGGAACCTGGAAGGGAACCTGCGGCCTAATGTGGGGAAACTACTACCAAATGTGCGGTGTCTATGCTACCTAATGTGGGGAGTCTATGCTACCTAATGTGGGGAATCTGTGCTACCAAATGTGGGAAGTCTATGCTACCTTATGTGGGGAATCTATGCTACCGAATGTGGGGAATCTGTGCTACCTAATGTGGGGAAATTGCTACCTAATGTGGGGAAATTGCTACCTAATGTGGGGAAATTGCTACCTAATGTGGGGAAATTGCTACCTAATGTGGGGAAATTGCTACCTAATGTGGGGTAACTGGTACCTACCTAATGTGGGGGAACTGGTACCAAATGTGGGGAATCTATGCTGCCTAATGTGGGGAATAGATGCTACCTAATGTGGGGAAACTGCGACCTACCTAATGTGGGGGCACTGCTGCCTACCTAATGCTCCCCCCCCTGGCAGTAGCACCCTCATCATCCACCAGCAACACCCCCCCCCCCCCCAGCAGCACCTCCATCAACATATCCTGATGGTGGATGATGGAGGTGCTCCTGCCAGGAGGATGATCCTGCCGATGGATGATGGGGGTGATACTGCCAGGGGGGATGGCCAGTAGCACCCTCATCATCCTCCAGCAACACCCCCCCAGTAGTACCACCCCCATCATCCACTAGCAACACCACCAATACCCCCCCTCCCGTGGTAATAGCATCAGCTAACGGATGTTGAGGGGTGTTACTTTGGTTGTGGTATTATATTCAGACGGTGCACTGTATGGCAACGTTATATTCAGAGGGCGCAGTGGGTGGTAGTATTATATTCAGAGGGGGCAGTGTATGGCAAAGTTATATTCAGAGGGCGCAGTTTGTGGTAGTATTATATTCAGAGGGCGCAGTTTGTGGTAGTATTATATTCAGAGGGCGCAGTTTGTGGTAGTATTATTAGAGATGAGCGAACTTACAGTAAATTCGATTCGTCACAAACTTCTCGGCTCGGCAGTTGATGACTTATCCTGCGTAAATTAGTTCAGCCTTCAGGTACTCCGGTGGGCTGAAAAAGGTGGATACAGTCCTAGGAAAGAGTCTCCTAGGTCTGTATCCACCTTTTCCAGCCCACGGGAGCACCTGAAAGCTGAACTAATTTACGCAGGATAAGGCATCAACTGCCGAGCAGAGAAGTTTGTGACGAGTTGAATTTACTGTAGTTTGCTCATCTCTAAGTATTATATTCAGAGGGTGCAGTGGGTGGTAGTATTATATTCCGAGGGTACAGTATGTGGCGGTATTATATTCATGTGTACAGTATGTGGCAGATTTATATTCAGGGGTACAGTATGTGGCAGATTTATATTCAGAGGGTACAGTATGTGGCAGATTTATTTTCAGAGGGCGCAGTTTGTGGTAGTATTATATTCAGAGGGCGCAGTTTGTGGTAGTATTATATTCAGAGGGTATAGTGTGTGGCGGTATTATATTCAGGAGTACAGTATGTGGCAGATTTATATTCAGAGGGTACAGTATGTGTTGGTATTATATTCAGAATGTACAATGTGTTGTAGTATTATATTCAGTGGGTACAGTGTGTGGTGGTATTATATTCAGGGGTACAGTATGTGGCAGATTTATATTCAGAGTGTACAGTATGTGTTGGTATTATATTCAGAATGTACAGTGTGTGGTAGTATTATATTCAGTGGGTATGGTGTATGGAAGGTTTATAATCAAAGAGTATAGTGTATAGTAGTATTATATTTAGAGGATACAGTGTCGGGCAGGTTTATAATAATACTTGTTTTCATATAGAGGATGAGAATGCGCAGACATAGTGAGGAGACGTCTGGGCGTCACATTCTGCAGAGAGAAGTTTTAGCTGGAACAAGTCCTGGCGGTATGTACCATCTGAATTAGATAAGGGAAGACTATAGAGAAGACGTCACCTGTAGTCACTGATATTATTGTGTATTCTCCTCACTATGTCCTATCAGAGCTGTAGTCACTTGTAAGTTCTACAGTTAGGTCAGTGAAACTACAACTCCCAGCATAACCTCACCACTGCTCAAAGGGGTACTCTACTGGAAAAAAATAATTTTAATCAGCTGGTGCTACAAAGTTAAACAGATTTGTAAATTACTTCTATATAAAAATCTTAATCCTTCCAGTACTTATTAGCTACTGTATAAGCGATTCACAGGAAGTTATTTTCTTTTTTAATTTCTTTTCTGTCTGACCACAGTGCTCTATGCTGACACCTCTGTCCATGTCAAGAACTGTCCATAGTAGGAGCAAATCCCCATAGCAAACCTATCCTGCTCTGGACAGTTCCTGACATGGACAGAGGTGTCAGCAAATAGCACTGTGGTCAGACTGGAAAGAACTACACAACTTCCTGTGGAGCATACACCAGCTTATAAGTACTGTAAGTATTAAGATTTTAAATAGAAGTAATTTAAAAATCTGTTTAACTTTCTGGCACCAGTTGATATAAAAGTAAATGTTTTCCAGTGGAGTACCCCTTTAAAGGAGTAGTCCAGTGGTGATTCAGTGGTGAGCAACTTATCCCCTATCCTAAGGATAGGGGATAAGTTGCAGATCGCGGGGGTCCGACCGCTGGGGCCCCCTGCGATCTCCTGTACGGAGCCCCGACAGCCCGCGGGAAGGGGGCGTGTCGACCTCCGCACGAGGCGGCGGCCGACACGCCCCCTCAATACAACTCTATGGCAGAGCCGAAGCGCTGCCTTCAGCAATCTCCGGCTCTGTCATAGAGATGTATTGAGGGGGCGTGTCGGCCGCCGCCTCGTGCGGGGGTCGACACCCGATATCTCGGCGGAGAGCCGGGGCCCCGTACAGAGAGATCGCAGGGGGCCCCAGCGGTCGGACCCCCTGCGATCTCAAACTTATCCCCTATCCTTAGGATAGGGGATAAGTTTTTCACCACTGGACTACCCCTTTAAGTAATTCTGGGAGCTGTATATTTCAATGGTGAAAACTTCTTTAACACTTTCCTATTCTGTGGCAACTGGTATATCTGATTATTATACTGGAATTTCTCACAATGCGCTACAACAGTGGTGTCTGTCACAACAGGCTAAAAACTTATTGGGGGGAGGGGGTAGGTATGGGGTGACACCATTTTCTACCGCACCGGGTGACACCAACCCTAGCAACGCCACTGATCCCCACCCCTGTCTACATAATAAGGGAAGCGCTGGCCGGGCAGGAAACAGAGTACTCCCTCGCTCCGGCGGCGCTCAGCTATTCATTTGTATCGGTGTCTTGAAGACCCCGATACATATGAATGTCGGGACAGCGGGTGCCTCCTCCGGCTGGTTCAGGTCCGGGTGCCTGGCGGCCGCGGTGCAGTTTTGGACCACGGTTCGCCAGTTGAGTACCGCTGCTCTATACTGTAGCACTCCAGATGTTGAAAACTACAACTCCCAGCATGCCCAGACAGCTGTTTGGGCATGCTGGGATTTGTAGTTTTGCGACAGCTGGAGGGCTATAGTTTGAGACCACTATACAGTAGTCTCTAAACTATAGCCCACCAGATCTTGCAAAACTACAACTCCTAGCATGCCCACACAACTGTTTGCTGTCTGGGCATGCTGGGATTTGTAGTTTTGCAACATCTGGAGGGCCACTGTTTGGAGATTACTGTGCAGTGGTCTCTATTCTGTAGCTCTCCAAATGTTGCAAAGCTGTAAATCCCAGCATGCCCAAACAGCAAACAGATGTCTCTGCATGCTGGAAGTTGTAGTTGCGTACCGCCAGCTGTTGCATAACTACGTCTCCCAGCATGCCCTTCGGCGATCAGTACATGCTGGGAATTGTAGTTTTGCAACAGCTGGAGGCACAATGGTTGGAAAATACTGAGTTAGGTAACAGAACATAACTGAAGGTTCTCCAACCAGTGTGCCTCCAGCTGTTGCAAAAGTACAACTTCCAGCATGCACGGTCTGTCAGTACATGCTGGGAGTTGTATTTTTGAAACAGCTGGAGGTTTGCCCCCCCATGTGAATGTACAGGGTACATTCACACGGGCAGGTTTACAGTAAGTTCCCTGCTTCAAGTTTGGGCTGCGGTAAATCTCTGCCAGTGCGAATGTACTCTAAAAACACTACACTACACTAACAAATAATAAAGGGTAAAACACTACATATACACCCCCTTACACTGTCCCCCCCAATAAAAATGAAAAACATATTGTACGGCAGTGTTTCCAAAATGGAGCCGCCAGCTGTTGCAAAACAACAACTCCCAGTATTTCTGGACAGCCACTGACTGTACAGGCATGCTGGGAGTTTAGCAATAGCTGGAGGCACCCTGTTTGGGAATCACTGGCGTAGAATACCCCTATGTCCACCCCTATGCAATCCCCAATTTAGTCCTCAAATGCGCATGGTGCTCTCTCACTTCAGAGCTCTGTCGTATTTCAAGGAAACAGTTTAGGGCCACATATGGGGTATTTCCGTACTCAAGAGAAATTACACTACAAATTTTGGGGGTCTTTTTCTCCTTTTACCCCTTATGAAAAGGAAAAGATCGTCTACACCAGCCTGTTAGTGTAAAAAAAAAATTTTACACTAATATGCTGGTGTTGCCCTTTACTTTTTATTTTCACAAGAGGTAAATGGAAAAAAAGACCCCCAAAATTCGTAACGCAATTTCTCCTGAGCATGGAAATACCCCATATGTAGGCGTAGAATGCTCTGCGGGCGCACAACAAGGCTCAGGAGTGAGAGCGCATTATGTACACTTGAGGCCTAAACTGGTGATTTGCACAGGGGTGGCTGTTTTACAGCGGTTCTGACATAAACGCAAAAAATAAATATCGACATGTGACCCCATTTTAACTACACCCCTCACAGAATGTAACAAGGGGTATAGGGAGCCTTAACACCCCACAGGTGTTTGACAAATTTTCGTTAAAGTTGGATGGGAAAATGAAAAAAATATTTTTTTGTCACTAAAATGCTGGTGTTACACAAAATGTTTCATTTTCGCAAGGGAAAATAGGAAAAAAGCCCCCCAAATTTGGAACCCCATTTCTTCAGAGTAAGCACATACCCCATATGTGGATGTAAAGTGCTCTGCGGGTGAACTACAATGCTCAGAAGAGAAGGAGCGCCATTGGGATTTTGAAGAGAAAATGTTTCCGGAATTGAAGGCCACATGTGTTTACAAAGCCCTCATAGTGCCAGAATAATGGTCCCCCCACCATGTGACCCCATTTTGGAAACTACACCCCTCATGTAATGTAATAAGTGGTACAGTGAGCATTTACCCCCCACAGGTGTCTGACAGATTTTTGGAACAGTGGTCCGTGAAAATGAAAAATGTAATTTTTCATTTGCTCAGCCCACTGTTCCAAAGATCTGTCAAATGCCAGTGGGGTGTAAATGCTCACTGCACCCCTTATTAAATTCTGAGAGGGGTGTGGTTTCCAAAATGGGGTCACATGTGGGGAGGGTCCACTGTTCTGGCACCACGAGGGGCTTTGTAAACACACATGGCCCCTGACTTCCCTTCCGAACAAATTCACTCTTCAAAAGCTCAATGGCGCTCCTCCTCTTCTAAGCATTGTAGTTTGCCCGCAGTGCACTTGACATACACACATGGGGTATTTCCATACTCAGAAGAAATGGGGTTACACATTTTGCGGGTAATTTTCTCCTATTACCCCTTGTAAAAATGTAAAATTTGGGGGAAAACCAGCAATTTTAGTGAAATTTTTTTTTTTTCATTTACACATCCAAAAGTCGTGAAATACCTGTGAGGTGTTAAGGCTCACTGTACCCCTTGTTACGTTCCTTGAGGGGTGTAGTTTCCAAAATAGTATGCCATGTGGATGCTTTTGCTGTTCTGGCACCATAGGGGCTTCCTAAATGCGACATGCCCCCCAAAAACCATTTCAGCAAAATTTGCTTTCCAAAATCCAAATGTGACTCCTTCTCTTCTGAGCATTGTAGTTCGCCCGCAGAGCATTTTCTGTCCTAACATGGGGTATTTCCATACTCAGAAGAGATGGGGTTACAAATTTTGGGGGGCATTTTCTCCCATTACTCTTTATAAAAATGGTAAATTTGGGGGGAAAAACTGCAATTTTTTTTCATTTACACATCAGACTTTAACGAAAAGTCGTCAAACACCTGTGGGGTATTAAGGCTCACTGGACCCCTTGTTACATGCCTTGAGGGGTTTAGTTTCCAAAATGGTATGCCATCTGGGGTTTTTTCTGCTGTTCTGGCACCATAGGGGCTTCCTAAATGTGACACGCCCCCCAAAAACCATTTCGGAAAAACTCACTCTCCAAAATCCCATTGTTGCTTCTACCCTTCTGAGCCCTCTACTGCGCCCGCCGAACACTTGACATACACATATGAGGTATTTTGAGAGGATTTTTCTACTTTTACCCCTTGTAAAAATTCAAAAACTGGGTCTACAAGAACATGCGAGTGTAAAAAATGAAGATTTTGAATTTTCTCCTTCACTTTGCTGCTATGTCATTTACTGAATGTCATTTTGAATACTTTGAGGGGTCCAGTTTTTATAATGGGGTCATTTGTGGGTATTTCTAATAAGAAAGACCTTCAAATCCATTTCAAACCTGAACTGGTCCATGAAAAATTCCGATATAGAAAATTTTGTGAAAAATTGGAAAATTGCTGCTGAACTTTGAAGCCCTCTGATGTCTTCCAAGTAAAAACATGTAAACTTTATGATACAAACATAAAGTAGACATATTGTATTTGTGAATCAAAATATAATTTATTTGGAATGTCTATTTTCCTTACAAGCAGAGAGCTTCTGTAACGCAGAGTGCTCTGGGTCCCGCTCCTCCCCCGGAGCGCTCGCAGCGTTCTGTTCATGCTTGCAGCGCCCCGGTCAGACTCGTTGACCGGGAGCGCTGCTCTGTGTCCCCCGGCGGGGATGCGATTCGCGCGGCGAGACGCGTCTGCCCGCGGGTCGCATCCCGATCATCTCACCTGCCCCGTCCTCCTGCTCAGTCCCGGCACACGCAGCCCCGCTCTCTAGGGCGCGCGCGCCGGGTCTCTCAGATTTAAAGGGCCAGTGCACCATTAATTGGTGCCTGGTCCAATTAGTTCCTAATCACTCCCTACACATAAAAACCGACTTCCCCTTCCTGTCCTTGCCGGATCTTGTTGCCTTGTGCCCTGAGAAAGCATTTAGTGTGTTCCCTTGCCTGTGTATTCAGATCTTCTGCTGTTGCCCCTGACTACGAACCATTGCTGCCTGCCTTGACCTTCTGCTACGTCTTACCTCGCCTCTGTCTAGTCCTTGTGTACCCGCCAGTCTCAGCTGCCAGAGAGGTCGAGTCGCTACTGGGGGACACGACCTGGTAGTTACCGCCGCAGCAAGTCCATTCCGCTTTGCGGCGGGCTCTGGTGAACATCAGTAACTACTTAGAACCAATTCTCCAGTACGACCCGCGCCATCGCCTCTCTGGCACAGAGGATCCACCTCCTGTGTCCTCACCAGCCGCCAGTCCAAATCCTGACAGTGGATCCAGCCATGGATCCCGCTGAGGTGCCGCTGCCGAGTCTTGCTGATCTCTCTACCGTTGTTGCCCAGCAGTCCCAGCAGATCGCCCATCAAGGACAACAGCTGACGCAGTTGACCGCCATGCTCCAGCAGCTTCTGCCTGCCCAGCGTCAACCATCTCCTCCGCCAGCTCCAGCTTCTCCTCCACTCCGAGTTGCTGCAACTACCTCTAGACTCCGATTGTCTCTCCCGGAGAAATTTGATGGGGACTCTAAGATGTGACGGGGATTCCTGTCCCAATGTTCCCTACACCTTGAAATGATGTCGGACCAGTTACCCGCAGAATGGTCTAAGGTGGCTTTCGTGGTCAGTTTGTTATCTGGAAAGGCCTTGTCCTGGGCCACACCGCTGTGGGACCGCAACGATCCTGCCACTGCTTCTGTCCAGTCCTTCTTCTCCGAAGTACGCAGCATCTTCGAGGAGCCAGCCCGGGCTTCCTCTGCCGAGACGACTCTTCTGAATCTCGTCCAAGGGAGCTCTTTAGTGGGCGAATATGCTATCCAGTTCCGCACCCTCGCCTCTGAGCTAGCTTGGAACAACGAGGCCCTCTGCGTGACCTTCAAGAAAGGTTTATCCAGCCACATCAAAGATGTTCTGGCCGCACAAGAAATTCCTGCTACCTTGCCTGAACTCATCCAGTTGGCCACCCGCATAGATATGCGTTTCACGGAAAGACGCCAGGAGCTCCGCCAAGAAAAGGATCTTGTTCGCACCAAGCGGTTTCCTCGCTCGGTACCTCTCTTCCAGAGTCCTCTGCAACCTACCCCTGTGCCTCCCACCGAGGAGGCTATGCAAGTGAACCGGTCTCGCCTGACCCAAGAAGAGAGGACTCGCCGCCGAAATGGAAAACTGGGTTGGAACTGTGCCAGTACTGAAGATTTCCTTCAAGACTGCTCTATTCGCCCTCCGCGTCAGGGAAATGCACGCACCTAGTTAACGTGGGAGAGGCGTTACTAGGTGTGAATTCCTCCTCTCCATGCCTGACTATTCCAGTGCGGATTTCTCCTTCCGCTAACTCCTCCTTCTCTACGGTGGCCTTCCTGGACTCTGGTTCTGCAGGAAACTTTATTGAAGCCTCGTTCATCAACAGATTTAACATTCCAGTTACCTGTCTCATCAAACCCTTCTTTATCTCATCTGTAAACGGAGAGAATCTGGACTGCACTGTGCATTACCGCACAGAACCCTTGCTCATGACCGTTGGAGTACTCCACCAAGAAAAAATTGCATTCTTTGTTTTGCTGAATTGTACCTCGGACATTCTGCTTGGCTTACCCTGGCTCCAGCGTCACACTCCTACCCTCGACTGGACCACTGGGGACTGTCACGATGCCGGCTGGCAGGTAGTGGATCCTCTGTGCCAGAGAGGGATTGGCGAGGACCGCGCTAGTGGACCGGTTCTAAATCACTACTGGTTTTCACCAGAGCCCGCCGCAAAGCGGGATGGTCTTGCTGCGGCGGTAGTGACCAGGTCGTATCCACTAGAAACGGCTCACCTCTCTGACTGCTGAAGATAGGCGAGGTACAAGGGAGTAGACAGAAGCAAGGTCGGACGTAGCAGAAGGTCGGGGGCAGGCGGCAAGGTTCGTAGTCAGGGTGGATAGCAGAAGTTCTGGTACACAGGCTTTAGACACACAAAACGCTTTCACTAGGCACAAGGGCAACAAGATCCGGCAAGGGAGTGCAAGGGAGGAGACCAGATATAGCCAGGGAGCAGGTGGGAGCCAATTAAGCTAATTGGGCCAGGCACCAATCATTGGTGCACTGGCCCTTTAAGTCTCAGTGAGCTGGCGCGCGCGCGCCCTAGAGAGCGGAGCCGCGCGCGCCAGCATATGACAGCAGGAGACGGGAACGGGTAAGTGACCTGGGATGCGATTCGCGAGCGGGCGCGTCCCGCTGTGCGAATCGCATCCCCGACGGCCATGACAGTGCAGCGCTCCCGGTCAGCGGGACCGACCGGGGCGCTGCGGAGAGAGAGACGCCGTACGCGCTCCGGGGAGGAGCGGGGACCCGGAGCGCTAGGCGTAACAGTACCCCCCCCCCTTAGGTCTCCCCTTCTCTTTGTCCGGTAACTGCCTCCCCTGGGATGAGGAGACCGGGAAAGGATGGAGGGATTCCTCAACGGCAGGCAGAACAGCAGGGGTAGGAATGGGGAGGGAGGGCAGAGGGCGAGGCCTGGCACGGGGCAGTGTGACACCAGGACGAGGGCCATGAGGGGGCACCGAGCCTTGCCTGACTGGACTGGGAGGGGGGGAGAGGCACTTCTTAAGGCAGGCAGAGTCCATAACGACTTTAGGGAGACCGGATACAGGAGGAACCACAGGGTCACGGCAGGGAGTACTGGGAACCGGTTTAAGGCAGTCCTTGAAGCAAGAGGTACCCCAACTCTTGATCTCCCCTGTGGACCAATCCAGGGTTGGGGAATGGTGTTGAAGCCAGGGTAGTCCCAGGAGAATTTCGGACGTGCAATTGGAGAGGACCAAAAACTCAATTTTCTCGTGATGCGGTCCGATGCACATTAGGAGGGGCTTCGTGCGATAACGCACGGTGCAATCCAACCTGGCTCCGTTGACCGCGGAAATGTGAAGTGGCTTGACAAGACGGGTCACCGGGATGCGGAATTTATTCACCAAGGACTCCCGAATAAAATTCCCAGAGGCACCAGAGTCCAGGCAGGCCACGGCTGAGAGGGAAGAGCTGGCTGAAGTAGAAATCCGTACAGGCACCGTGAGACGTGGAGAAGCCGACTTGGCATCAAGAGACGCCACACCCACGAGAGCTGGGTGCGAGCGTGCGTTTCCTAGACGTGGAGGACGGATAGGGCAATCCACCAAAAAATGTTCGGTACTGGCACAGTACAGACAAAGATTCTCTTCCTTACGGCGATTCCTCTCTTCCAGGGTCAGGCGAGACCGATCCACTTGCATGGCCTCCTCGGCGGGAGGCCTAGGCGCAGATTGCAATGGAGACTGTGGGAGAGGTGTCCAGAGATCTAAGTCTTTTTCCTGGCGGAGCTCTTGATGCCTCTCAGAAAAACGCATGTCAATGCGAGTGGCTAGATGAATGAGTTCATGCAGGTTAGCAGGAGTTTCTCGTGCGGCCAGAACATCTTTAATGTTGCTGGATAGGCCTTTTTTAAAGGTCGCGCAGAGGGCCTCATTATTCCAGGATAGTTCAGAAGCAAGAGTACGGAATTGTATGGCGTACTCGCCAACGGAAGAATTACCCTGGACCAGGTTCAGCAGGGCAGTCTCAGCAGAAGAGGCTCGGGCAGGTTCCTCAAAGACACTTCGAATTTCCGAGAAGAAGGAGTGCACAGAGGCAGTGACGGGGTCATTGCGGTCCCAGAGCGGTGTGGCCCATGACAGGGCTTTTCCAGACAGAAGGCTGACTACGAAAGCCACCTTAAACCTTTCAGTAGGAAACTGGTCCGACATCATCTCCAAGTGCAGGGAACATTGCAAAAGAAAGCCACGGCAAAACTTTAAATCCCCATTAAATTTGTCCGGCAAGGACAGGCGGAGGCTAGGAGTGGCCACTCGCTGCGGAGGAGGTGCAGGAGCTGGCGGAGGAGATGATTGCTGATGAAGTTGCGACTGAAGTTGGTGCACAATGGTGGACACTTCCGACAGCTGGTGGGTTAGATGGGCGATCTGTCGGGCTTGCTGGGCGACCACCGTGGTGATATCAGAAGCAACTGGCAGGGGAACCTCAGCGGGATCCATGGCCGGATCTACTGTCACGATGCCGGCTGGCAGGTAGTGGATCCTCTGTGCCAGAGAGGGATTGGCGAGGACCGCGCTAGTGGACCGGTTCTAAATCACTACTGGTTTTCACCAGAGCCCGCCGCAAAGCGGGATGGTCTTGCTGCGGCGGTAGTGACCAGGTCGTATCCACTAGCAACGGCTCACCTCTCTGACTGCTGAAGATAGGCGAGGTACAAGGGAGTAGACAGAAGCAAGGTCGGACGTAGCAGAAGGTCGGGGGCAGGCGGCAAGGTTCGTAGTCAGGGTGGATAGCAGAAGTTCTGGTACACAGGCTTTAGACACACAAAACGCTTTCACTAGGCACAAGGGCAACAAGATCCGGCAAGGGAGTGCAAGGGAGGAGACCAGATATAGCCAGGGAGCAGGTGGGAGCCAATTAAGCTAATTGGGCCAGGCACCAATCATTGGTGCACTGGCCCTTTAAGTCTCAGGGAGCTGGCGCGCGGGCGCCCTAGAGAGCGGAGCCGCGCGCGCCAGCATATGACAGCAGGAGACGGGAACGGGTAAGTGACCTGGGATGCGATTCGCGAGCGGGCGCGTCCCGCTGTGCGAATCGCATCCCCGACGGCCATGACAGTGCAGCGCTCCCGGTCAGCGGGACCGACCGGGGCGCTGCGGAGAGAGAGACGCCGTACGCACTCCGGGGAGGAGCGGGGACCCGGAGCGCTAGGCATAACAGGGACATTAAGTCCTGGGGCGCTTCCTTCCACAAACGTTGTCTTAAGTCAGTACCAATCAGCCAAGTCCCCATCGCTACTCCTTTGCCTGGCCTACCTAAGGCCTACCAGGACTTTGCTGACGTCTTTAGTAAAAAGCAAGCGGAGGTCTTGCCACCACATAATAGACCTTACGACTGTCCTATTGACTTGCTCCCTGGTACCACACCGCCCCGTGGCAGAATTTATCCTCTCTCCGCTCCAGAAACCAAGGCCATATCTGAATACATTCAGGAAAATCTTAAGAGAGGTTTCATTAGGAAGTCTTCTTCACCGGCCGGAGCGGGGTTCTTCTTCGTTGCCAAGAAGGAAGGTTCACTACGCCCCTGCATAGACTATTGTGGCCTCAATAAAATTACTGTAAAGAACCGCTACCCTCTGCCTCTCATCTCTGAGCTCTTTGACCGTCTGCGCGGAGCAAAAGTTTTTACAAAGCTTAACCTCAGGGGTGCCTATAACCTCATCAGAATTCGTGAGGGAGATGAGTGGAAAACCGCTTTTAACACCAGAGATGGCCACTTCAAATATTTCGTCATGCCATTTGGACTTTGCAATGCCCCTGCAGTCTTTCAAGATTTTGTCAACGAAATCTTTCGGGGCTTACTGTATACCTGCATAGTTGTCTACCTAGGTGACATCCTCATTTTTTCCTCCAACCTTGAGGAACACCAGCTCCATGTCCGTCAAGTGCTCCAGCGCCTTCGTGTAAACCATGTTTACGCCAAATTAGAAAAATGCCTTTTTGAACGCAGTTGTCTTCCTTTCCTGGGATACCTGGTCTCTGGACAGGGTCTTCAAATGAATCCTGACAAGCTCTCCGCGGTCTTGGATTGGCCATGCCCCTCTGGACTTTGTGCTATCCAGCGCTTCCTCGGATTCGCCAACTACTATCGTCAGTTCATTCCCCACTTCTCCACCATCGTTGCTCCTATTGTGGCACTGACGAAGAAAAACGCGAATCCGAGGTCCTGGCCTTCCCAAGCGGATGAAGCTTTTACTCGCCTTAAGGCTGCCTTCGCTTCTGCACCAGTTTGGTCCAGACCAGTTCCACTGAAGCCTTTCTTCCTAGAGGTTGACGCCTCCTCAGTAGGAGCCGGGGCCGTCCTTCTTCAAAGAACCACTAAGGGGAAAAACGTCATGTGCGTTTTTTCCTCTAAAACTTTTTTGCCTCCTGAAAAAAACGATTCTATAGGAGACCGTGAACTGTTGGCCATCAAGTTGGCACTTGAAGAGTGGAGACATCTCCAGGAAGGGTCCCTTCATCCTATCACCATCTACACTGATCATAAAAAGCTGTCCTATCTCCAGTCCGCCCAGCGTTTAAATCCTCGCCAGGCCAGGTGGTCGTTGTTCTTTGCCCGCTTCAATTTTCAAATTAATTTTCGTCCTGCAAACAAGAATATCAGGGCAGATGCCTTATCACGTTCCACCAATGCCTCCGAAGCCGAGACCCTTCCTCAGCACATCATACCTCCTGAGTGCCTGATTTCTTCTGCTCCTGCTTCTCTGGTGCCAGTTCCTCCAAGAAAAACTTATGTTCCTCCACGTCTTCGCCTCCAGACTCTCAAATGGGATCATTCCTCCCATCTGGCTGGTCACGCCGGAATTAAAAAATCCATACAGTTGATTTCCAGAAACTACTGGTGGTCTTCCCTGGAAAAAGATATGACTGATTTCGTACGGGCCTGTACAGTATGTGCACATGATAAAACTCCACGCCAGAAGCCTGCAGGTCTTGTCCACCCCCTGCCGGTGCCTGAACAGCCATGGTCCCACATAGCCATGGACTTCATCACGGACCTTCCTTCATCTCATGGCAACACCGTCATTTGAGTGGTCGTTGATCGTTTTTCCAAAATGGCTCATTTTGTCCCGCTTCCTGGCCTTCCTTCTGCGCCACAGTTGGCGAAACAATTTTTT
This sequence comes from Hyla sarda, assembly GCF_029499605.1. Classification (NCBI taxonomy): domain Eukaryota; kingdom Metazoa; phylum Chordata; class Amphibia; order Anura; family Hylidae; genus Hyla; species Hyla sarda. Next base: position 185,177,627 of record NC_079195.1, read on the forward strand.
CTGCACATTTTTCGTCTCCACGAGCTTCCCACGCATATCGTCTCTGATAGAGGCGTTCAATTTATCTCAAAATTTGGGTTGACCTGCTGCCCTGGGCCGAATTCTCGTACAATTTCAAGAATTCTGAGTCTTCCGCTAAATCTCCATTCTTTGTAGTGTACGGCCGTCACCCGCTGCCCCCCCTCCCCATTCCCACTTCATCTGGAGTTCCTGCCGTAGATGAATTAACTCAGGACTTCTCATCTATCTGGAGGGAGACTCAAAAGTCACTCTCACTGACCTCGTCTCGCATGAAGAGACATGCGGATAAGAAGAGAAGAACTCCTCCTGTCTTTGCCCCTGGTGATAAAGTATGGCTCTCTGCCAAATACGGTTCCGGGTCCCTAGCTACAAGCTGGGTCTTCGTTACCTCTGGCCTTTTAAGATCAAGAATCAAATCAATTCCGTTTCCTACAAGCTACATCTTCCTTCTTCTCTTTGCATTCCTAACTCTTTCCATGTTTCTCTTCTCAAACCTTTCATACTTAACCGCTTTTCTCCCAAGGTCACTGTTCCTGCTCCTGTTTCTGGCTCCTCTGATGTCTTCTCTGTCAAGGAGATCCTCGCCTCCAAGGTCATCCGAGGTAAAAGATTTTTTTTAATTGATTGGGAGAATTGTGGTCCTGAAGAGAGGTCCTGGGAGCCGGAGGCCAATATTTTGGACAAGGAGCTTATCCACAAATTTCTTGGTTCCAAAAAGAGGGGGAAACCTAAGGGGGGGGGGGGGGTACTGTAACACCGAGCGTTCCGGGTCCCGCTCCTCCCCCGGAGCGCTCGCGGCGCTCTGTTCATGCTTGCAGCGCCCCAGTCAGACTTGCTGACCGGGAGCGCTGCTCTGTGTCCCCCGGCGGGAATGCGATCCGCGCGGCGGGACGCGCCTGCCCGTGGGTTGCATCCCGATCATCTCACCTGCCCCGTCCTCCTGCTCAGTCCCGGTACGCGTGGCCTTGCTTTCTAGGGCGCGCGCACGCCGGGTCTCTCAGATTTAAAGGGCCAGTGCACCATTAATTGGTGCCTGGTCCAATCAGTTCCTAATCACTCCCTACACATAAAAACCAACTTCCCCTTCCTTTCCTTGCCGGATCTTGTTGCCTTGTGCCTTGAGAAAGCGTTTAGTGTGTTCCCTTGCCTGTGTATCCAGATCTTCTGCTGTTGCCCCTGACTACGAACCATTGCTGCCTGCCTTGACCTTCTGCTACGTCTGACCTCGCCTCTGTCTAGTCCTTGTGTACCGCACTAGTCTCAGCTGCCAGAGAGGTCGAGTCGCAACTGGGGGACACGACCTGGTAGTTACCGCCACAGCAAGTCCATCCCGCTTTGGGGCGGGCTCTGATGAACCAGTAACTACTTAGAACCGATCCTCCAGTACAACCCGCGCCATCGCCTCTCTGGCACAGAGGATCCACCTCCTGTGTTCTCACCAGCCGCCAGTCCGGATCCTGACAGCTTCAAAGTTAGAAAATTCTAAATTTTCAATTTTTCATCAAATTTTGGAATTTTTCACCAAGAAATGATGCAAGTATCGACAAAATTTTATGACTAACATAAAGTAGAATATATCACAAAAAAAACTATCTCAGAATCAGAATGAAAGGTAAAAGCATCCCAAAGTTATTAATGCTTAAAGTGAAAGTGGTCAGATATGCAAAAAACACTCAGGTCCTACAGTGAAAAATGGCCTGGTCCTTAAGGGGTTAAGGACCTTTGGGTCATGTGATACCCAGAGTTCACTGGGTCAGGACTGACAGGTTCTGCTGACCAATGAGCTTTGTCTCACCCCCCTTTATATATAAGGGGCTGCAGCCACTAAATTCTCTCTCTTGAGACCTGTACATTAAAGCAAGCACATCATCTAATCAGCATCAATTCAAGCTAGGCCTGTGGCAAAGCCGCTGGTAATCCGATCATCCATTACAAGTGTCGCATTGCCACAGATGCCGTGATCTGTATTTATCATGGCACATGAGGGGTTAATGGGGAACATCAGCACGATTGCTTATAGCAGCTGGTACTTGCCATGCATGAGGCAAGCACTGCTCCAGTTAAAGGAGTTATCCAACGGGAGGTTTATTTTTGTTGTTGTTAACTATTCCCTTTGGTGTCCCAGTACAGGACCTGGTCCTGTCCCGTGCCTAAAGTTCCCGCAGCTAGAGCCCCTCCATGTCCACAGGGCTCTCCTGTAGAGCTTACCCCTAGTCGTCTTAAGTAAAGTGTGTACATATTAATTTAATGTATAGAAGATGTATGTACAGGACCTTATTGGTCACGTCATAAACAGTTGTAATGTATAAAATGCTTAACCCCTTAAGGACACAGTCCATTTTCACCTTAAGGACCAGGCCAATTTTATTTTTGCATTTTAGTTTTTTCCTCCTCGTCTTCTAAAAATCGTAACTCTTTTATATTTTCATCCACAGACTAGTTTGAGGGCTTGTTTTTTGCACGACCAGTTTTCCTGCAAAAGGACATCATTCATTTTACCATAAAATGTATGGCGCAAATAAAAAAAAACACTATTTATGTGGAGAAATTAAAAAGAAAACCGCAATTTTGCAAATCGTAACTCTTTTATATTTTCATCCACAGACTAGTTTGAGGGCTTGTGTCACGATGCCGGCTGGCAGGAGGTGGATCCTCTGTGCCAGAGAGGGATTGGCGTGGACCGTGCTAGTGGACCGGTTCTAAGTCACTACTGGTGTTCACCGGAGCCCGCCGCAAAGCGGGATGGTCTTGCTGCGGCGGTAGTGACCAGGTCGTATCCACTAGCAACGGCTCAACCTCTCTGACTGCTGAAGATAGGCACGGTACAAGGGAGTAGACAGAAGCAAGGTCGGACGTAGCAGAAGGTCGGGGCAGGCAGCAAGGATCGTAGTCAATAAGGTAATAGCAGGAGGTCAAGTACACAGTAAGGACAAACACAGTAACGCTTTCACTAGGCTCTAAGGCAACAAGATCCGGCAGGGGAGTGCAGGGGCAGAGATCAGATATAGTCTGGGAGCAGGTGGAAGCCAATTAAGCTAATTGGGCCAGGCACCAATCATTGGTGCACTGGCCCTTTAAGTCTCAGGGAGCTGGCGCGCGCGCCCTAGAGAGCGGAGCCGCGCGCGCCAGCACATGACAGCAGGGGACGGGAACGGGTAAGTGACCTGGGATGCGATTCGCGAGCGGGCGCGTCCCGCTGTGCGAATCGCATCCCCGACGGCCATGACAGTGCAGCGCTCCCGGTCAGCGGGACCGACCGGGGCGCTGCGGAGAGAGAGACGCCGTAAGCGCTCCGGGGAGGAGCGGGGACCCGGAGCGCTAGGCGTAACAGTACCCCCCCCCTTAGGTCTCCCCTTCTCTTTGTCCGGTAACTGCCTCCCCTGGGATGAGGACACCGGGAAAGAATGGAGGGATTCCTCAACGGCAGGCAGTACAGCAGGAGTGGGAATGGGGAGGGAGGGCAGAGGGCGAGGCCTGGCACGGGGCAGTGTGACACCAGGACGGGGGCCATGAGGAGGCACCGAGGCTTGCCTGACTGGACTGGGAGGGGGGGAGAGGCACTTCTTATGGCAGGCAGAGTCCATAAAGACCTTAGGGAGACCGGATACAGGGGGAACCACAGGGTCACGGCAGGGAGTACTGGGAACCGGTTTAAGGCAGTCCTTGAAACAAGAGGTACCCCAGCTCTTGATCTCCCCTGTGGACCAATCCAGGGTTGGGGAATGGTGTTGAAGCCAGGGTAGTCCAAGGAGAATTTCGGAAGTGCAATTGGAGAGGACCAAAAACTCAATTTTTTCGTGATGAGGTCCGATGCACATTAGGAGGGGCTCCGTGCGGTAACGCACGGTGCAATCCAACCTGACTCCGTTGACCGCGGAAATGTAGAGTGGGTTGACGAGACGGGTCACCGGGATGCGGAATTTATTCACCAAGGACTCCCGAATAAAATTCCCAGAGGCACCAGAGTCCAGGCAGGCCACGGCTGAGAGGGAGTAGTTGGCTGAAGGAGAAATCCGCACGGGCACCGTGAGACGTGGAGAAGCCGACTTTGAATCAAGAGACGCCACACCCACGAGAGCTGGGTGCGAGTGGCGTTTCCCAGACGTGGAGGACGGATAGGGCAATCCACCAGGAAATGTTCGGTACTGGCACAGTACAGACAAAGATTTTCTTCCCTACGGCGATTCCTCTCCTCCTGGGTCAGGCGAGACCGATCCACTTGCATGGCCTCCTCGGCAGGAGGCCTAGGCGTAGATTGCAACGGAGACTGTGGGAGAGGTGCCCAGAGATCTAAGTCTTTTTCCTGGCGGAGCTCTTGATGTCTCTCAGAAAAACGCATGTCAATGCGAGTGGCTAGATGAATGAGTTCATGCAGGTTAGCAGGAATTTCTCGTGCGGCCAGAACATCTTTAATGTTGCTGGATAGGCCTTTTTTAAAGGTCGCGCAGAGGGCCTCATTATTCCAGGATAGTTCAGAAGCAAGAGTACGGAATTGTATGGCGTACTCGCCAACGGAAGAATTACCCTGGACCAGGTTCAGCAGGGCAGTCTCAGCAGAAGAGGCTCGGGCAGGTTCCTCAAAGACACTTCGAATTTCCGAGAAGAAGGAGTGTACAGAGGCAGTGACGGGGTCATCGCGGTCCCAGAGCGGTGTGGCCCATGACAGGGCTTTTCCAGACAGAAGGCTGACTACGAAAGCCACCTTAGACCTTTCAGTAGGAAACTGGTCCGACATCATCTCCAAGTGCAGGGAACATTGCGAAAGAAAGCCACGGCAAAACTTAGAGTCCCCATCAAATTTGTCCGGCAGGGACAAGCGGAGGCTAGGAGTGGCCACTCGCTGCGGAAGGGGTGCAGGAGCTGGCGGAGGAGATGGTTGCTGCTGTAGCAGAGGCAGAAGTTGCGACTGAAGTTGCTGCACCATGGTGGACACTTCCGACAGCTGGTGGGTTAGATGGGCGATCTGTCGGGATTGCTGGGCGACCACCGTGGTGAGATCAGAGATAGAAGGCAGGGGAACCTCAGCGGGATCCATGGCCGGATCTACTGTCACGATGCCGGCTGGCAGGAGGTGGATCCTCTGTGCCAGAGAGGGATTGGCGTGGACCGTGCTAGTGGACCGGTTCTAAGTCAGTACTGGTGTTCACCAGAGCCCGCCGCAAAGCGGGATGGTCTTGCTGCGGCGGTAGTGACCAGGTCGTATCCACTAGCAACGGCTCAACCTCTCTGACTGCTGAAGATAGGCACGGTACAAGGGAGTAGACAGAAGCAAGGTCGGACGTAGCAGAAGGTCGGGGCAGGCAGCAAGGATCGTAGTCAATAAGGTAATAGCAGGAGGTCAAGTACACAGTAAGGACAAACACAGTAACGCTTTCACTAGGCTCTAAGGCAACAAGATCCGGCAGGGGAGTGCAGGGGCAGAGATCAGATATAGTCTGGGAGCAGGTGGAAGCCAATTAAGCTAATTGGGCCAGGCACCAATCATTGGTGCACTGGCCCTTTAAGTCTCAGGGAGCTGGCGCGCGCGCGCCCTAGAGAGCGGAGCCGCGCGCGCCAGCACATGACAGCAGGGGACGGGAACGGGTAAGTGACCTGGGATGCAATTCGCGAGCGGGCGCGTCCCGCTGTGCGAATCGCATCCCCGACGGCCATGACAGTGCAGCGCTCCCGGTCAGCGGGACCGACCGGGGCGCTGCGGAGAGAGAGACGCCGTAAGCGCTCCGGGGAGGAGCGGGGACCCGGAGCGCTAGGCGTAACAGCTTGTTTTTTGCACGACCAGTTTTCCTGCATAATGACATCATTCATTTTACCATAAAATGTATGGCGCAAATAAAAAGAAACACTATGTGGAGAAATTAAAAAGAAAACCGCAATTTTGCAAATTTTGGAAGGTTTTGTTTTCACAATGTACAATTTACAGTAAAAATGACATGTGTTCTTTATTCTGTAGGTCAATACGATTAAAATGATACCCTTGATTATATACTTTTCTATTATTGTTGAGCTTAAAAAAATCGCTAACTTTTTAACCAAATTGGTATGTTTAAAATCCTTCTTTTTTGATGACCTATAACTTTTTCATTTTTCCGTATAAGTGGCGGTATGAGGGCTCATTTTTTTGCGCTATAATCTGTACTTTTTATTGATACCACGTTTGTGTATATAAAACTTTTATTTATTTTTTTTATAGATTTTTTTAAATAAAATGTGATAAAAAAGCAAAAATGTTGTGCATTTTTTTTTTACGTTCACGCCGTTCACTGTACGGGATCAGTAATAGTGTTGCTCGCGAATATTCGCAATTCGAATATTATTCGCGAATATCGCATATTCGCGAATTCGCGAATTTCGCGAATATAGCGTTATATATTCGTAATTACGAATATTCGTTTTTTTTCTTTTTTTTTTTCTTCACAGTACACATCACAGTGATCACCCCTCTCTGCTTCCAGCTTGTGTGATGTAAAGAAGGCTGTAATACTACTGTGTGAGACTGGCGTGCGAAAATTTGCATATGCGAAAATTAGCATATGCTAATTTTCGCATATGCAAATCTTCGCATATCCGAATTTTGTATATGCTAATTTTCACATATGTTAATTTTCGGATACACGAATGTTCGCATATGCGAAAATAAAACGAGAATATAACGAATATGCGAATATCCGCGAATATATGAGGAATATTTGTCCATATATTTGCGAATATTCGCGAATTCGAATATGGCCTATGCCGCTCAACACTAATCAGTAACATTATATTTTAATAGTTTGGACATTTACACATGCTGCGATACCAAATATGTGTATTAATTATTATTTTTTACACTATGGGGTAAAATGGGAAAAATGGACATTTTACATTTTTATTGGGGAGGGGATTTTTCAAATTTTTTTCCTTTTTTTTTTCTTCCTTTTTTCCTTTCATTTTTACACTTTAATAGTCCCCATAGGGGACTATCTATAGCAATCATTTGATTGCTAATACTGTTCAGTGCTATGCATAGAACACAGCACTGATCAGTATTGTTGGTGATCCTCTGCTCTGGTCTACTCGATCTCAGACCAGAGAAGAAGACCCCGGGAGACGGCCGGAGGAAGGTGAGGGGACCTCCGGCCGCCATGCTGGATGATCGCATCGTCGCGGCCGCGCTGCAGTTGATCTGATCATCCATTCAAAGTACCGCACTGCCGCAGATGCCGTGATCACGGCGTCTGAGGGGTTAATGGGGGACATCCGCGCGATCCCTTGCTGCTGATAGTAGCCGGGACCTGCCGGACATGACGCGAGCGTTAACTACCACGGCACCATGACGTACATTTATGTCCATTGTTGTTAAGGGGTTAAGGACCTTTGGAGGTCATGTGATGTACCCAGAGTTCACTGGGTTCATAACTTACAGGTTTGCTGACCAATGAGCTTAGTCCAGCCCCTTATTATATAAAGGGCTGTAGTCAATCAATTCTCTCTCTTGTTCCTGCACTACAAAGTCAAGCACATCTCAGCACAAGCATCTTATCAGCATCAATTCAATTCATCACAAAACGTGAGTTACTAGCTGAAACTACTGAATCCTGTGTGACTACTATCAGCTCAAATATTCTAAAATACTAACACAGTGGCTAGCATCAAAAGCTCATTGCTTCCAAGTCCCAGCAAACCTGTGAGGAACCTGTATCCCGGTTCACTCTTGAAAAGACTGTCATGTTCAATACCGTTGCTTCAGTTCATTTTATAAAATCTGCTGTGGACATTCTGTTATTTCTCCTTGCCGTTTGTGGGACGGTTGGCGGTAGGAACATTACTATTGAGAAAACCGCACCCTGGCGTGACGACATTCAAGGGTTAATACCACCAGACCCTACACTATCACTGTTACGCCTAGCGCTCCGGGTCCCCGCTCCTCCCCGGAGCGCTCACGGCGTCTTTCTCCCTGCAGCGCCCCGGTCAGTCCCGCTGACCGGGAGCGCTGCACTGTCATGGCCGTCGGGGATGCGATTCGCACAGCGGGACGCGCCCGCTCGCGAATCGCATCCCAGGTCACTTACCCGTCCCGGTCCCTTGCTGTCTTGTGCTGGCGCGCGCGGCTCCGCTCTCTAGGGCGCGCGCGCGCCAGCTCTCTGAGACTTAAAGGGCCAGTGCACCAATGATTGGTGCCTGGCCCAATTAGCTTAATTGGCTTCCATCTGCTCCCTGGCTATATCTGATCTCCTCCCTTGCACTCCCTTGCCGGATCTTGTTGCCTTGTGCCAGTGAAAGCGTTTAGTGTGTCCAAAGCCTGTGTACCTGAACTTCTGCTATCCATTCTGACTACGAACCTTGCCGCCTGCCCCCGACCTTCTGCTACGTCTGACCTTGCCTCTGCCTAGTCCTTCTGTCCCACGCCTTCTCAGCAGTCAGCGAGGTTGAGCCGTTGCTAGTGGATACGACCTGGTTGCTACTGCCGCAGCAAGACCATCCCGCTTTGCGGCGGGCTCTGGTGAAAACCAGTAGCCTCTTAGAACCGGTCCACTAGCACGGTCCACGCCAATCCCTCGCTGACACAGCGGATCCACAACCCGTAAGCCGAATCATGACAGTAGATCCGGCCATGGATCCCGCTGAGGTGCCGCTGCCAAGTCTCGCTGACCTTACCACGGTGGTCGCTCAGCAATCGCAGCAAATTGCCCAACAAGGACAGCAGCTGTCGCAGTTGACCGCCACGTTACAGCAACTTCTGCCTCTGCTACAGCAGCAACCATCTCCTCCGCCAGCTCCTGCACCTCCTCCGCAGCGAGTGGCCACTCCTAGCCTCCGCTTGTCCCTGCCGGACAAATTTGATGGGGACTCTAAACTCTGCCGTGGATTTTTGTCTCAGTGTTCCCTGCATATGGAGATGTTGTCGGACTTGTTTCCTACAGAACGGTCTAAGGTGGCGTTCGTAGTAAGCCTTCTTTCAGGAAAGGCCTTGTCTTGGGCCACACCGCTCTGGGACCGCAATGATCCTGCCACAGCCACAGTCCAGGCCTTCTTCGCTGAAGTCCGGAGTGTCTTCGAGGAGCCAGCCCGAGCTTCTTCTGCCGAGACTGCCCTGTTGAACCTGGTCCAGGGTAATTCTTCAGTGGGCGAGTACGCCATCCAATTTCGTACTCTTGCTTCCGAGTTATCATGGAATAACGAGGCTCTCTGCGCGACCTTTAAAAAAGGCCTATCCAGTCGCATCAAGGATGTGCTGGCCGCACGAGAGATTCCTGCCAACCTCCAAGAACTCATCCATTTGGCTACCCGCATTGACATGCGTTTTTCTGAGCGACACCAAGAGCTCCGCCAGGAAAAAGACTTAGATCTCTGGGCACCTCTCCCACAGCATCCTTTGCAGTCTACGCCTGGGCCTCCCGCCGAGGAGGCCATGCAAGTGGATCGGTCTCGCCTGACCCAGGAAGAGAGGAATCGCCGTAGGGAAGAAAATCTCTGTCTGTACTGTGCCAGTACCGAGCACTTCTTGGTGGATTGCCCTATCCGTCCTCCACGTCTGGGAAACGCACGCACGCACCCAGCTCACGTGGGTGTGGCGTCTCTTGGTTCTAAGTCTGCTTCTCCACGTCTCACGGTGCCCGTGCGGATTTCTCCTTCAGCCAACTCCTCCCTCTCAGCCCTGGCCTGCTTGGACTCTGGTGCCTCCGGGAATTTTATTTTGGAGTCTTTTGTGAATAAATTCCGCATCCCGGTGACCCGTCTCGTCAAGCCGCTCTACATTTCCGCGGTCAATGGAGCCAGACTGGATTGCACTGTGCGTTACCGCACAGAACCCCTCCTGATGTGTATCGGACCCCATCGCGAAGTGATTGAGCTCTTCGTCCTACCCAACTGTACCTCTGAGGTCCTCCTCGGTCTGCCATGGCTCCGGCTTCATTCCCCCACCCTTGATTGGTCCACCGGGGAGATCAAGAACTGGGACTCTGCCTGCCATAGGAAGTGCCTCTCTCCCCCTCCCAGTCCCGTCAGGCAAGCCTCTGTGCCTCCTCATGGCTCCCGTCCTTGTGTCACCCTGCCCCGTGCCAAGCTTCACCCTCTGCCCTCCCTCCCCATTCCAACTCCTGCTGTACTGCCTGCCGTTGAGGAAACCCTCCATTCTTTCCCGGTGTCCTCATCCCAGGGGAGGCAGTTACCGGACAAAAAAAAGGGGAGACCTAAGGGGGGGGGTACTGTTACGCCTAGCGCTCCGGGTCCCCGCTCCTCCCCGGAGCGCTCACGGCGTCTTTCTCCCTGCAGCGCCCCGGTCAGTCCCGCTGACCGGGAGCGCTGCACTGTCATGGCCGTCGGGGATGCGATTCGCACAGCGGGACGCGCCCGCTCGCGAATCGCATCCCAGGTCACTTACCCGTCCCGGTCCCCTGCTGTCTTGTGCTGGCGCGCGCGGCTCCGCTCTCTAGGGCGCGCGCGCGCCAGCTCTCTGAGACTTAAAGGGCCAGTGCACCAATGATTGGTGCCTGGCCCAATTAGCTTAATTGGCTTCCATCTGCTCCCTGGCTATATCTGATCTCCTCCCTTGCACTCCCTTGCCGGATCTTGTTGCCTTGTGCCAGTGAAAGCGTTTAGTGTGTCCAAAGCCTGTGTACCTGAACTTCTGCTATCCATTCTGACTACGAACCTTGCCGCCTGCCCCCGACCTTCTGCTACGTCTGACCTTGCCTCTGCCTAGTCCTTCTGTCCCACGCCTTCTCAGCAGTCAGCGAGGTTGAGCCGTTGCTAGTGGATACGACCTGGTTGCTACTGCCGCAGCAAGACCATCCCGCTTTGCGGCGGGCTCTGGTGAAAACCAGTAGCCTCTTAGAACCGGTCCACTAGCACGGTCCACGCCAATCCCTCGCTGACACAGCGGATCCACAACCCGTAAGCCGAATCGTGACAATCACCACAACACCCTAGACACCATTGCTCTCCCGGCACCACAATTCTTTTGGCGTCTTTCGAACGGGCACATACGGGTGTGTGCCTTAAAGAACTTTGCTACTCTGATAAAAGCTACATGTCCCAGAGCAGGAAGCACGCTGACCGGCGAGGTTGGGAGTCAAGAAGACACCCTGTGTAAAGTCGTTAATTTCTTTTTGTTTGCTTACCATTAATTCTGTGGTACCAAGTACCTTTATTTCTCTACAGACTGTTCTGTTCCGGTTGTAACCTGTTAAGAATAAGTGCCTTGCAGGGCTGTGCCAAGAAGTTACCTGTTCAGTAACGTAACCACCTAAGCTTGTGCCCGTTCCCAGGACGAGAGACTCCTTGTCCGAGGAGATTCTTGTAAGTTTATGCCCGGCTCCCGTACAGCTGTGATGTTTTTGGACTCATAACGTAGGTGGACTGCTGATCCTTACGTGTCTGTTTGTTGTACATATCCTCACAGTTATATATTTTGTGCACTAAATGTTGTACATATGCAGCAGGTAAATGTACCTGAATGCATCAAAGATTGGGCTGCTATCAAGTAGCCTTTGTGTTCTAACAAATAAAATGTCTGTTATTATAAAATGTCAAACCAATGTCCGTGGTTATTGTACAGAAGTATCAATTCCTGTACACAAAATACTTTCTTTCTTTCTTGTGTTATAGTGTTTACTTAAAGGTGCCCTCCCAGCTCCTCTGGGAGTAACAAATAGTGTCACCCCTCACTAACGCCCAAGGAAATATTCCCATCAGATACCAAGACTGACTATATTCAATAAATACAATGTACACATTGTACATTAAACAAAATTAATTAGTGTACATTCAGAATCCAATACACATAACTTAGAAATATATATCTCACATTCACAACATATTTCTTAGAAACTGTAACATGCTATATCTCAGTTCTATACCACTGTTTATGCACTAATGTGTTCTTTTGTCTCTTACATGTTCAGGATGTTCTTCCTGGCCAGAATGTGCTCCTGTAGCTCAATAAAAAAATGCACGTATCCAGAAAGGTAACAGTATGTCATTGTTATCTAGTTCAGAGAGTTCTAGGGGTAAGTGTGTAATACCTATAGACCCTAGTAACCAAGGCATTGGGCAGAAAGCCTCAGGCAACCCAATCCGCAACCAGTGTATAACGCTATAAAAATGTGGTATATGTCAACAAAAAAGAAAAAAAAATTGTGAGATCTGTTAAAGTGTGTAGAAGCCTTGCTGTCACTATACATACTTCATAGTTAGTGATTAAACAGTCAAAAAAAATCTCAGTCAAATATCAAGAGTATCATATATCCTTAAAGTTATGCATAGTCAATAATGCATAGTCTTATATGCTAAACCAAGAAAAAAAAAACAAGGTAAGGCTGGGTTCCCACTATGTTTTCTCCCATACAGGAGCGCATACGGCAGGGGGGAGCTAAAACATCGCACTCCCGTATGCCTTCGTATGCTCTCCCATATGTAATTCATTTCAATGAGCCGGCCGGAGTGAAACATTCGGCTCATTTTTGCGCTGTATGCGCTTTTTCCCCAGACCTAAAACTGTGGTCAACCACAGGTTTAGGTCCGGCTGTAAAAGCGCATACGGTGCAAAAATGAGCCGACCGGGCCAAACGTTTCACTCTTGCCGGCTCATTGAAATGAATTACATATGGGATCGCATACGAAGGCATACGGGAGCGCAAGGTAGTGGTGGTCTCTAAACTGTGGTCCTCCAGATGTTGCAAAAATACAACTTTCAGCATGTACGGACTGTCTGGGATTCTGGGCGTGTAGTTCTGCAATATGTGTCCCTTCATATGTTGCTGAACTACAACTCCCAGCATGCCTGGCCAGTCTGGGCATGCTTGGAGTTGTAGTTTTGCAACATCTGGAGGGCTACAGTTTGGAGACCACTACCTAGCGGTCTCCAAACTGTTCTTACCTAGTTGTTGCACAACTACAACTCCTAGCATGCCCAGACTGTCCAGGCATGCTGCGAGTTGTAGTTCTGCAACATCTGAAGGGACAGATATTGCAGAACTACACACCAAGCATCCCGGACTGTCTGGGCATGCTGGGAACTGTAGTTTTGCAACAGCTGTAGGCACACTGGTTGGGAAACACTGAGCTAGTCTGTTTCCTAACTAAGTGATTCCAACCCGTGTGCCTGCAGCTGTTGCAAAACTAAAACTCCCAGAATGCACTGACAGACCGTACATGCTGGGAGTTGTACTTTTGCAACAGCTGGAGGTACACGGGTTGGAATCACTGAGTTAGAGTCTGTTTCTTAACTCAGTGGTTCCCCACCAGTGTGCTTACAGCTGTTGCAAAGCTACAACTACCAGCATGTACGGTCTGTCAGTGCATTCTGGGAGTTGTAGTTTTGCCACAGTTGAAGGCAAATTTTCCGCCGCAGCTCAAACTCCCAGGGGAAAACTCACTGTGAACCCCACCAGTGCGAATTTACCCTAAAAACACTACATTACACTACAATAACAAATAATAAAAAGTAAAAGCCTACATACACCCCCCCCCCCCCACCCCAACCAATAAAAATGAAAAAACATCTTATACGGCAGTGTTTCCTAAACGGACCCTCCAGCTGTTGTAAAACAACAACTCCCAGTATTGCCGGACAGCCATAGACTGTCCTGGCATGATGGGAGTCTTGCAACAACTGGAGGCACCCTGTTTGGGAAATACTGCCATAGGGTTTTGGTGGAGACAAGCCCCATCCTTGCATCCGGGTCCGCCCCTATTGCAAATTCCTCATTTAGGCCTCAAATGCGCATGGAGCTCTTTCACTTCAAAGCCCTGTTGTATTTCAAGGCAACATTTTAGGGGTATTTCCGTACTCAGGAGAAATTGTGTTACAAATTTAGGGGGGGGATTTTTCTCCTTTTACCCCTTATGAAAAGGTAAAGTTGTGGGGCTACACCAGCATGTTAGTGTTAAAAAAATAAAAATTTTACACTAACATGCTGGTGTTGCCCCATACTTTTAATTTTCACAAAAGATAAAAGGAGAAAAAGACCCCCAAAATTTCTAACGCAATTTCTTCTGAGTAAGGAAATACCCCATATGTTTACGTAAAATGCTCTGCGGACGAACTACGTGTGAGTGAGAGAGAGCCATGTACATTTGAAGCCTAAATTAGTGATTTGCACAGGGGTGGCTGATCGTTACAGCGGTTCTGACATGAACACAAAAAAAAAACAAAAAAAACACATGTGACCCCATTTTGGAAACTACACCCCTCACAGAATGTAACAAGGGGTATAGTGAGCCTTAACACCCCACAGGTCTTTGAGAAATTTTCATTAAATTTGGACATGAAAATTTAAATTTTTTTTTTTTTTTGCCTGAAATGCTTGTGTTTCCCCAAATTTTTCATTTTCAAAAGGGGTCATAGGAAAAAAGCCTCCCAAAATTTGTAACCCCATTTTTTTCTGAGTAACGGGATACACCAAATGTGGATGTAAAGTGCTCTGCGGGAAAGTGCTCTGCTCAGAAGAAAAGGGGCGCCATGGGGCTTTTTGAGAGTGAATTAGGCTGGAATTGAAGGCTATATGTGTTTAAAAGCCCCCATGGTGCCATAACAGTGGACACTCTCCACATGTGACTCCATTTTGGAAACTACACCCCTCACGGAATGTAATAGGGGGTACAGTGAACATTTACGCCAGATGTCTTACAGATTTTTTGAACAGTCGTCCATAAAAATGAAAAAGTAATTTTTCATTTGCACATCCCTTTGTTCCAAAGATCTGTCAATTGCCAGTCGGGTTTAAATGCTCACTGCACCCCTTATTAATTTCTGTGAGGGGTTTAGCTTCCAAAATGGGGTCACATGTGGGGGGGGATCCACTGTTCTGGCACCACAGGGGGGATTTGTAAACGCACATTGCCCCCAACTTCCATGACAACCAAATTCTCTCTCCAAAAGCCCAATGGCGCTCCTTCTCTTCTGAGCATTGTAGTTCGCCCGCAGAGCACTTTACATCCACATATGGGGTATTTCCATACTCAGAAGAAATGGGGCTAAAAAAAATTGGGGACTTTTCTCCTATTGCCCCTTGTAAAAATGAAAAAATTGGGGTAACACCAGCATTTTATTGAAAATGTTTATTTTTTTTATTTTTACGTCCCAATTTTACGATAGTTCATCAATCACCTGTGGGGTGTTAAGGCTCACTGTACCACTTGTTACGTTCCTTAAGGGGTGTAGTTTCCAAAACAGGATGCCATGTGTTTTTTTTTTGTTTTTTTTACTGTTCTGGCATAATGGGGGCTTCCTAAATGCGACATGCCCCCCAAAAACCATTTCAGCAAAATTCGCTCTCCAAAAGCCTAATGTCGCTCCTTCCCTTCTGAGCCTTCTAGTGCACCCACAGATCACTTTATATCCACATATGAGGTATTACCTTACCCAAGAGAAATGGGGTTACAAATTCTGTGGGGCATTTTTTCCTATTACTCCTTGTGAAAATGAAAAGTTTGGGGTAACAACAGCATTTTATTGGTCAGATTTGCAAAAAATGCTCCCGTCCTTTTTTTTTTTTTTTTTTTAAATCAACTGGTGCCAGAAAGTTAAACAGATTTGTACATTACTTCTATTAAAAAATCTTAATCCTTCCAGCACTTATTAGCTGCTGAATACTACAGAGGAAATTATTTTCTTTTTGGAACACAGAGCTCTCTGCTGACATCGCAAGCACAGTGCTCTCTGCTGACATATCTGTCCATATTAGTAACTGTCTAGAGCAGCATATGTTTGCTATGGGAAATTTCTCCTACTCTGGACAGTTCTTAAAATGGACAGAGATGTCAGCAGAGAGCACTGTGCTCATGATGTCAGCAGAGAGCACTGTGTTCCAAAAAGAAAAAAAATTCCACTGTAGAATTCAGCATCTAATAAGTACTGGAAAGATTAAGATTTTTTTTAATAGAAGTAATTTAAAAATCTGTTTAACTTTCTGGCACCAGTTGATTTAAAAAAAAAAAAAGTTTTCCACCGGAGTACCCCTTCAATCCCCTATTTTTCTGAATTCACACTCATCCTCTATTACACTTACCTGTCCTTCACCACACTCACCCTGTCACATTAACCCATTAATACAGATCACTATACACAGATCACTATAGAGAGACCACTATACACAGAGCAGCTTTACCTCATGGAGAACACCTTATGGAGAACGCCCCCAAAAAAAAAACGAGATAAAAAAGTGCAAGAATTGCAAAAATTAAGACTTTTTTTTTTTTTTTAACAAAAACCACTGTATCAACAAAGATTTACCACTATTATAAAGTACAATATGTCACAAAAATACAGTCTCTGAATCGTTTTGATCAGTAAAACCATTTCAAATGTATTACCATTTGGGGTCAATTCACCCATACAGGATCCTGCTCATATTTGATGCTCAAGTTTTAAAACTGTGTTCACATTACATTGAAATCTGCAGCATAGAATCCTCCACATCAAATATGTGTGGGATACTGCACTCTGGATGAATTGTGCGAGATCTTGACTTATCAGACGAGACTTTGTGGTACCTAATAGCCACCTGCAAGAAGGGTACAATGTACAGTTTGTGATGCCAGGGTAACCTTATCCGCCACATTCGAGATTGAGATTGCTCTATTGGGCCAAGCGTTGGGACAATAATGACCACAATGCAGGGTTATGAAAACTATCTTTATTGAGGTGGGATAAATGGTAATTCCTTCACAGTGCAGATTGATGCAGGGAAAGTGCAGAGTGACCCTGGTTATAACATTTTGTGCTTTTGTGGTGTCCCAGTAAAGGATGTTGTCCTGTAGACAAGACCATAAGCAGCCAACAAGTACCGAGGCAGCAGCCAGTCCAGTTTATATCAATATAACATCAGATATCAGGTTAGACTAGCTATTACAATGTGTTTTCCAACCAATGTCTGTCCAGCTGTTGCAAAATTACAACTCCAAGTATACCCAGACAGCTTAAGGCTACTTATTGTATGCTGTCTCCTCTCCTTGCAGAACAGGCACAGCAGCAGGGACTGGGGACAAAGAGAGGTACTGAATGATCCCTGCTCCCCCCCCCCCCCCCAGAAAGGACCATTATACATGGAAGGTATTGTAACCTAAGGCTAGAGATGAGCGAATCGAAGCAGAAGAACCCAAATTCATTATGAACTTCAGTATTTCTTCGATTTGCAACGAATGCAAATATCGCCGCTATTCTATCATGCAAATCACTTCATTGAACTCCATTTAGCAGCATTCCAGGCTTCAGGACACCTAAAATGGCGGATCCATATGTCAGTACATGGGGCAGGGGATGCTGGGAAGGCAAGGCGGGAAGGGAGGTAGGCGGAATGACCCTGAATCACATGCAGGATGCAGCCTATCAGCATTCATTGACCCCTGTGATGTTACAGCCCTATATAATCGGCAGCCATTTTGCGGCTGCTCATTTCATGCCATACACTGCAGAGAGAGGACAGACTGCGTGTCTATGTGTGTTACACAGACACGCTGAATTGATCATAATAACGCAGCATTCCACTGCCAACTGCTAGTCACATCGGCGTTGTGGACAGAGAGCAGTGCAGTGCTTTGCTTGTTCTCACTGAGAAGGATTTTTACACCAGCCATTAACCTCCCAGTCACTTTATTCAGCATTTTACCAGAGAGGGGCAGATAGCTTTTTGTTGCCTCATACATATCAACAAGCTGCCTCAACTTCATGAACCGTATCACAGGAGGCAGGAATGATTTTTCCACAAGAAATCATCTGCTGCTTATACTAGTCTGTAGATGGTATAATAACCAGCAGTTCACACCATACTTAATACTCTGTAACAGAATGCAATTCTGGGTTTAATACCCTTTTTTTTTTTTTTTTTTTTTTTTTTGTGGTACAGAACTGTTGTGTCCTGCTGCTGTGCACAAATATGTTTTTTTTTTCAGCACATTGTAGTACATTTGTCTGCCCTCATACATGGATACCACATACCTACATCAAAGCAGTCTACTATTTTGTATCTGTAAATCTGTAACAAGTCTAGATACTGGGACAGTCCAGGCAAAAGTAATCACCAGCTGGTGTTTTACGAAAATAAATTTTCCAAGTGTACTTTAGCACATTTTTTTGCCCTCATAAGTGCATACCACATACCTGCATCTAAGTAGTGCACTTTTTTGTACCTGTTAATCTGAAACAAGCCTACATACAGTGAAAGGTCTGGAAAAACTAATCACTGGCTGTTGTTTCATGAAAATACGTTTTCCAAGTGTACGGTAGCGCATTTTTTTGCCCTCATAAGTGCATACCACATACCTACATCTAGGTAGTGTATCATTTTGTACCTGTTAATCTGTCAAGGGCTACATACTGTGAAAGTCCAAGCTAAAATACTCACCGGCTGGTGTTTTACAAAAATACAGAGTTTTTAGGCGTATTGTAGCGCATTTTTCTGCCCTAATCAGTGCATACCGCATACCTACATCTACGTAGTGTACTATTCTGTACTTGTTAATCTGTCAAGGGCCTAGATACTGTGAAAGGACAGCCAATAGTATACACCTGCTGCTGTTCTAAACAAATACTGTTTAAGGGTGCGTTCCCACACGGCGTATACGCAGCGTACTTCACGCTGCGCAAAATTTACGGCAGCAGTGGGAAATACGCTGCGTATTCCTTGCTCACTATACACACAGGGCTTTCCGGCGGCAGCCCTATGCGTGTAGTGAGTTTTAGAGGCGGGGCCGTGTGCCGGCATGACTGTGACGCGCGGCTCTGCCTCCAAAACTCACTGCACACATAGGGCTGCTGCCGGAAAGCCCTGTATGTATAGTGAGCAAGGAATACGCAGTGTATTTCCCGCTGCTGACATAAATTTTGTGCTGCGTGAAATATGCTGCATATACGCCGTGTGGGAACGCACTCTTAAGTGTAGTGAAGGGTATTGTTCTCCCCTCATATACGCAATAAATATGTCAGGAAGAGTATTGCCAGGACGTGCACAGAGGAGTGGCAGAGGCCTAAAATCATCAGGCGCAGGCAGAGGTCGCAGCAGAATAGGGGTGTGTGGCATCCGGAGTCGCAGAGAGAGGTCTGAGCTCCCAGTGCCAGCTAGCAGTCATGTTGCGACCAGCAACCCAGCAGCCGTGATTGATCGGTTCACTCGGTCATCCACTTCATCTCAAGTGACAGCCGACACCCCCTGTCAAAAGTCGGTGGGTTTTTCCCACTCAACCCTCAGTTGGCATGGCCCTCAGCTGCTGCTGCCACTTCCAGGCTCTGTCACTGTGCTGCTCTATGGTCTCCTCATCCTATTGCTACCACCTCCAGGCTCTGTCATTGTGCCACAATATGGTCTCCTCATGCTGATGATACCACCTCCAGGCTCTGTAATTGTGCCGCCATATGCTGCAAAACATAATTAAGGTGCTGGTCCCCAGTTTCAGAAATTCCTTGCGTTAGGGTCACTTTCAGGACTCTTGATTCCATCTCCAGGGTGTGCCATTCAGCCACTATATGGTATGCTCATTCCTCAGCCACCTCCAGGCTGTGCCATTCAGACACTATATGGGCTCCTTATGCTTTCCCCAACTCCAGGCTGTGTCATTCAGCCAATATATTGTTTTCTGATGCTGCTTGGACTGTCTTGGATATTACCTACAATTTTTTATCGTAGCACTAGCAAACATACATGCTCAATAAAGATTTCAACATTGATCTTTTAATGTTAGAGGTTGTGAAGCCCTCTTATGTACACATCCTGCTACCTGATCCAGGCTGTGTGTTTCAGGAGCTACTTGGCTTACTGATGCTGCTGGGCCTGTGGCTAAATTTTGTGGATGTTAGCACTAGCTAACATACATGTTCTATACAGATTTCAATATTCACCTTTTAATGTTAGGGGTTATTAAGCCCTCTTGTGTACTTCTCCTGTTGCCTGATCAAGGCTATATGGCTATATGGTTTAGTGATGCTGCTGGGCTTGGGCCTTACATTTTTGAATATTAGCACTAGCCTACATACATGCTTAATTGAGATTTCAACATTGATATTTCAATCTTAGGGGTTATGAAACCCTCTTGTGCACTCCTGCTGCTGACTGCTCCTGTCTGTGTCATTCATCAACTACATGGTTTACTGATGTTGCTGGGCCTAGGACATTACCTACATATGTTTAGGGTAGCACTAGGTACCATACATCTTTAATGGAAATTTCAAAATTCATCTTTTATTCTTAGAGATTTTGAGGCTCTATTGTCTCCTCATCTGCCGCCAACTCCAGACTGTGTCATTCAGCCACTATATGGTCTCCATATATTGACTGTATATTGCAGGAAACATGTGGCTATCCTTGAGATACTCTCCCAGCATTATTGCCATGTTTATACCAGACCAGGAATAAAAGGAATATTGCCAAGGACTAGCAGAAACAGGGAACTGTGGATACTGACCACCGGCTGTTGGAATTGACTGACTATCCCAGGTGGAAGATTTACCATTTTTAAGTTCCTCAGTTCCACTAGGCTTTAAGTTGTTCAATCTTTGTTGTGGTTCTTCAGTTGCAGAATTAAGTTGTATCATGTTTTCCTGTTCCTCCGATGAGCTAATGTCACTGGAATACACAATACTCATATTGTCATCTAATGAAGGATCCTTTTCTTCAGATAACGTATCTATCATTTTATTATTTTGAATGTCAGGTGGTATTGTGATAATTTCTGATTATAAAGAATTTTGTAATCTGGGGCACAGGTAAAGATAAGTATTTTTAAGCGTAATGTAGCAAATTTTTCTGCCCTCATTAGTACATACCACATACCTACATCTAAATAGTGTACTATTTTGTACCTGTTAATATGTCAAGGGTCTATATACTGTGAAAGGACAGCCAATAGTACACACCTGCTGCTGTTCTAGACAAATACTGTTTTAAGCGAACTGAAGCTCCCCTCATATACGTAATAAGTATGTCAGACAGAGTAGTGAAATTTCAATTACTAAATCCATGATATCAATTTAAAATCTTAAATTTAAATTTAAAAATCATTGATTTCAATAGTCTCGTCATGCTGCTTGCCAACTCCAGGCTGTGCCATTCAGATGCTATATGGTCTCTTCATGCTTCAGCTAACTCCAGACAGTGTCATTCAGCCACTATATGGTCTCCTCATGCTGCCAACACCTCCACACTGTGTCATTCAGCCACTATATGGTCTCCTCATGCTGCCAACACCTCCACGCTGTGTCATTACGCCACTATATGGTCTCCTCATGCTTCAGCTTCATCCAAGCTGTTTCATTCAGCCACTATATGGTCTCCTCTTGCTGCCAACACCTCTACGCTGTGTCATTCAGCCGCTATATGGTCTCCTCATGCTTCAGCATCATCCAAGCTGTGTCATTCAGCCACTATATGGTCTCCCCATGCTTCAGCCTCATCCAAGCTGTGTCGTTCAGCCACTATATGGTCTTCCCATGCTTCAGCCTTATCCAAGCTGTGTCATTCAGTCACTATATGGTCTCCTCATGCTGCCAACACTTCCACGCTGTGTCATTCAGCCACAATGTGGTCTCCTCATGCTGCTAACACCGCCACGCTGTGTCATTCAGCCACTATATGGTCTTTTCATGCTGCCAAAACCTCCACGCTGTGTCATTCAGCCACTGTATGGTCTCCTCATGCATCAGCCTCCTCAAAGCTGTGTCATTCAGCCACTATATAGTCTCCTCATGCTGCCAACACCTCCACGCTGTGTCATTCAGCCACTATATGGTCTCCTCATGCTGCCAACGCCTCCACGCTGTGTCATTCAGCCACTATATGGTCTCCTCATGCTGCCTGAACCTCCACGCTGTGTCATTTAGCCACTATATGGTCTCTTCATGCTGCCAAAACCTCCACGCTGTGTCATTTAGCCACTATATGGTCTCCTCATGCTGCCAACACCTCCATGCTGTGTCATTCAGCCACTATGTGGTCTCCTCATGCTTCAGCCTCATCCAAACTGTGTCATTCAGCCACTATATAGTCTACTCATGCTGCCAACACCTCCACGCTGTGTCATTCAGCCACTATATGGTCTCCTCATGCTGCCAACAACTCCACTCTGTGTCATTCAGCCACTTTATGGTCTCCTCTTGCTTCAGCCTCATCCAAGCTGTGTCATTCAGCCACTATATGGTCTCTTCATTCTGCCAACACCTCCACGCTGTGTCATTCAGCCACTATATGGTCTCCTAATGCTTCAGCCTCATCCAAGCTGTGTCATTCAGCCACTATGTGGTCTCCTCATGCTGCCAACAACTACACGCTGTGTCATTCAGCCACTTTATGGTCTTCTTATGCTGCCAACAACTCCAGGCTGTGTCATTCAGCCACTATATGATCTCCTCATGCTGCCAACAACTCCACGCTGTGTCATTCAGCCACTATATGGTCTCCTCATGCTGCCAATACCTCCATGCTGTGTCATTCAGCCACTATATACAATATGTCTACTTTATGTTTGAATCATAAATTTGACATGTTTTTACTTTTGGAAAACATCAGAGGGCTTAAAAGTTCAGAAGCAATTTTCCAATTTTTCACAAAATTTTCTAAATCGGAATTTTTTAGGGGCCAGTTCAGTTTTGAAGTGGATTTGAAGGGCCTTCATATTAGAAATACCCCAGAAATGACCCCATTATAAAAACTGCACCCCTAAAAGTATTCAAAATGACATTCAGTAAGTTTGTTAACCCTTTAGGTGTTTCACAGGAATAGCAGCAAAGTGAAGGAGAAAATTCAAAATCTTAATTTTTTACACTCGCATGTTCTTGTAGACCCAGTTTTTGAAATTTTACAAGGGGTAAAAGGTGAAAAAGCCCCGCAAAATTTGTAACCCAATTTCTTTCGAGTATGGAAATACCTCATATGTGTATGTCAAGTGTTCGGCGGGCGCAGTAGAGGGCTCAGAAGGGAAGGAGCGACAATGGGAGAGTGAGTTTTGCTGAAATGGTTTTTGGGGGCATGTCGCATTTAGGAAGCCCCTATGGTGCCAGAACAGCAAAAAAATAAAAATAACACATGGCATACTATTTTGGAAACTACACCCCTCAAGGCACGTAACAAGGGGTTCGGTGAGCCTTAACACCCCACAGGTGTTTGACGACTTTTCGTTAAATTCGGATGTGTAAATGAAAAAAAAAAATTTCACTAAAGTGCAGGTTTTTTCACCAAATTTACCATTTCTACAAAGGGTAATGGGAGAAAAATCCCCCCAAAATTTGTAATGCAATTTCTCCCTAGTACGGAGATACCCCATATGTGGCCCTAAACTGTTGCCTTGATATATGACAGGGCTCTGAAGTGAGAGAGCGCCATGCGCATTTGAGGCCTGAATAAGGAATTTGCAGTAGGGGTGGACCCGGTTACAAGGATGGGGCTTGTCTCCACCAAAACCCTACAGCAGTGTCTCCCACAGGGTGCCTCCAGCTGCTGCAAGACTCCCAGCCTGCCAGGACAGTCTATGGCTGTCCGGCAACACTGGGAGTTGTGGTTTTGCCACAGCTGGAGGCGCCGTTTAGGAAACACTGCCGTATGAGACGTTTTTCATTTTTATTGGGGGGGGGCGACGTGTAAGGGGGTGTATGTGTAGTGTTTTACTTTTTATTATTTGTTAGTGTAGTGTAGTGTTTTTAGGGTACATTCACACAGGCGGGGGTTCACAGTAAGTTTCCTTGAAGGAAACCCACTGTAAACCCGCCCGTGTGAATGTACCCTGTACATTCACATGGGGGGGTGGGGGGCGCCCCAAGGGGGGGGGCACCCCAAACCTTCAGCTGTGGACAAAATGACAACTCCCAGAATGCACTGACAGACCGTACATGCTGGGAGTTGTAGTTTTACAACAGCTGTAGGCACACTGGTGGGGAACCACTGAGTTAGAAAACAGACTCAACCCATGTGCCTCCAGCTGTTGCAAGACTACAACTCCCAGGATGTACAGTCTGTCAGTGCACTCTGGGAGTTGTAGTTTTGCAACAGCTGGAGGCACACGGGTTGGAATCACTGAGTTAG
Organism: Hyla sarda; assembly: GCF_029499605.1. Classification (NCBI taxonomy): domain Eukaryota; kingdom Metazoa; phylum Chordata; class Amphibia; order Anura; family Hylidae; genus Hyla; species Hyla sarda. Next base: position 185,201,632 of record NC_079195.1, read on the forward strand.
GAAACAGACTCTAGCTCAGTGTTTCCCAACCAGTGTGCCTACAGCTGTTGCAAAAATTTGCAATATCTGGCCCTTCAGATGTTGCAGAACTACAACTCCCAGCATGCTTGGACAGTCTGGGCATGCTAGGAGTTGTAGTTATGCAACAACTGGGGAAGAACAGTGGCCTCCAAACTGTAGCCCTCCAGATGTTGCAAAACTACAACTCCAAGCATGCCCAGACTGTCCAGGCATGCTGGGAGTTGTAGTTCTGCAACATCTGAAGGGCCAGATATTGCAGAACTACACGCCCAGCATCCCTGACTGTCTGGGCATGCTGGGAGTTGTAGTTTTGCAACATCTGGAGAGCTACAGTTTGGAGACCACCATATAGTGGTCTCCAAACTGTGCCACATTTAGATGTTGCAAAACTACAACTCCCAGCATGCCCAGACAGTCAGTGCATTCTGGGAGTTGTAGTTTTGCAACATCTGGAGGACCACAGTTTAGAGACCACTACACAGTGGTCTCCAAACTGTGACCCTCCAGATGTTGCAAAACTACAACTCCCAGCATGCCCAGACAGCCTTTGGCTGTGTGGGCATGCTGGGAGTTGTAGTTTTGCAGCTTTTAGAAGGCCACAGTGAAGATCACTTATCGCGATCTTCACTGCAGCCTTCTCAGCCGCACTTTCCGGCCGCCGCTCCTCCTGCTCGAGCCGCTTGTTCCTGAGCCGCCTCCGCCGCCTCCTCCGGTCCGGGTAAGCCGGGCCATGCCCTCCCCCTCACCGCCCGTGTTCCCCCCGCTCTGTACCGACTTCGATCGGTGCGCAGAGCGGGGGGAAATGAACTGTAACCCCCCGCCCCCCTCCTGCCATTGGTGGTCAGCCTGACTGACCAATGGCAGGGAATAGGAAGGGGTGGCAACATTGCCACCTCACTCCTATGCTTTAGGCTGGTCGGAGCTGTCTCTAACAGCTCCGATCAGTCTTATTTTCCGGGAGATCGGGTCACCAGTGACCCGATTTGCCCGGATTGCGGAAAATCGCAGGTCTGAATTGACCTGCGATTTGCTGCGATCGCCGATATGGGGGGGTCTCAGGACCCTCCTAGGCATTGCCACGGGATGCCTGCTGATAGATATCAGCAGGCATCCCGGTCCGATCACCGCCCGGCGAGCGGCAGTGATCGGAAATGCCGAGGGCGTATGGATACGCCCTCCGTCCTTAAGTGATGGGACGCGAGAGCGTATGCATACGCCCTTCGTCCCCAAGGAGTTAAGAATATTTAGGACAGCGGGTGCTACCTATATATTGCCTGAATGACACAGCCTGGAGTTAGCTGATGCATGAGTACACACTAGGGCTTCACAATCCCTCCAAAAAAATACAACGATTGTAGAAATTTATGAAGAAGACTTTTGGATAGCGGGTGCTACATAAGAGAAAATTTGAAATTCCCAGACCCAGGCCCAGCAGCGCCATCAGTAAACCATATATTGTCTGAATGACACAGGCTGGAGTTGGCTGATGCATGAGTATGCACCAAAGCTTCACAATCACTAATAAAAAAGACAAATATTTTTGACGAAAAATGTTAACGAAAATTTAGGACAGCGAGTGCTCTCTATATATTACCAGAATGACGCAGCCTGGAGTTGGCTGCAGCATGAGGAGACCATTGAAATGTGTGATTTTTTTATTTGAAATTTAAATCAAAATTTGTGTCCCGAACCCCGCCGTGTGGGTACAAAGCACCCACAGGGCTCATGTGGCCGTAAGATGTAGGCCGTAAGACGTCTCCATAGCTCTGACCGGCCATTTTTGGTTTTTGTACCTTTGTTTAAGAACAAGCACATATGCAAGAGTCCAGAAGACTCTATAATGCAGGACGGTTGAGCACCAAAAGACATTCTTCTATAAAATATTTTTTTATGAAATAAAGAAGCAGAGTTCATCCTTCTGCGTATTTTTTTGTTGTTGAAAATTTTACTTAAAAAATCACACGCAACAATCGTTCAATGGTGTAATGGTTATTATTGTGGAAAATTTTTGTTTATTACTGTGATAATTATCAGAAAATTTGAAAAAAAAACTATCCAAGAGTGTTTAATAACCCCCTACATTGCACCATAAATGTTGAAATTTAAATTAAGCATGTATGTATGTATTTCAAAAATCCTAAAATTAAAGGCCCAAGCCCAGAAGCATCATGAAGTCAAGTAGTTCCTGAAAGACACAGGAGCAGTCAGGAGTAGGCATCAGCAGTACCCAAGAGGCTTTAATAACCCCTTACATTGCGGGTAACCTGCTGAACCCCGTTCGCGATAGGGATCAGGGAATGCAATTATTTGCCAGGAAAGAAGAATCACAACTAAGCGTGGGTCATAAGCTCGGGTTCATTAAGTCCCTGCCCTTTGTACACACCGCATGTCTCTACTACCGATTGGATGGTTTAGTGAGGTCCTCGGATCGGCCCCGGCGGGGTAGGAGAAGGCCCTAGCAGAGCGCCGAGAATTTAAAGATCATAGTTGAAATTTGCATTAAGCATGTATTAGCTACTGCTAAACTTCCAAAAATTGAAGGCCCAAGGCCTGAGGCATCAGGGAGGCAATTATTTCCTGAAAGACACAGAATGAGTCAGGAGCAGTCATTCGCAGTACCCAAGATGGTTTCATAACCAACCCCTTACATTTAAAGATGAATGTTGAAATTTGCATTAAGCATGTATTTAGCTACTGCAAAACATCCAAAAATTGATGGCCCAAGGCCTGAAGCATCTGGGAGGCAAGTAGTTCCCGAAAGACACAGAATGAGTCAGGAGCAGTCATTCGCAGTACCCAAGATGGTTTCATAACCATCCCCTTACATTTAAAGATGAATGTGGAAATTTGCATTAAGCATGTATTTAGCTACTGCTAAACATCCAAAAATTGAAGGCCCAAGGCCTGAGGGCAGGAAGGCAAGTAGTTCCTGAAAGACACAGAATGAGTATGGAGCAGGCATTCGCAGTACCCAAGAGGGTTTCATAACACCTTATATTTAAAGATCAATGTTGACATTTGCATTAAGCATCTATTTAGCTACTGCTAAACATCCAAAAATTAAGGGCCCAAGGCCAGAAGCATCAGTGAGGCAAGTAGTTCCTGAAAGACACAGGATGAGCCAGGAGCAGGCAATTGCAGTACCCAAGAGGGTTTCATAACCAACCCCTTACATTTAAAGATGAATCTTGAAATTTGCATTAAGCATGTATTTAGCTTACTGCTAAACATCCAAAAATTGAAGGCCCAAGGCCTGAGGGCAGGGAGGCAAGTAGTTCCTGAAAGACACAGAATGAGTATGGAGCAGGCATTCGCAGTACCCAAGAGGGTTTCATAACCCCTTACATTTAAAGATCAATGTTGACATTTGCATTAAGCATATATTAAGCTACTGCTAAACATCCAAAAATTAAAGGCCCAAGGCCAGAAGCTAACCCAAGAGGGTTTCATAACCAACCATAATTGGGAAATGTTGGTGTAGCAGCATGGTCAATCTACTCTGAGGCATCTGGCATTGGTGGCTGGAAATCCTGGCTGATCCATCCCTGATTCACCTTCACAAAGGTCAGTCTCTCCACATTTTTAGTGGACAGACGAGTTCGCCTTGGGGTGACTATGGCCCCGGACGCACTAAACACCCACTCTGATGGCACACTACTGGCAGGGCAGGACAGCTTTTCCAGGGCAAACTCTGCTAGTGGTGGCCATAAATCAAGTTTGGCTGCCCAGAAGTCCAGAGGATCTTCAATGGTTGTTGGCATGGCCATGTCAACGTATGCCACCACCTGCTGGTTCAGGTCCTGCTCCATGTCTACCTGCTGCTGATGAGTTGCTTCACTATGCGGGTGAAGAAAGCTACTCATAAGTGACTGTAGACTCAGGATGCTGCTGATTGAGCTGGTTCTGCTCCTGCCAGCCCTCCCCTCCCCAGCAGCCATGGCAGTGGAAGGTGAGCGCAGAGGGCCCCCCGACACAGACCTGCGAGTGGATGGACCATGTGGCCGATAAGCATCAGCCAACTGACTACGTAAAATCTCTCTGTAGTAGGTCAGTTTGTCCTCCCTCTCAGTGGGTGTAAAAAAGGCCCCCATTTTTGGGACGGTAGTGAGGGTCTAATAAGATGGAGATCCAGAAGTCATCCCGCTGAAGAATTTTGACAATTCGGGGGTCACTATGCAAGCATCTCCACTGCATACTGCCACGGTGTGTCTGGGTCCTCTGTCTCAACTTCCTCATAACCCTCCAGCTCCTCTGTCTGCTCCTGCTCCTCCTCTCCTGTCCAAAGACTAGAAACACCGGCCATCTCATCCAACCTAAACTGTGCTCCGCTCTGCCCCTCATCATCCTCCTCCTCCAGTTCAGCCCCCACAGGGCTCATGTAGCCTTGAGATGTAGGCACAATGTCTCCATTGCCGTGACCAGCCATGGTTTCAATCATTTGTTGTAAGAAATGTAGGAGTAGAATTACGTCACTCAAAGGGCCTCAGCAAACGGCAGGTGTCACGTATGAGCTGCCACTGGTTCACATTGAATTTACACAGGGGAGTACTCCTATCTGCTTGGATCATCAAGAAATCGGTGATGGCTTTTCTTTGTTCGTATAGTCTGTCCAACATATGGAGGGTGGAATTCCAATGTGTGGCAACGTCACAAATAAGACTATGTTGTGGGATACCGTTCTGACGCTGCAGCTAGAGGAAGGTGTGCTTGGTGGTGTACAAGTGGCTGAAGTGCATGCACAGTTTCCTTGCCATTTTCAGGATGTTTTGCAAATGGGGTGAAGACTTGAGCAAGTGCTTGACAACCAGATTCAACACGTGTGCCATGCAGGGCGCATGTTTCACACTTCCTTGTCGCAGAGCGGACACAATGTTCTTCCCGTTGTCGGTCACCACGGTTGCCATTTCCAGGCAACACCGCCTCCGACGTCACTCTCCGCATCACTACTTGGCCGCCTAGTCCAGTAGCTGCTGACTGTCCTCTAGTAGATCATCCTCAGTAAATAGTGGAGATGAACCCACAGCATAAGATACTTCTCTAGGAGAGGGAACAGCATAGGACAAAGGCAATGGGAGGACAGGGACTGCTCCCGGGCCATGCCAACTGAGAGTCGTGTCTGAGGAACCCACCGACTGTTGACTGGGGGTGTCAGATGTCACTTGTGAAGTTGTGGATGAGCGTGTTAACCAATCGACGACGGCAGATGGGTTGCTGGTGGAGACACGACCGCTGGCTGATAACGGGAGCTCAGGCCTCTCGCTGCGACTCCTGCTGCCACTCGCCCCAAGTCTGCTGCCAACTCTGCCTGAAATATTTAGGCCTCTGCCACTCCTCTGTGCACGTCCTGGCACTTCTCTGCCTGACATACTTAGTGCGTGTATGAGGGTATTACAATACGCTATACTACTCTTTAAACAGTATTTGTCTAGAACAGCAGCAGGTGATTACTTACGGCTGTCCTTTGACAGTATGTAGGCCCTTGACAGCTTAACAGGTACTAAATGGTACAATACTTGGATGTACCTATGCGGTATGCACTGATGAGGGCAGTAAGATGCGTAACTATACGCAGAAAAAAATCTGTATTTTTGTAAAACACCTGCCGGTGGATACTATTGTTTGGACTTTGACGGTTAGGAGCTCCTTGACAGATTAACAGGTACTAAATGGTACAATACTTGGATGTACGTATGCGGTATGCACTGATGAGGGCAGTAATATGCCTAACTATTAGCAGAAAAAAATCTGTATTTTTGTAAAACACCAGCAGGTGGATACTATTGTTTGGACTTTGACGGTATGGCGCACCTTGACAGCTTAACAGGTACTAAATGGTACAATGCTTGGATGTACCTATGCAGTATGCACTGATGAGGGCAGTAATAAGCGTAACTATACGCAGAAAAAACTCTGTATTTTTGTAAAACACCAGCCGGTGAATGCTATTGTTTGGACTTTGACGGTATGGAGCACCTTGACAGCTTAATAGGTACTACATGGTACAATACTTGGATGTACGTATGCGGTATGCACTGATGAGGGCAGTAATATGCCTAACTATACGCAGAAAAAAATCTGTATTTTTGTAAAACACCAGCCAGTGGATACTATTGTTTGGACTTTGTTGGTTTGGAGCACCTTGACAGATTAACAGGTACTAAATGGTACAATTTTTGGATGTACGTATGCGGTATGCACTGATGAGGGCAGTAATATGCCTAACTATTGGCAGAAAAAAATCTGTATTTTTGTAAAACACCAGCCGGTGGATATTATTGTTTGGACTTTGACGGTATGGAGCACCTTGACGGCTTAACAGGTACTAAATGGTACAATACTTTGATGTACCTATGCAGTATGCACTGATGAGGGCAGTAATATATGCGTAACTATACGCAGAAAAAACTATTTAAAAAAAATAAACAGCCGGTGAATACTATTGTTTGGACTTGCACAGTATGTAGCCCCTTGACAGATTAACAGGTACAAAATGGTACAAATGCACTACAGTCCACTGAAAAATCACGTATTTCTGAACAGCAGCAGGACCCAACAGTGCAGCGCCACAAAAAAAAAAAAAACATCCAGGGATTAAACCCTAAATTGCACTCTGTCACACAATTCTGAGCAGCAGAAGATTTGTGGAGCAAAAAATAAATAAACTCAATTGGGCTGAGAAATGAGGAGATAAGATGCTTCAGAGAGTTCAGGCAGCTTGGAGATCTGTATGAGGCAGCTGACAGCTATCTGCCCCTCTCTGCTGCAATGCTCAATAACGTGAATAGGAGGTTTAGCAATCAATGATCTTTCTCAGTGTAACAGCACAGCACTCCGCCCTCCTGCCTTTCCCTAATGCTGATGTGACTAGCAGTTGCAGTGTAACGCTGTGGTATGAGCTATTCACACACACGCAGTCCCGTACTCTCTATCTGAGTGCATAGATGAAATGAAGAGAGGCAAGATGGCCGCCGATTATATAGGGGCTGTGACATCACAGGGGTCAGTGAACACTGATAGGCTGCATCTCACATGTGATTCAGGGTCAGCCCGCCTACCTTCATTCCCGCCGCTGTTTCCCGCCCTACCATAATCCCCTGCCCCATGTACTCACATGTGGATCCGCCATCTTAGGTCTCCAATAGCCTGGAACACTGTAAAATGGAGTTTAATGAAGCGATTTGTTGCAAATCGAATTTTACATGAAATTCGTAACTAATTCGGGTTTGTCAACTTCGATTCGCTCATCTCTAGTCACCACCCATCTTGAAAAGTTTCCCCCCTCACATATACTAATGTGCCACAAACAGGAACTTAATATCACCAACCATTCCCATTTTATTAAGGTGTATCCATATAAATGGCCCACCCTGTAGATTTCTTGGTCATGACTCCAAATTTACATCTACTAAGTGTTTGGAAATGGTCTGAGTAGAAAGAGGAGTGTATAATGAAGGTGCCACCTGTGTCTGGATGGAGGACAAGAAAACTGAGGGAGCTGCTCATATTTACTGGTGGATCTAATGATCCTCTCTATCTGTGGTCTGGGCCAACAGTAGACAGGATCATTTAATCGCTGGTGCCTGTTCGCCATGTGTGCGTCCCCTCATGTAACCACTGCTCCCAACACCTCCTAACAGTTCGGTCTCAGCAGCCTAGATGTTAAGCAGTTTGTTAAAATGACCGTCCAGCTTCTCTCAGTCCAATGATGAGCCTCCACTCACCAATGGTATACTACCCATAAGTAGCCTCTGAGAGCCTTTTTGCTGGACAAGGTATAAAGTACTTCTATGCCCTCTTGTGGTAAGACCACACCTGTAATTAGTTACATATATGCCTGATATATAACTACATGCAGAGTTTTGCAGCAATGCAATGTGACATTTCTGTCTGGATGCATTATTATTATTTTTTTTACAATGCATAGTACAGGCTTATTTACATGTCCCCCTATACACAACATCTACATGCATATTTATTGCCATTGAGGTCTCTGTGGCTCCAATCACCCCCTCATATGTATTATATGGTTATATACACACAACAGATTGCAGTATTAGAGGTCTAAACAAGTAGAATGAAGCTCCAACCATCAGTAATATGTATGGGTAAAAGCTGCTTAACCTGTTGGGGATGGAGGGCAGGCCCGGACTGGCCTACCGGGATAATGGGATACATGAAAATAGGTCCAGCAGGCTCAGGGCCGGTTTTGCCTATAGGGCGCCGCTCTGCCTGTAGCTGCAATCTCCCAGCAAAGCCTATATAATATCCCCGTCCCATGTTTGAGGAGCGCGGCAAGCGAAAAGCCGCACACTCCAGCTCAAAACATGCCCTGCCCGTCCCGCATGTTAATACAGGGGCGGAGCAGGGCTTAGAAACCGCCGCACTCACCATTCTAATTGGCCAAGCGGCGGCCGGGAACTGGAGGACGAGTGACGCCCCTGGCGCTGCGCAGGGGGACGTCACTCGTCATCACCGCAGCGTGCCCCCTGCTGTAAGACACTCTGGTGAGGAGACACGCTGCCTCCTGCCTGCCCGCTGCCCTGACTGATCTGTGCAGGTGAGACGGCAGCTGGGGAGGGGGGGGACGGGGGGGTTAGTGAAGTGGGGAGTTAATTAAGTTGTCGTGGGGTGGGGGTTAATTAAATCGTACAGGGGTGGGGAGTCAATTAAATCATACAGGGGTGGGGTGGAGAGGTTAATTAAATCGTACAGGGGTGAGGAGGGGGTGGGGGGTCAATTAAATCGTACAAGGGTGGGGAGGGGGTGGGGGGTCAATTAAATCGTACAAGGGTGGGGAGGAGGGGGAGTGTGTTAATTAAATTGTACAGGGGGGGAGGAGGAGGGTGGGGGGGGTGTTAATTTCATTAAACCCCCACCTCCCCTGCCTCCTCATGTAATCTCCTTACTAGTGGGGTGACACACTGTAACAAACCTCCTCCTCATGTAATATCCTTACTACTGGGATGACACACTGTGACAAACCTCCTCCTCATGTAACCTCCTTACTACTTGGGTGACACACTGTAACAAACCTCCTCCTCATGTAATCTCCTTACTACTGGGGTGACACACTGTAACAAACCCTCTCCTCATGTAATCTCCTTACTACTAGGGTGACACATTGCAACAAACCTCCTCCTCATGTAATCTCCTTACTACTGGGGTGACACACTGTAACAAACCTCCTCCTCATGTAATCTCGTTACTATTGGGGTGACACACTGTAACAAACCTCCTCCTCATGTAATCTCTTTACTACTGGGGTGACACACTGTAACAAACCTTCTCCTCATGTAACCTCCTTACTACTTGGGTGACACTCTGTAACAAACCTCCTCTTCAAGTAATCTCCTTACTACTGGGGTGACACACTGTAACAAACCCTCTCCTCATGTAATCTCCTTACTACTGGGGTGACACACTGCAACAAACCTCCTCATGTAATCTCCTTACTACTGGGGTGACACACAGTAACAAATCTCCTCCTCATGTAACCTCCTTACTACTTGGGTGACACACTGTAACAAACCTCCTCCTCATGTAATCTCCTTACTACTGGGGTGACACACTGTAACAAACCCTCTCCTCATGTAATCTCCTTACTACTAGGGTGACACACTGCAACAAACCTCCTCCTCATGTAATCTCCTTACTACTGGGGTGACACACTGTAACAAACCCCCTCCTCATGTAATCTCCTTACTACTGGGGTGACACACTGTAATAAACCTCCTCCTCCTCATGTAATCTCCTTACTACTGGGGTGACACACTGTAACAAACCTCCTCATCATGTAATCTCCTTACTACTGGGGTGACACTGTAACAAACCTCCTCCCCATGTAATATCCTTACTACTGGGATGACACACTGTAACAAACCCTCTCCTCATGTAACCTCCTTACTACTGGGGTGACACACTGTAACAAACCTCCTCATCATGTAATCTCCTTACTACTGTGGTGACACGCTGTAACAAATCTCCTTCCATTTAATCTCTTTACTACTGGGGTGAAATACTGTAACAAACCTCCTCCTCATGTAATCTCCTTACTACTGGGGTGACACACTGTAACAAACCTCCTCCTCATGTAATCTCCTTACTACTGGGGTGACACACTGTAACAAATTTCCTTCCATGTAATTACCCTACTGGGCTGACATGTGACCTCTCCTCCTCTGCAGCATTACACAGGTCCTTCAACCACGATCTTTTCTCTCCTCCACAGCTAAGCTCCGCCCCCACATGTGATGGTGACATCATCACAAGTCCTACACCTCCAGCATCTAGCAGTCCGGGCCAGGGGAGGAGACGGAGGGAGGGTAAGAACAGAGAGGTCGGTCCTGCAGGACTAATGTAACAGGGACAGCGTTCCTCCTGTGGAAAAAACAAAGGAACGCCGTTCCTGCGCGTTCCTACAGGACTCGAGCCCTGTTTGTTTCACAGAAATTAAATCAAAGTGGAAGTGGAATTCAAAATGTAATTTTTTTTTTGATGGATGCTATTTTGTTCTGACAAATAAATATTTAAGCGCCAGTGCAATGTCCTGCGTCTGGTGGTTTTTTTGGGCGTTTTTTCTTGCGTTTTTTCATCTGTGTGGAAATTGCACCTTGGCAGTTTTTTCTGGTACCAAAAATTTGTTCAGCACAAAAAAAAAAAAAAAAAAAGGATGCAGCAGTGATGGAAAATTTTTATTAAATGAAATGTATATATTTTATAACAACATTTTTATTATTTTTTAATATAGTGTGTGTGCTTCACTTTTTTTCTCTATTTTTTATTATTTTTTAGGTAGTACTACTCCCAGCATGGAACACACTGTTCCATGATGGGAGTAGTAGTACCTGTACTAATAGACATATCGCCCCGGGTGTCAGTCCTGACACCCGATGCGATCGTCCATAATATAGTAGAGATGCAGAGCGGCTCTATACAGCACTCACATCTCTGCTCTGTACTCCACCCAGTGATGTGAATAGAACATCGTTCATATTTTCTGCAAAGAGCTGTGGCCGGATGGTGGCAGCCAATCACAGCTCTGAGGAAATATGAATGATGTTCTATTCATATCACTGGCCGGAGTACAGAGCAGAGATGCGAGCGCTGTATACAGCCACTCTGCATCTCTGCTATAGACAGGACGATCGCAGCCTAAGGCTAAGTTTCTGCTTTTTTTTTTGTGAAAACGCCAAGAAAAACGTCAATTCTGCCGCATGGCGTTTTTTCGGCCAAAAAACGCTGCAGCCAAATGTTAGCTGTAAATCAATGAGAAATCGCAAAATTCTTATTCCACTTCGCGTTTTTCACTTTGGTGGGGGTTTTTTATGCTTTTGGCGTTTTTTCACTCTTTTTGGCGTTTTTCAGATCCTCGGTGATCGCAGCATGTTGAGCCACTGGCGATTTTTTTGTCAAAATCGTGGCGTTTTTCTCCCATAGAAGTCTATGAAAGTGAAAAAACGCCAAGAAAAACGATGTGGGGGTTTTAACTTTGCCGTTTTTGCAGGCATTTTTCATTCTTTTTTGGACTTTAGCGATCCAAAAAAGTGATGGAAATACCTTTTTTAATAAAATTTCGTAGGGTACCATAAAAAAAAAAAAAGATACAGTAGTGAAGGAAAAAATTGTATCTAACGAAATGTATCTTTTTTATAATAACATTTTTATTACTTTTTAAACGGATCAATTTATGTGGGCGGGTGGGGACCTATAAATGTAGCTGACAATAATAAAACTGTAGTCTGTGTGTGTTTTTCACTTTTTTTTCTTTATTTTTTACATTTTTTTAGGTAGTACTCCTACTTCCAGCATGGAACACACTGTTCCACGATAGACTTAGTAGTACCTGTACTAATTGACAGATCACCGTTGCGATCCTCCTGTATAATGTATAGATGCAGTCGCTTTTCTATGGACCTCTGCACTGACATATATATACACATATTCATATTTCCTGCAGAGAGTTGTGATTGGCCAGATGGTTCCAGCCAATCACAGCTCTCCATGGGAAATAGGAACATGTGTATATAAACGTCAGTGCAGGGACCATAGAAGAGCTACCGCATCTATACATTATACAGGAGGATCACAGCAGGTGTCAGTAGTGACATCCGCTGTGATCTTTCCTTACCTGCAGGTACTACTACTCCCAACATGGAGCACAATCTGCTCAATGCTGGGAGCTGTAGTACCTGCATTAATAGACAGATCGCAGCGGGTGTGTCAGAAGTTACACTCGCTGCGATCTTTCTATTAATGCAAGTACTACTGCTCCCAGCATGGAGAAGAGTGTGCTGCATGTTGGGAGTAGTAGTACTTGCAGGTAAGAACAGATCACAGCAGGTATCACTACTGACACCTGCTGCGATCGTCCTGTCTATAGCAGAGATGGAGCGGCTGTATACAGTGCTTGCATCTCTGCACTATACTCGGCCACTCACTCATTCATATTTCCCTCTGAGAGCTGTGATTGGCTGCAACCATCCAGCCAAACCCCACTCTGAGGGGAAAATATGAATGATGTTCTATTTACATCACTGGCCGGAGTACAGAACAGATGTGAGCGCTGTATAGAGCCGCTCCATCTCTGCTATATTATGGAAGATCGCATCGGGTGTCAGGACTGACACCCGGGGCGATATGTCTATAGTACAGGTACTACTACTCCCATCATTGTACAGTCTGTTCCATGCTGGGAGTAGTAGTACTACCTAAAAAATGTTTTTAAAAAATAAAAAAAGTGAAACACACACTTTATTAAAAAATAATAAAAATGTTGTTATAAAATGTATACATTTTGTTTAATAACATTTTTTCCATCACTGCTGCATCTTTTTTTTTTTTTTTTTTTACTTTTACCCTGTACTATCTCCCTTTACAAGCCTAAGAACAGGTGAAAAGCTGTGTCGGAGATGAGGTAATATTCAATCCTGTAGAGATAAGATGATATTTAATCCTGAAATTTGCAGTTAGACTTTGCATTTGTGTTTGTAGTGTCTTAGTCTTCTGCATTTACCTACCTCCTCTCCCTGTCATCAGCTGACTAGAGAGTCAGGTCTCGGCCGTATTGCAAGGTGGGAAAAATCTGAGACAACAGTCCTTTTGACTGCTGGTAGAAATAAATATTGGAGTGAAAATCGCAGAAGAATTGTGAGAAAACCGTCACACACAGGTACAGGCACTATATTATGAACTACACTAACTTTACAGCTACAGCCCCTGTAGCATAGTCAAATAAAAAAAAAATCCTGGAATACCCCTTTAACTGCTTATCCCCTATCTATAGGATAGGGAATATATTTATACATTTATTGTGTTTTATGCCTTTTTTTCCAGTGTTAAAAAGGTGCATCTTTAGGCACAGTGTGTAGTTACACCCATTTTGTGTGCCTTTTGAATATATGCCCTTTTTTGCAAACTGCCTAGTAAATTTGGCACAAGTTAGCCCAAGAAAGTAGAGATGAGCGACGTTACAGTGATTCGATTCGTCACAAACTTCTCGGCTCGGCGTTTGCTTACTTTAACCTGCATAAATTAGTTCAGCCTTCAGGAGCTCCGGTGGGCTGGAAAAGGTGGATAAAGTCTTAGGAGACTCTCTCCTAGGACTTTATCCACCTTTTTCAGCCCACTGGAACACCCGAAAGCTGAACTAATTTATGCAGGCTAAAGTAAGCAATCGCCGAGCCGAGAAGTTTGTGACGAATCGAATCACTGTAACTTCGCTCATCTCTACAAGAAAGCCTAAAAAAATTCTGTCAGGTAAAACACGAACCTACAGCCCCCCCCCCTTGTCTAGTTAATTTCATGTACCTAAACTTATTACAGCTGAACTGTCAAGTTTCTGTTCCAGTTGACTCTGTATTGTTTTGCTAAGCACCTGGACCAGCTTCTTGTTCTGCTTTCCTGCTGCAGTGCAAAGAATGACCCCAAACCATGCCGGGCGAATGTTAGTTTTGAGAAGTTTGGGCATTTGTTTCCCATGCCTGGCTGCTTCTGTGAGCCCCTGATGCCTGCTGCAACTACAATGTCTCCTGTTTCTAAAGAGGCAAAGCGGGTTTACTAATTTCTTTATGAAGTGGAAGTCTCCTTGGTTCTTTTGTCTGTCAGGTGCCTAGTCGTGTAGGCTCTGCTCCACCCTGAGAATGACCAGTCTTCTGCTTGGACCAGTCCTCTAGCTATGAGACAAGTCCTTGCTTCTGCAATCCAACAGAAAACAGGAACATCTCTTGCCAAAAAAAAAAAAACATCCTGCTGCAGAAAGTAGACAAGTGTGAATGTAACCTGACAGAACACAAAAATACTGCATGTAGCATTGTTTTGTCCCGTTATTTAAACGGATTCTCTCGCTGCACAGATAAATGTGAATCAGGCCTAATACGTTCATGTACACTGCTCAAAAAAATAAAGGGAACACTAAGATAACACATCCTAGATGTGAATGAATGAACTAATTGTATGAAATACTTTCATCTTTACATAGTTGAATGTCCTGACAACAAAATCAATGTAAAAATTTCAATGGAAATCAAATTTATCAACCCATGGAGGTCTGGATATGGAGTCACACTCAAAATCAAAGTGGAAAACCACACTACAGGCTGATCCAACTTTGATTTAATGTCCTTAAAACCAAGTCAAAATGAGGCTCAGTAGTGTGTATGGCCTCCACGTGCCCGTATGACCTCCCTACAATGCCTGGGCATGCTCCTGGTGAGGTGCGGATGGTCTCCTGAGGGATATCCTCCCAGACCTGGACTAAAGCATCCGCCAACTCCTGGACAGTGTGTGGTGCAATGGAGCGAGACATGATGTCCCAGATGTGCTCAATCGGATTCAGGTCTGGGGAACAGGCAGGCCAGGCCATAGCATCAATGCCTTCCTCTTGCAGGAACTGCTGACACACTCCAGCCACATGAGGTGAAGCATTGTCTTGCATTAGGAGGAACCCAAGGCCAACTGCTCCAGCATATGGTCTAACGAGGGGTCTGAGAATCTCATCTCGGTACCTAATGGCAGTCAGGCTACCTCTGGCAAGCACATGGAGGGCTGTGTGACCCCTCCAAAGACATGCCACCCCACACCATTACTGACCCACTGCCAAAACCGGTCATGCTGGAGGATGTTGCAGGCAGCAGAACGTTCTCCATAGCGCCTCCTGACTCTGTCACGTCTGTCGCATGTGCTCAGTGTGAACCTGCTTTTATCTGTGAAGAGCACAGGCTGCCAGCGTCGAATTTGCCAATCTTGGTGTTCTCTGGCAAATATCATATAATAGTTAAATAGTAAACCAAGGAATGCATTGGGGTATGCGTGTGAATATATGGGGGCTCAACCCATTCAAAGCAGTATCCAAAATAGAAAACAATTCACACTAGACAGGCATGTACATTTTAAAATTGCTTTAGTGGATTCTTAGTAATTCGTACAACTCGGAGCATGCTTCACTTTTTTCAAATGCATTTGTTACAAATAGCACTTCACCCCAAGTGGTCACTAAAGAACGTCCGACATCTCCTGATCCAGCTGCCGATCTATCTTCACCCTAGCACGGGCATAGAGGAGTGGATCCTCCTTCCTCTCACGAAGGGGAACACAGGTGAGTGTGTAGGCTGGACACTTCCGACGTTTCGGAGGACACTCAAAGGGGGCATGTCCTCCGAAACGTCGGAAGTGTCCGGCCTACACACTAACCTGTGTTCCCCTTCATGAGAGTAAGGAGGATCCACTCCTCTATGCCCGTGCTAGGGTGAAGATAGATCGGCAGCTGGATCAGGAGATGTCTGACGTTCTTTAGTGAGCACTTGGGGTGAAGTACTATTTGTAACGAATGCATTTGAAAAAAGTGGAGCATGCTCCGAGTTGTACGAATTACTAAGAATCCACTAAAGCAATTTTAAAACGTACATGCCTGTCTAGTGTGAATTGTTCTCTGGCAAATGCCAAACATCCTGCACAGTGTTGGGCTGTAAGCACAACCCCCACCTGTGGACATTGGGCCCTCATACCACCCACATGGAGTCTGTTTCTGACCATTTGAGTGGACACATATACATTTGTAGAGAAGAGACTTCCAAGAAATGGATGGGTTTTAACGGCGCTGACCCGGACCAAAGGTATCAGGTTAAAACAGGCAGGTTTATTCAGGTATCAAACAATGCTGTGTTGTTTGATACCTGAATAAACCTGCCTGTTTTAACCTGATACTTTTGGTCCGGGTCAGCGCCATTAAAACCCATCCATTTCTTGGAAGTCTCTTCTCTATTATAATTCTGATTGGGAAGGCTGCAGACCTGGTGTTGATACCTATTCACGCTTACCATTGTTGTGTGTGGGGATACACAACCACCCTTGGTAAAAGTCTCTAGTTATTTTACTAGCTTACCCAAAGGCGCTCTCCTTTTTATCTTTGACATACACATTTGTGGCCTGCTGGAGGTCATTTTGCAGGGCTCTTGCAGTGCTCCTGCTCCTCGCACAAAGGCGGAGGTAGCGGTCCTGCTGCTGGGTCTTCTGATGTACTGGCCTGTCTCCTGGTAGCGCCTCCATGCTCTGGACACTACACTGACAGACACAGCAAACCTTCTTGCCTCAGTTCGCACTACCTGAGCCACTTGTGTGGGTTGTAGACTCCGTCTCATGCCACCACTAGAGTGAAAGCACCGCCAGCATTCAAAAGTGACCAAAACATCAGCCAGGAAGCATAGGAACTGAGAAGTGGTCTGTGGTTACCACCTGCAGAACCACTCCTTTATTGGGGGTGTCTTGCTAATTGCCTATAATTTACACCTGTTGTCTGTTCCATATGCAAAAGCATGTGAAATTGATAGTCAATCAGTGTTGCTTCCTGAGAGGACAGTGTGATTTCACAGAAGTGTCATTGACTTGGAGTTACATTGTGTTGTTTAAGTGTTCCCTTTATTTTTTTGAGCAGTGTATGTCTTGCCTTTCTTCCAGTCTTTCTCAGCTAAAGCTACGTACATGTTACCTTTGAGCTCCGACCTGTTCGGCACCAAACGAACCCTTTGCACAATGAATACTGCCAGAACCTGATGGATCCATCCCATTGACTTGAATGGGTTCCATTTGGTGTCCGTTATTTTAGCGTAGTCAATCTGAGAAAAAAATTTCAGACATGCCATATTTTTTTTCTCCACTCAACTCCCTTCCTTTGGCGACAGAACTCTACTCAGCGTTAATGGGGGGAGATTTTTCAAAACTTTTCCAGAGGAAAAGTTGCCCAGTTGCCAATCGCAACCAATCAGCTCACTTCTTTCATTTTTAACAAGGCCTCTGCAAAATGAAATAAGCAATCTGGTTGCTATGGGCAACGTTTCCTCTGGGCATGTTCTGATTAATCTCCCCCAATGTGAACATAGCCTTAGGCCCCTTTCACACTACAAAATCGCTCTGTTTTAAAGATCCGTTCGAAGTTCTGTCTGAAAATCGGGTGTAAAACGGCAGTTACAAAATCCCATTATAGTCTATGGGATCTTTAAATTATCTATTTTAACCCGTTATAGCTCGTTATTCATAACGGCCGTCATTGTGTGACGGAAGATAGTAACGGGAGAAATAGTGCGTGCACTATTTTTTATCGTTTTTTCGCCTGTCACAAAATAACGGCCCTTATTAATAACGGGCTATAACGGGTTAAAAAAGATAATGTAAAAATCCCATAGACTATAATGGGAGTATCTAACGGCCGTATAGGATTTTACAGCCGATTTTCAGACGGAACTTCGAACGGATCTTTAAAACGGAGTCATTTTGTAGTGTGAAAGAAGCCTTAGTCTAAATGACAACCATAAAGGCAGCAGACTGTGATAGACGCCTCACAACACAGTTATTAGTAAGAATAAAAAGCCTTTCACCTCATACATCTCCATTTATTAACCCCCCCCCCCCCTATGTAAAATATGAAACTAGACCAAGGCAAAATGGCCGCCCCCTTTAGCCGGCGACGCGCTACAACAGAATGGCGCGGGCGCGCGCTCGCGGGACGCCACAGGGAGAGGACCAGAGCGCGGCCACACAGGACTAGTCACGTGGGCCGTCCAGACCGGAAGTCCCGGGGAATTCCCGGGAGTGGCGTTGGGGAAAAAAATAAAATAAAAAAAAGAGAACATCCTTCCGGGGTGAGTCGGCGGCGGCTCAGTGAGTGCTCAGTGTATGTGTCACCTGTGTGCGTGTCTCCTCTGTATAAATCCTCCAGAACATCCCGCCTCTTCCTGCAGTGTATAATGTCCTCTGAGAGGATTTTCCCCGGACACCTCCTGCTGCTACAGCGTCTGCATCCCTGCGGCGCTTACATGTGTCTCAGGGTTATTATTATTTGTATATGTGTATAATACGTCACTATCCCCTATATACAGGGCGCAGCCATCTGGCTCTCAATGTATGCGGCATCTGCATTGTATCCCCAGACATAGGACATCTCTACTGTCTACCTGCATATAAGAATATGTCAGCGCTAATATGAGCGATGGACAGCATCTCTACTAGTGTTTCCCAACCTCTGTGCCTGCAGCTGTTGCAAAACTACAACTCCCAGCATGCCCGGACAGCCGAAGGCTGTCCGGGCATGCTGGGAGTTGTAGTTTTGCAACAGCTGGAGGCACACTGGTTGGAAAGCATTACATCAATGCCAGTGATGTATGTACAAATAAGCCAACAGGGCACTGGCCTTAGGGCAGCATGTTTAACCCCTTAAGGGCACAGCCCGTTTTTATTTTTGCGTTTACGTTTTTTTTCCTCCTCGCTTCTAAGAGCCATATTTTTTGCGCAACCAGTTGAACTTTGTGATGACACCTTTTTTATTTTACTGTAAAGTGTATGGGAAAACAAATAAGAATTTTTTTTAATTTTTTTTGGGGTGGGGGGGGGGGTGGGGGATTGAAAAGAAAACTGCAAATTTTAGGGGGTTTAGCTAGGCAGCGCACTATATGGTCAAACCGACATGTTCTTTTTATTCTGTGGGTCAATATTAGAGATGAGCGAACTTACAGTAAATTCGATTCGTCACGAACTTCTCGGCTCGGCAGTTGATGACTTTTCCTGCGTAAATTAGTTCAGCCTTCAGGTGCTCCGGTGGGCTGGAAAAAGTGGATACAATCCTAGGAAAGAGTCTCCTAGGACTGTATCCACCTTTTCCAGCCCATCGGAGCACCGGAAAGCTGAACTAATTTATGCAGGAAAAGTCATCAACTGCCGAGCCGAGAAGTTCGTGACGAATCGAATTTACTGTAAGTTCGCTCATCTCTAGTTAATATGATTTAAAAACGTATCTCCTATTCAAAGGTTATAGGGGATAAGTTATAGAGCACAGGGGTCCTGCCGCTAGGAGCAGAAAATTTATGCCCGGAGATTCCAGTCGGCGCTAGGACCATGCGGACACTGAAGTCTAAAATAGACTGCAATGTGTTCCGCGAGTATTTCCGCCTGAAGAATGAGCAACGCCATTCTTCAGGCGGAAACTTTCAAGCGGATTTTCCGTTCACAAATTCCGAAGTGTGAATAACCTTTTTATTTTTCTGTATATGTGGCTGATCAATTTTTGGGGGGGATGTGACCAAAGATCAGCAAATTTGGACTTTGGTATATATTTTTATAATTTACGCCATTCACAGTTCTTGTCATTGCATTTTTATTTATTTTTTTTATTTTTATTTTTACAGGTGAAATATTTTTACTTGTGAAAAGTATGCCAGTAAGAACCTCACCGGTCGTTTAACCCTTTAAATGTCGCAGTCCTAACTATTAAAATCTAACAATAAAATGTACACTTACTTGCCACTTTATTACTTACACCAGTTTATTTGTTTGTTAACACAAATAGCTAATCGTCCAATCTAGAGATGTAAAATTTTTGGAAATTTTGAAGCCATGGAAAAAAAAAAAAAAAAAAAATGCATTTTTGTTGAAAATTTCATTTTTTTTCCGGAAGAAAAAGTAAATAAAAAAATGAGTGGAGTAGTTTTACAAAATGTAAAAAAAAAAAATGGTGTCACATTTTGCTGAGAGGAGGAAAATAAAAAACAAGCAACTAGCCAGCCAGGCTCAGAAAACATTATCTGTCATGGGTGGGGGGGGGGAACAGTAATAGAAATGAGATAAATGTCAATAGGGACCGATCAACCAACAAGATTAAAGGGGTACTGGTGCCAGAAAGTTAAACAGATTTGTAAATTACTGCTATTAAAAAATCTTAATCCTTCCAGTACTTATTAGCTGCTTAATATTACAGAGGAAATTCTTTTCTTTTTGGAACACAGTGCTCTCTGCTGACATCATGACCACACTGCTCTCTGCTGCCATATCTGTCCATTTTAAGAACTATCCAGAGTAAGAGAAAATCCCTATAGCAAACATATGCTGTCTGGACAGTTCCTAAAATGGACAGGGATGTCAGCAGAGAGCAATGTGGTCAGCAGAGAGCTCTATGTTCCAAAAAGAAAATAATTTCCTCTGTAGTATACAGCAGCTAATAAGTACTGGAAGTATTAAGTTTTTTTTAATAGAAGTAATTTAGAAATCTGTTTAACTTTCTGGCACCAGTTGATTTAAAAATAAATAAATAAAAAAGGTTTTCCACCGGAGTACCCCTTTAAGCCCAGCCACAACCAAAGTAAACTAAAACTGTTTACCCTCGAGTGCCCCTAGTGACAGAAACACATATTGCTCTGGGCATGTGACTTTTATTCCAGGATTCGCTTGAGAACTCACAGAGATTATCAGATGTTTAAATGCCATTTTATAAACAGATTATTTATCATTATAAAAGAACATACTCCATACTTTTTTTTAAGGGTGAAGAAAACAAAAGCATGAGTTTGGAAAATCGTAAACTTTTTTTTGTTCCCAAATTAGAATTTTTTTTTATTTCATGCCTTCCCATCTTTGATCCAATTGCATGCCGGCTCTAAGTTTGACATAGGATGGTCTGTAAAAGAGAAAAAATCTAGAAAGCGAAAGTTGTGTGGACAGAAATGAGAGGTCGTAGGGAAGTGGGCAGACTGGTTCATGATGATAGAAAGGCAAAAGTAACTCAAATAACTGCTAAAGTATGCAGAATACTATCTCTGGACACATAACCTGTCCGACCTTGAAGCAGATGGGTTACAGCAGCAGGAGACCACACCAGGTGCCACTCCTGTCAGCTACGAACGGGAAACAGGCTACAATTCACTCATACACCAAAATTGGACTATAGTAGGATGGAAGAACATTGCCTTGTCTGATAAGTCTCGATTCCAGCTGCTACATTTAGTTGGCAGGGTCAGAATTAGGTGTAAACAACATAGAAGCAGGGATTCATTCTGTCTTGTATCAATTGTTAAAGGGGTACTCCGATGGAAAACTTTTTTTTTTTTTTAAATCAACTGGTGCCAGAAAGTTAAACAGATTTGTAAATTGCTTCTATTAAAAAAAAATCTTAATCCTTCCAGTACTTATTAGCTGCTGAATACCATAGAGGAGATTATTTTCTTTTTTGGAACACAGAGAGCTGACATCACGAGCACAGTGCTCTCTGCTGACATCTCTGTCCATTTTAAGAACTGTCCAGAGTAGGAGAAAATCCCCATAGCAAACATATGCTGCTCTGGACAGTTCCTAAAATGGACAGAGATGTCAGCAGAGAGCACTGTGCTCGTGAAGTCAGCAGAG
The DNA here is from genome assembly GCF_029499605.1 of Hyla sarda. NCBI lineage: Eukaryota > Metazoa > Chordata > Amphibia > Anura > Hylidae > Hyla > Hyla sarda. The sequence goes on from NC_079195.1 coordinate 185,223,313, forward strand.
TTGTGTTGTGTTTCTTTGTGTTCCAAAAAGAAGAAAATTTCCTCTGTAGTATTCAGCGGCTGATAAGTACTGGAAGGATTAAGATTTTTTTAATAGAAGTAATTTACAAATCTGTTTAACTTTCTGGCACCAGTTGATAAAAGTGGTGGTACTGTAATAGTGCATTACATACATTTTCTTGGCACACTTTGGCTCCTTAGTACCAATTCAGCATTGTTTACTGTTGCAGACCATGTCCGTCCCTTTATGACTACAGTGGCTACTTCCAGCAGGATAATGCACCATGTGACATGACATAATCTCATACACGACAATGGACTCCAATGGCCTCCGCAGTCACCAGATCCCAATCCAATAAATCACCACTAGGATGTAGTGGAACATCATGGATGTGCAGCCGAATCTACAGAAACTGTGTGATGTCATCGTGTCCATATGGACCAAAATCACCGAGGAATGTTTCCAGCACCTTGTAGAAAGTATGACACCAAGAATGGAGGTTAAAGCCTGTTCTATAAAAGTGTACCTAATAAAGTGGCTAGTGAGTGTATAATTCAACTGCATTTCTTCCCTGACTTAAAAATGCAATAATGCGTGAACTTGATGGACTCTTGTCTTTTCTTCAACCTTATGAACTATGTAACTGTTTGTAGTTGTGTTTGAGCTGTTATTTTGATGCACACTAGCATATTAGTTTGGGCATTGTAACATGTATCTCTTTGCCAAAACATGACAAGGTGATCAGTTTGTTAAGACCAACTAAATGTCAGTTTTTTTTTAGCCAAATTTTGCAACAGAAATAAACTTAAACATGTCTAAAAGTTATACTCATCAAAACCACACCAATACTTATAAGGGTAAGGTCACACACAGGGCATACGCAGTGTATTTGATGCTGCGAGAAATCTGATGGGCAGCAGAAAATACAATGCATATGCCAGTGTTTCCCAACCAGTGTGCCTCCAGCTGTTGCAAAACTACAACTCCCAGCATGCCCGGACAGCCGAAGACAGCTGGGGGCACACTGGTTGGGAAAGACTGGCATATGCACTAGGAGCAGACTAGGGATTGAGCGATATAGATTTTTTAGGGCCGATACCGATAATCTGTGAACTTTCGGGCCGATAGCCGATAACTTATACCGATATTCCGGTATAAGTTATCGGCTATTTTGCAGCGGCTTTTGCGGGGCCAGAGACCACCGCCGCCACCCGCTTATCTCCCCCTGCCTGTCCTAGGGTCCTCCTGAGTCCTACCACCATCGCCGCTGCCCCCCCCCCCGCCTATCCTCTGGCCAGAGACCGCCGCCGCCCGGAGCCAGAAGTAGCGTGGACCCCGGGGATGCGGGAGGCAATGGGGCAGCGGGCGGCGGTGGTCTCTGGCCGGGGGGGGGGGGGGGCAGGGCATTATCGGAAAGGTAATTGCCGATACCGATAACGTCCAAAATCGTGAATCGATAATATCGGCCAAAACGATAATCGGTTGATCCCTAGAGCAGACACAGTGCTTTCCCTGCACAGCCCTGTGTGTCCAATGAGGTTTGGAGATAGGCTGTGTGTTAAGTCGGTGCTCTGTGCCTGCCTGTGAACCTCACTGCATACACAGGGCTGTGATGGGAAAAGTCCTGGGTGTCTGCTACTAGTGTATACACTGCGTATTTCTCGCTGTCCGACAGATTTCTCGCAGCGTCAAATAAGCTGCATATACCTTGTGTGATCCTACCCTATATTTACAAATCAAACTGAGAAGCGAGTCCTTTTTGAGAATTATAATAATTTAAAGGCAACCAAGTACGATAGATTAAAATGTAAGAAGACAGGAGCAGACCTAATCAAAACTCTGCTACAGAGGAAATTATTTTCTTTTTGAAATTTTTTTTAATCTTGTCCACAGTGCTCTCTGCTGACACCTGATGCCCGTATCATGAACTGTCCAGAGCAGGAGAAAATCCCCATAGCAAACCTATGCTGTTCTGGACAGTTCCTGACACGGACAGAGGTGTCAGCAGAGAGCACTGTGGTCAGACAGAAAATAAATTAAAAAGAAAAGAACTTCATGTGGATCATAAAGCAGCTAATAAGTACTGGAAGGATTACGTTTTTAATAGAAGTAATTTACAAATCTTGAGGCACTTATTTAGTGCGAAACAGGGTTGTCGCCTCTCAGTGGTGCCCCCCCTGCTTGTTACCATCTATGTCTTCTCCCTGGGCAACACGGTTGTGAAAATGTGATTACTAAAAGAAATTTGCTGAAACAAGAATTAATATATATTAATTTACAAATCTGTTTAACTTTCTGGCACCAGTTGATTTAAAAAAAAAAAAAAAAAGTTGTTGCAGATTTTTTCTACTGCCCACTGAGGATATCAAAGCAAAAAAAAAATCTGTTAAATAGTCTGAAAGCAATTTAGGGTTGAGGGATGCAGCATGAGCTTTTTCGTCAACTATTAAACACCCAAATTATATGTGTTGGATATGTTATAAATATCTCATAAAATTGTCCCTCCTGACAAATGAGATTAGAAGGGGGCCACAACTGCATGCCTTTCTCTTAAAAACATACGAACCATTTGTCTGCCCAATATTCTGATTACCATCAATAGTCCCTGTTCCTATCTTATATGAAGGATAGCCTTCATATCATTGTATTTGCAGCTACCACTTCTTCAGACAGGCTATTGCATGTATCCACTACTCTCTCAGTAAAGAAATACTTCTTGATATTACTTTTAAACCTCTGCCCCTCTAATTTAAAAGTATTGTAGTTTATAGGTTTATTTCTGTAACCCAGCTGTGTGCGGCCACCTCCTTTCTTTTGTGGAGTTCTGAACAAAGGAGGAAAGGGTTAAATATCTGGGACACTTATTTATTAGACAATGCTAAGCTACATTTAGTTTATTTGCAGTTTGTAACAGTTTTCAATATTTCCTTTGGAACATTCTACAGTTACTGAAAAGCTATACTTAAATATATCACCAATGCTCTTTTGTTGTTTGTGTTTCTACAGTCTATGATCTTACGTGCAGACGTCTCCTCCTAGTATATTCCAGTGGACATTGCTCCTCGTCCTGAATGACCTACTGAGGATGGACAAGAGTAGAAAAAAGATGAGTGAGACAATATTAAACCTCACCTTGGAGATTGTTTGCCTACTAACTGGAGAGGTAATGGATTCTTGGAATTAAATGGTGCCACCAGTTATGTGGTTGTTTGTACTTTTCTCAGGGGTTTCTTGCTGGTGGGAAGCCTAGCTGAGGCATCAGAAGGTCCTGTGGACAGTGCAGTTGTAAGACACCAGAAACTTTCTTGCCAATCTATAAGATCTTGATAAATCTGGCGATACGATATGTATCATGATACAAGTATCTCAATACAATATATCCCGATTCTGTCTCAAAGACGATATATTGCAATTTTTTTTGCATACCAGGCTGTATGAGGGCTAATTTTTTGCGCCATAATCTGTTTTTTGTATCGGTACCATTTTGTTATTGTTCTGACTTTTTCATCTCTTCTAACTTTTTTTTCTGGGATATTATAAAAATTTCAATTCTGTGTTTTTGTTTTTTTTAACGTCATTTACCGTACGGGATACATATTGTGATATTTTAATAAGTCATAAAATGACGCATGCAGTGATACCAAATATGTTTATTTTTATTATGTTTACATGTTTTTATATGGGAATAGGGGGCGATTAGAACTTTTAATATGAAAGGGGTACTCCGGTGAAAAACTTTTTTTTTTTAATCAACTGGTGCCAGAAAGATTTGTAAATTACTTCTATTAAAAAATCTTAATCCTTCCAGTACTTATTAATTGCTGAATACTACAGAGGAAATTATTTTCTTTTTAGAACACAGAGCCCTCTGCTGACATCATGACCACAGTTCTCTCTGCTGACCTCTGCTGTCCATTTTAAGAACTGTCCAGAGTAGGAGAAAATCCCCATAGAAAACATATGCTGCTCTGGACAGTTCCTAAAATGGACAGAGATGTCAGCAGAGAGCACTGTGGTCATGATGTCAGCAGGGAGCACTGTGTTCAAAAAAGAAAAGGATTTCCTCTGTAGTATTAAGCAGCTAATAAGTACTGGAAGGATTTAGATTTTTTAATAGAAGTAATTTACAAATCTGTTTAACTTTCTGGCACCAGTTGGCCCCTGGCTACTGAAATCAGCTGTATGTCCCCGGGCGTCGGGAGATAGGAATTCCACATCCTTGAAAAGATCGATTCGAACATATTTTGAATCAATACTAATATTGTCTAATGAAATAGCACGATATTTGACAGAATTGATTTTTTCTGACACCTCTAATACATAGGGTGAGATTATTTTGCAGAATTGTGATGTATGTGTAGATTAGTCGAGGAATCGGCTTTAAAAGTTATGAGTCAATACTGACATTTGAGGGTCGGCCGGGTTACAAAACCTGGTTGAGAAGAAATTGATGGCAGATGCCAGGGATGTGTGACATGGACTTAAAGGGGTACTCCACCCCTAGACATCTTATCCCCTATCCAAAGGGATAGGGGATAAGATGTCTGATCATAAGGGTCCTGCCGCTGGGGACCCCCGCAATCTACTTGCGGCACCCAGCGTTCGTTTAGAGCGTCGGGTGCAGCGCTGGAGGCTCGTGACGTCAGGGCCGTTCCCCCTCAATGCAAGTGTAGGAGACTTGCATTGAGGGGGCATGGCCGTAATGTCATGAGCGGGACATGACCGGGACGTCACGAGCCTCCGCCCCACATCGCCAGTCATCCGGCACGGAGTGAAGTTTCGTGCACCGGATGTCTGGGGTGCTGTAGCCGAGGTCGCAGGGGTCCCCAGTGGATAGGGGATAAAATGTCTAGGGGTAGAGTACCCCTTTAGCAAAAGTTTTTTTCTGGCCCTGCTTTATGGTAATATTTCCTCTTACCATACACAGGAATGCATAGTGGTGAAGAAAACATCAGGTGAGAGTGTCTCTTCCAGCAACCGCCCCCGTGCATCAAAGGGATGGAGCAAGACCCAGAGCTCCAACCCAGAGCCTCCACCTGTATCACTGATCACTGAAAGAAAACATAAGCAGAAGATCCTAGAACTCACTAACAAGATCATTGAGCTGCTGAATGGAGAGGTGAGCACTGCTGGGAATGCTGGGACATTATACAATAACACCAAGAAGGATGTCTGGATGATGACTGTATCATTGTGTGCTAGGATGCTACAGATTATTTCCCCTCAAAGAAGTGGAAGTATGTAGAAGGACATAGTGATCTGTACAGAGATGACCCAACTGAGAACCAGCAACCTCTTGCATTACTGGGTAAGAGGAGACATATTAATTGTGAAGGGGAACAGCTTTGAAGGTCTTGTAATACATATATCATTTTATCACATGCGTTCAGTCATTGTGTTTCTCTACAGATGGATCCAGTGATGGAAATACACCCGAGAGATGTTCCAGTCCACTGCATTCCCAGGATTGTCCAGAGAATCAACAGGTAGATGGAGATGAGTTTTCACAATTGTTCTGTAGAAGAGACTTCCTTACTACTTGTGCATTAACCCCTTAAGGACCCGTGGTTTGTCCGTTTTTGCATTTTTGTTTTTTCCTCCTTACCTTTAAAAAAACATAACTCTTTCAATTTTGTACCTAAAAATCCATATGATGGCTTATTTTTTGCGCCACCAATTCTATTTTGTAATGACGTCAGTCAATTTACCCAAAAATGTACGGCGAAACAGGAAACAAAAACATTGTGACACAAAATAGAAAAAAAAAACACCATTTTGTAACTTTTGGGCGCTCCCGTTTCTACACAGTACATTTTTCGGTAAACATGACACCTTTTCTTTATTCTGTAGGTCGATACGATTAAAATGGTACCCTAATTACATAGATTTGATTTCATCGTACTTCTGGAAAAAATCATAACTACATGCAGGAAAATTTATACATTTAAAATTGTCATTTTCTGACCCCTATAACTTTTTAATTTTTCCGCGTATGGGGCGGTATGAGGGCTCATGTTTTGCGTCATGATCTGAATTTTTAGCGGTACCATTTTTGCATTGATCAGACTTTTCATGGTATAAAAAGTGAACAAAAATGCACTATTTTGGACTTCGATACCACATATGTTTATTTTTATTTACACAGTTTAGTTTTTTTTAATGGGAAAAGGGGGGTGATTCAAACTTTTATTAGGGAAGGGGTTAAATGATCTTTATTCACTTTTTTTTGCAGTGTTATAGCTCCCATAGGGGGCTATAACACTGCACACACTGATCTTTTACATTGTTCAATGGTTTCTCATAGGAAACCATTGATCAATGATTCTGCCGCTTGACTGCTCATGCCTGGATCTCAGGCACTGAGCAGTCATTCGGCGATCGGACAGCATGGAGGAAGGTAGGGAACCTCCGAAGGTAGGGGACCCTCCAGCTGTACTGTAGGCTGTTCGGGATGCCGCGATTTCATCGCGGCAATCCCGAACAGCTCCCTGAGCTAACCGGCATTAGTTTACTTTCACTTTAGACGCAGCGTTCAACTTTGAACTTCGTGTCTAAAGGGTTAATAGCGCACGGCACCATGATCAGTGGCGCGCGCTATTAGCCACGGGTCCCGGCCGTTGTTAGAGTCCGAGCCCGACCCGCTATGACGTAGGGCCACGCCGTGGCCCCACATTATAGATCGGGAGCGGTCTCATGACGTACCGGTACGTCATGGGTCCTTAAGGGGTTAAAGGTGTTTTTAAGTTTAGGCTAGTTTAGCCCTATTTTGTTAAAATGGCCCCCTAAAAATTAGCTATGCACAGGTTTTCCGACTGCAAAGTCCTCCAGCTGTAATCGGTAGTCGAATTTGGCAGAAAGTGTTCCTTTCTTCTGCAGCAACACCCCAGGAGAAATACCCTACAAGTAGCGATGATTTTAAACTGTCAGGAACTGTCCACAGCAGGAGAGGTTTGCTATGGGGATTTGCTCCTACTCTGGACAGTTCCTGGCATGGGTGTCAGCAGAGGATTAAGAGTTTTCATTGAAGTAATTTACAAATCTTTTTCACTTTCTGGAACCAATTGATTTGCAAAAAGTACCCCTTTAAACAATAGGTAATTTTATATTGTAACACTTACTTTAAGCTAAAACTGCGTCTTTAAAGAGGCACATGATTATTAATCTTTTTTTTCTTTTTTTATTCTTTATTATTTTCCGTTATACAAAACATATAAAAGAGGTGAACGACTGAAGGTCATATATTTTACACCTACATATAAAATATTCCATTATAACACATAATCAGAAAGTTCGTATAAGGTATTACATAACTCCATTTTCATAAAAGACTTCACGCGGTATCTTCAGTCCTTCTCCGACTTCAGCTTGGGTGAGGTTCTGCAGCTCTGTTCCACAGAAGTAAATGGAGCCAAGTTGTAATATCACACCCAAAGTGGAGAAGACCACGAGGGCTCTGTCTTTGAAAGAAAATGGGCCTGTTTTTTGATTCCTGGAATATCCCTTTAATCTTTTTAGAACATTTGCTATTTTGCAGTTGTTTGACTAATTTAGTTTTTTTTATTTTTATCTAATGTTAAATTAGGCTGAAGATCTTATTGATATTAAAGTTGAAGTGATGGATGATGATGATGATGAGACATATGGGATGGATGATGTGCGGTGTAAAGAGGAAGAAATACCTGTAGAAATTACCCCACGTAAGTAAAAACTACTAAAAAAAATGAAGAGTTGCATAGGCACCTTCTTCAGTGACTGAACCAAAAGTTAACATTGTTATTATAAGTCCTAGTTAAAGGGGTACTCCACTGCCCCTAGTGCTCAGAACATTTAGTTCTGAATGCTTGGTGCTGGCTGCAGGGTCAAACTATTACAAATGGCCTATTGACACATGTAAAGGTATCAAATCCAATCAACAATATAAACCAAAGGGGTTAAAAAAAAAATGCCTATATATATTTATGTGTCAAAAAAAACATAACTTTTATTAAATCATATATAATAAAGAAAGGTGAGAAACACACAATTAAAATGACAACCCCTATATTTGCATCCAATATGTACTGATTGAGCCAGTGTCACTACTGGGTAATGTCAGACTATGCATTACTAATGTTACTAGACCTATAATTACTATATGGATTCTGATCACTGATTCGAGTGTGTTGTCATACTGGACTAGTTATTATTATGCATTAGGTCTGTATGCTATAATAATTCGCCACCACACTGCTGTGCACAGCAGGTGGTATATTGTGTCCTAGCCAGCCTCTATATTAATGAATGACCCACAATGTGATCACCATACTATGATGCCAATGGGATGCTAATCAAAAAATAAACTGTCACACCCCGACATGTTTCGCCACTCGATGTGGCTTTTCCAAGGAGAATGACTAACAGCGGGGTTGGGGAAATAATGGCCACGCACCTTGTGACACCACGCCCCACCCCATCAATGCAAGTTTATGGGAGGGGGCGTGCCATCCATCACACCCCCTGCCATAGACTTGCATTGATTGGGGCGAGGCGTGATGTCACGAGGGGGCATGACCATGAAGTCCAGACTCCGCACCCAGCGTTCGGAACTAAATGTTCTGAACACTGGGGCAGTGGAGTACCCCTTTAAGGGGTTACAAGCGGACATATTTAAAAGTTTTGACCAGTCAGGATCTCAGTGCAGAGAACCCTACCAATAGCCGATAGAAGCATGTGGCTGTGCGCTTCACTCCCTGGCTCAGCACTTAGTCTGTCCTATTGCAGGAAACTGGCTCCTTTATAGGTCTAAGGACCTCAACTGCATTGAGTTGGATTGAGCGTCAGGGAAAGAAGTGCTTTTCCCGGCTATATCCAACAATTGGTGGGGGTCTCAGCACTAAGACTATCAGACTTACACTAAATTAAGTCATATTTAACAACTGAGAGGTAAATTTGGGTATCATTAGCAAAATAATATTGGGAGCCAGATCCTTCTGGTACACCAACATTGGGAGCCAGATCCTTCTGGTACACCAACATAAACACTAAGGGGGAGATTTGCTCCTGGCAGGGAGCAGTGCTGAGCTTGTCTGTGTCCCGGCTGCATTCTGAGATTTAGGACTCCAGCATGAGTCTGAAATCTCTAAAAAATAAAAAAAAATATAAAAAAAAAAGGGGGTTGCGACCAGGACTGGTAGGGAAACCCCTAGTGGTCATTTTTTCAAAGTGGAAAATTTAATAACATGCTATTGGAAAGTTATTCTGCATACATTAATCTGTAATATATCAAAAGTTTTTTTGCTGAAAGGTACCCTTTAAATTATAGATAGTATAATGCAAATAGAAATAAAAAAAATATCACCAGAAAATTTTTTAAAAATACTATTAACATAAAAACTTGATTTAAACTGTGGGACATATTTTGATAACACATTCCCTTTAAACTAATAAAGTCAGAATTGTGGCACATTTGCAAAAGAAATCTGCCACTTCATCTTAACTTGATGGGTTACTAATGGTATTCAAATACATACATGATGTACAGAATTTTTCATATTATGATTATTAAAAATACATTGTACTGTTGTATAAAAAGCGAGACTAATAAAATTTGCTTTTATTTCCAGCTGATGAATTGATTAAAAACTCAGAAGGACGTACAGTTTTTTCACCAGATTGTAAAGTTGATGGTAAAAATATCACACAGGACCCTTCAGAAGAACGCTTAGTCAACCCAAATAAACCTTTAGCCCTTCACACTAAAAATCTGTCTGATCCTTGCAGCTCTGAAGGAACTTCATCAAATCAATCAAACACTGCTAAACAAAGTGCAAGTCAAAAAGGGGACAAATTATTCCCATGTTCTCAATGTGGGAAATTTTTTAAAAGTAAGTCAAGTCTAATTAAACATCGGTTAATTCACTTAGATAAGAGACCATATTCATGTTCACAATGTGAGAAGGGTTTTACCCAGAAATCAGGTCTTATTAAACATCAGAGAATTCATACAGACGAAAGGCCATTCTCATGTTCTGAATGTGGAAAATCTTTTACACAGAAATCAATTCTTGTTGAACATCAGAGAGGTCACTCAGGAGAGAAGCCGTTTTCATGTTCAGAATGTGGAAAGTGTTTCACTTGGAAATCTGTTCTTTTTGAACACCAGAAAACACATACAGGAGAGAGACCATATACTTGTGCGGAGTGTGGAAAGTGTTTCACTCAGAAATCAAATCTTGTTGACCATCAGAAAACTCACACAGGGGAGAAGCCTTTTTCATGTTTTGATTGTGGAAAATGTTTCACTCGTAAATCAGGTCTTGTTCAACATCAGCGACTTCACACGGGAGAAAATCCATGTATGGAATGTGGGAAATGTTTCACCCAGAAATCAGATCTTATTAAACATCAAAGGACTCACACAGGGGAGAGACCATTTGTATGTTTGGTATGTGGGAAATGCTTTACCCAGAAGTCATCTCTTGTTGGACATCAGAAATGTCACACAGGGGAGAAGCCATTTTCATGTGCAGAGTGTGGGAAATGTTTTACCCGAAAATCAGTTCTTGCTGACCATCAGAAAACGCACACAGGGGAGAGACCATATCCTTGTTTGGACTGTGGGAAATGTTTTGCCCAGAAATCAGATCTTGTTGTACATCACAGAGTTCACACAGGGGAGAAACCATATTCATGTTCAGAATGTGGGAAATGTTTTACTCAGAAATCTTCTCTTGCTGAACATCTGAAAATTCACACAGGGTTAAAGCCCTTTTCATGTTCAGAATGTGGGAAATGTTTTACCCAGAAATCGTCTCTTGTTAAACATCAAATGACTCACACAGGGCCAGGATCATTTTCATATTCAGATAGTGAAATGTATTATCCAGAAATTAACTTTAGTTTACCAGCAGAGAATTCCATTAAGGAAGAATCTTTGTTTAATATTCAGACTGTGGAAGATGATTTACCTATGGATCAGACCTGTAAAGACATATGATTCTTTTTCCTCTAAATGTCCAATTTTGAGCGGGCCACAGTGGCTTCAATCATAGGATAGAGCTTGAAGTCTTTTGAAGCAGCGACAATTCAAGTATCCTATTCCCTGTCACCGGATTAATAAAATAAAATGGGCTAAGAAGGCTATATGAATTTCCTTAGTTTTAGGAGTAAGCCTACAATAAACTTTTCGGTGTCAGATGTTAAAGCATATCGGTTGTTTCCCAAGATTTTAAAAAACCTGCATGGTTTTGGTAGACTAGCCCCCTTCAGAGTGATGACAAGGTTATTTTAGCTCTCTCACTGCTGTTATTAAGCCCCTAAGACTCACTTCCATGGTGAACCACTCTTTCTCGATCTCTCTGTTTTAGAGCTAGGCCATTTGACAGTTACACACAGTTACTTCTTTCCTTACTTTTCTGGCCAATCACAGCACTTACTTCTCTCTTTTATGCGATTGACATAATGGAGGTAAAAGTGAACAGAACAGGCTGACTTTGTGCTGGGAGTAAATCACACAGTACACTACTATAGATAGCATGTGGGGAGAAAGAGGATACTGATGCACTCTACTTACAAGGTGTTATGTGATCAGAAATGGAAAAAAAACAGCAGCACAGCAAGAAAGGGGCTACACTAAGCAATGAACTAAAGGGAGGATGGAGGGGGAGATTTTACTACAGTACTGTGGACATACAGCAGTAGGTACACTGGTATTCACACAAGACATCTGCCTTTAACTTCATGGGTAATGAGTGGGAAGCCTTTATTTAACTTCAGGAATTGTGTGGATCATTGTCAGTCATCCGGCAGACCGGTTCACAGATTGCAGATACCTAAGCCCAGGCTTTTTAGGGCACTCGCCTGTTCTCCTGCACATACCACATGCTTATGTGTCTGGAGACAGATTTTCCCTAACAATAGGCAGTGAACAGCAGATTGCAGGGAAGGGAGACACCTAGTGGCAAAGATTTAAGAGATGTAATTCTGTGATTTACAAAAATGTTAGAAATCACCTAGGCTATAAAATGGAGGCAAGTTGGTTAAAACAAGAATGACCATTTAAGTGTAGCATCACCCACTGCTATATTTTCTGTTAAAGGTCCCCTTTACATAAATCTAGTGACATATCCCTGCTTTTTCTACAGTTCTGGTGGGAAATGCACAAAAGAACAGGCTCCATTCTTTTGAATGGGACAGTCAACATTTATCCGGCATCTCAATTTGGATGGATGATGGTCGGACACGCTGCACAAGGTACCAGACGGGGCAACACATGCTGTTGTGTTCCACCATCTGGCACTTAAAAAAATGGACGCTGGATCCTAATCAGCTGATGCACATTTGTCATCAGTTGGGGCTCTATATCAGCCTCTATATCAGGCGCTGTTGAATCCATAGATGGTATTCCAATGCCTATGGCGTATGTTGATTGAAGAGTATAAAAATAAAACAATAATGCGTTTCGGGGGTTTAGTCCCCCTTCTTCAGATTATCACCTAGCCCAACATAGCTTTTCTACAGAATCAATAGCTTTTCTACAGAATCATAGCTTTTCTACAGAATTATATGTGTCATTAATCCAAAGAATAGATTTTGTTCCAGTGTCCAGGCTACTGGCTCTTCACTAAGGGTGCATTTACACCATGTATTATATGCTTAATATGGTATTATATGCTGTACGGCAGCCAAATTGGCAGGAGAATTCAAGAACCGGCTGCTGCTCTATCCTGGCCGTACCCATGCTGTACCCCATTCACTTCAATGAGCCGGTAGGAATCAGCAAGTGACTCTGGTCGGCTCATTTTTGGACCGTATGCGTTTTTGTTGCCAGACTGACTTTAGTCCAGCAACAAAGCAGCTGAATTTTAAATTCTCCCACCGGTTCCTGCTGCAGTTTTGCCAAAATGTGGTGTGAATGCACCCTGATCTGACTTTTAATTTTTTTGAGAAGATAAATATTTAGCAGATTTTTTTTGTTTGTGTTTTTCTCCAACACTATATCCTTTTGCTAATCCCAGTATTAACATTTATCATATTATGGTAACAGTTAGTGAGTTTATGGTTCACTAAATATGTATGTATGATACACATTCTGTGCTTGAAGCTCAATAAATCTCCTTATAATGATGACGAAATTATAATAAGAATGGAAAACTGCTGAGTTGCATGTAACTATCTGTTTTCCACCCCTTGGCTTAAAAGGGTACTTCGCCACTAGACATCTTATCCCCTATCCAAAGGATAGGGGATAAGATGTCTGATCGCAGGATTCCCACTGCTGCGAACCTCCGCGATTTCTCCTGCAGCACCCTGTCGCATCTGCTGCACGGAGTGGTGGAGTATAGTGACATCACAGCCCCGCCCCCTCGTGACGTCACCCCCCACCCCCTCAATGCAAGTATGGAAGTGGGTGTGACTGTCACCACGTCCCCTCCTATAGACTTGCATTGAGGGGTGTGGTGTGAAGTCACAAGGGGGCGTGGCCGACCCCTGCAGCGCGCTTACAGCATTCGGATCTAAATGTTCCGAACGCTGGGCAGTGAAGTACCCCTTTAAGCAACTGCTCCTAAAGGTTACAAGGGGTAAAATCTCATGTCAGGTTCCCTTTGAGGCAACTGCTTTTCACACTCTACCTTGCCAAATATATGTTATTCATAAGCTACAGCGTGAAATTCAGTAGTGAGCCCCATGTGATGTCATCAGCTTTACTGTAAAGGGGGTTTTCCCTTATCCTATCCTGAGGATAGGTCATCAGTGAAAAGGTCATGGAAAACCTCCTTTAAAGGGGTTCTCCGGTGCTTACACATCTTATCCCCTATCCAAAGGATAGGGGATAAGATGCCTCCGCCCCCGTATGACGCCTCCACCCCCGCGTGACGTCATACGCCGCCGGCCCGGTGGTCGCCCGTAATCAGACCCGGAGTGAACACGCTCCGAGGACTGATTACAAACGGGGTGCCGCATGCATGATCACGGGCGTCCCTAGCAGCGGGACTCCCGTGATCAGGTATCTTATCCCCTATCCTTTGGATAGGGGATAAGATGTGTAAGCACCGGAGAACCCCTTTAGCCTTTTGCGTAGTTCAATGCCAGAACAATATGATTTCCATGAAATGCAAGCATTTTCCCAGTTTTAGTTTTTAGGCTGGGATTTCACATTTTTGAAAAACATTGCAGTTTTTGAGTCAAAGCCAGAGGTGTATTCAAAAGTAGTGGTAAATATGACGGAAGGACTTATACTTCTACTTCCTGCTTGATTCATGTTTGGCTTTGGCTCAGAAACTGAAGTAGCAGTTTTCCATAATACTGCCAAGTGGAATCCCAGTCTTAGGGTCTATTCACACGGCTTTCATTTGAGGTGGAATTCCGGCTTAAATGAAAGCCCAATACACTTCTATGGGATTCTGCACTCCCATTCACACTTCTGAATTTCTGCTTCCCCAAGCGGAAATGCAGAAGTGTGAATGGGAGTGCGGAATCCTATAGAAAGGTTATTGGGCTCTCATTTGAGCCGTAATTCCACAAGCGGATATTCTGCCGTGTGAATAGACCCTTAGTTGTGCCTCAGTTTTCCTGATTTATAAAGAATGTTCACCTGACTCGATCTCTCCTGTATGTGTGCTGACACAGATACATTCCACCTGCTTCAGCTTTGGATATGTATGGAACCCTACAACTTCCTAAATTCCATATTTTACCAATTACTCATCCCAGTTTCGTTCCTCACTTTGCTTTGCTCTGTTTGCTGTCATCTTTAGTATGCAACTGTAACAGCCAGAAGCTGACCACATGGTTCAAAGATTCTGTTATTCCTATTGGTGCTTTAAGTACTACTGTTTTTAAATGAACTTTTGACATGTGGCACAGACATGTCAAATGTTAAAGGGGTACTCCACTGGAAAACACTTTATTTAATTTTTTTAAATCAACTGGTGCCAGAAAGTTAAACAGATTTGTAAATGACTTCTAGATTATATAATAAAGCCCGTCTCCTTTAACAAGTTGGCTTGTACCCTGAACTGGGAAGTGACGTGTGCTTTACCCAGCCATAGCTGAAGCTCAGCAATAAGACCCCAACTGATCTTCACTTTTGACATGTCTTTGTGACATGTCTAAAGTTATTTTAAATGACAGAAACCCTTTAAGGGAAAATTGTCTTAAAAGTTACCTATGATACAATACACATTTAAACTCATGGTAACCTAGTGTGCTGCTAAAGCAAACAATCTACGGAATTGTCAGTAGTTCCATAGACCTGCACTGCAGTTCTGTAGAGTGTGTACAGTGGTCCCTAAAGTTACAATATTAATTGGTTCTGGGACAACCATTGTATGTTTGCAAATTGTATGTTGAAACCATTGCATGTTGGGACCATAACTCCATGGAAACCTGGTGATTGGTTCTGAAGCCCCAAAATGTCATCCAAAAATAGGAAAAAACGAGGATTAAAGAAAAATAAGTAGATAACTAATATAGATAAAGCAAATCCTTACATATAAAAGTAAGAAAGATCTGCTGGGAGCTGTAATCACTGTCTATGTAGAGGACAGGAGCTTCTTCAGGGTCCTGTACAGTACACAGTGTCCTAAAAATGTAACATGGAGCTGCCTTTACTTGGTGTCCAAAGGAGCAGCTAACACCTGGCACAGGTAAAGAGTACAGAACATGTAATACCTCCCTGTACTGTAGGGAGCGCTACCAGACACCAGTCAGTGCATACACTTCAGTAATACAGGGGTTTTACCAGCTAAATGCCCATTCTGATTGGTCAGCTCTTCCAGCCATTGACACATTTCGTAGATCTGGACTGTCTGTAGCATTGTATGTTGAGTCTGGTTTCAAGTTACAATGGTCCAGAAAAGACCATTTTATGTGGAAAATATTGTAACCTGAGACCATTGTAAGTTGAGGGATCACTGTACATGTATTCTGCCGCCTGTAACCTTTTTTATGTTTGCACCATGAATTAGCCAGCAACATTCATTCCCATTACTACAAGAGTACCATATTGTGGTACATGACAGATGGAATTTACCCATCACCTCACCTACTATATTATAATGACAATTAAAAGCTATGTATAACCTTGCACTTATTTCTTTAACCCCTTAAAGACCAGAGGTTTTTTGTTTTTGCACTTTCGTATTTTCCACTTCACCTTCTAAAAGTCAGAACACTTTTAATTTTGCACCTACAGACCCATAAGAGGGCCTGCTTTTTGCGCCACCAATTGTACTTTGTAATAACATCAATCATTTTATCCCAAAATTTATGGCTAAACCAGAAAAAAATTATTTGTGAGGCAAAATTGAAACAAAAAAAACCCCCTATTTTGTAACATTTGGGGGCTTCCGATTCTACGCAGTGCACTTTTTGGTACAAAATAACACCATATTTTTATTCTGTAGGTCCATACGGTTACAATTTATATATTTTTTTATTTTATTTTACTACTTGCACATACAGACCCATATGAGGGATTATTTTTTTTGCACCACCAATTGTACTTTATAATGACATCAATCATTTCACCACAAAATTTACGGAGAAGCCAGAAAAAAAATATTTTGTGGGCAAAATTGGAAAAAAAACTTAATTTTGTTACTTTGGGGGGCTTCCGATTCTATGCAGTGCGCTTTTCAGTAAAAATGACACCATGGCCGGCATTTATCATTGTAGGTGTAAGTGAAGCATTTATCATTGTAGGTGTAAGTGAAGCATTTATCATTGTAGATGTAAGTAAAGCATTTATCATTGTAGATGTAAATGAAGCATTTTTCTACACCTTTTTTTGTGTGCTGGTAATGTGTAGGAGCACCAAATTTATTAAATGGTCACAGAGCTTTTGATAAATTTTGTGCAGGTCACATTTTCTGAAATTTCTCTCTTCACATACACCAAAAAGCTAAGCTAAGTCTGGGCTGGTGTAGTTTTAGAGACTTTTCGGTGGCTTTGCGCCTTTTTTGCGCCTTTTCACGAAAAAAGGCGCAGTTCATAAAACCCTTCCATATCATGTGTATTGCCAAAATCTGTGGATTGCAACTCAAAATCAGCAGAAATATAACAACAACAAATAAACCCTGCTTCCGCCTTTTTTTGCGTCTTTTCTAGAAAACTGTCTAAAGACAATGATAGTTTTTTTTTTTTTTTTTTTTTTAAACTGTCTAAAGACAATGATAAATGTCGGCCCATATGTTTATTCTGTAGTTCCATACAGTTACAAGGATACCTAATTTATATAGGTTTTATTAAAATTTACTGCTTAAAAAATTTATAACTACATGCACCAAAATTTATACGTTTAAAATTGTCATCTTCTTACACCTATAACTTTTCTATTTTTCCATATAAAGGAAGATATGAGAGCTTTTTTGCGATGTGATCTGAAATTTTTTTCTGTACCATTTTTGTTTTAATGGGATGTTTTGATCGCTTTTTATAAATTTTTTTAGGGTATACAAAGTGATCAAAAATACACAGTTTTGGACTTTGGAATTTTTTTGCGCGTACGCCATTGACCGTACCGTTTAATTAACATTATATTTTTATAGTTCGAACATTTACGCACACGGCGATACCACATATGTTTATTTTTTTTTTTACATTTCTTTTTTTAATGGGAAAAGGGGGATGATTCAAACGTATTCAGGAAGGGGTTAAATCACATTTATTCATTTTTTTTACACTTTTTTTTGGCCCCCCCATAGGGGACTATTACATGCAATCCTTTGATTGCATACACTGATCAATGCTTTGCCATAGCATAGCATTGATCAGTGTAATCTGTGCTTGATTGCTCCAGCCTGGATCTCAGGCATGGAGCAACGATCGGACAGCGAGGAGCAAGGTAAGGCGCCTGCCGCTGTCCTCTCAGCTGTTTGGGATGCCGCAATTTCACCGTCGTGGTCCCAAACAGCTCCGGTGAGCTAACAGGCAGTATTTTCTCCCTGTTTAGATGCCGCGATCAACTTTGATCACGGCGTTTAAAGGGTTAAAACCACACATCAGCCCGATCGGCGATGTCCAGTATTAGCCGCAGGTCCTGGCTGCGTGTGTGTTTGTGTGTGTGTTTGTGTGTTTTCTTTTTTGATTGAGCATTTTTCTAACCAGTGTAATGTTGGGGCACTGTGGAGCACTTTATGCAGTGGGCATGAAGTTATTATGTGCGTCAAATTGTTTTTTGTGCATACCTTTTGCACAAAACCTACTTTTTTGCCCAAACCTACACCACCTAGTAGAATATACAAATGTGTCAGATGCAAGAGCAGAAAGCTTAAACTTAGCTCTGCAGCTCACTGGTTTTTATAATTGCACAGAATTGATCAAGTCCTGTGCACCATTTTAGTAAATGTTGAGCATCTACACAAAAAACACACCTAGCAAACATGGGTAAAATCTCTACTACCTCCACTACACCAACATTGATAAGTGTCCCTCTTTGTGGGCAGAAAAGAAACAGCAACGAAGGGGTTAAATAAGCGCTGAATTGCTGATAATGAGAAGCCTGCAGACAGAAGAAAGGGACACAAGTATTTACACAACAGCTGCAAAGAACTGTATGAGTGGTCAGGTATGAAAGGAAAGCCTTGATTTACCTTTCAGACAGTGTGGATCCTCCTAAAGAGACAGACTGGCTCACAGTCCAGGCTTTCTCTTGAACATTTTGCAATAGCTAAACCCTGCCCAACTTCCTATTCCATCTTGGTTTTTCTGCTGTTAAAAATTGGATTCTCCTAACAGGCAGTGGACAACAGTTTGCAGGTAAGTAAGAAAACAAGTAACAAAGTTATATCTTAATAGGGTATTGGTTATATAGTAAGCTAGTGTTGCACATACCCACACATATGGTATTATTTGTAAAACTTTGATTATTATTTTTGTAATGGCCAGTTTTCTGTCAGACCCTGTGGACTTTAATGTTTGGCTCGCAGAGGCCCGAAACGTTTTTTCTGAAACTGAACTGAGCTTGACGATCAGACTCCAAATATTGGAAAAGTTTTTCTCTGAGCTGTATCATGCCTACAAAGAGAATATAAAATCATGGTGGGAAATACAGTCACTTGAAACCTATATCAAGAACAATATGGTACCGAAAGGTTTAAGAATTTCAATTATTCCAGCTCAGAGATCACGTTCTGATAACCTTCTTGATAAGTGGGAAAAAGAGTCTGTGGCAAGCTCAGTTCGCTTGATGACCATACTTCTGGAAGAAGAAAAATCTATTTTTCAGCAAACTTCCTCAAAGTTAACTGATCTAATTGAAAAAGCTCTGAAGTATAAATCTGACCCTGACTTTACAAGACGGGAGACAATCCTTAAAACTTCCATTGAGAGATTCCAACTATCTCTAAAAGATAGAAAACATAAACAATACATAAAGGACGTGACAGAGTATAAAAACAGGACGGTTTTCAATTATTTAACTATTCCACAACCTCCCCCTGTACCCCAAAGTGATATATCTACATCAGAAGTAGAATCATCTGACACAGAAAGACGTACACAGAACATAGGAAGAGGTGGGAACAGAGGTAGAGGAAACAGGTCAAAAGGTAGACCACGTAAATGGAAGGGCCAAGGACGAGGGGCATCAGGATACAATGTGCCTTCCTCCTCTTCTTCCTCTTTTTTAGAGGGACAGAGGGGGGAGGCCCAATATGGGCTACGAACTCGTACTCAGGATCCCCCAGGGAAACAGTAAATGACACAAAACATATCATTAATTTGACTGAAAAGGTTTTTTCACATGATGAGTTAAAGGTACTTGCGAAGGGTTCATCCTTTGTCCCGACAACATCATTTGATCCCTTTATTTGGGCAAAGGATATAAACCTATTTGCAAGAAAACTCAGATGGAAAAAATTCTTTAAAACCCAAGAACGGGATCAGAACCGAGTATTGGGTTTAGGTGATATTGATCTATCAGAGGTCAGGATTTTGGCCGAACTCTGGGAAGAGGGTCAGAGAAACCTGGGGGAGGGACCATTTACGTCCCTTAGGCCCAAAAGCACCAGAATGCCTCCGCTGTCCGACACAAATTGTATTGACATCTTTGTGAATCTAGTAATAAGAGACCTAAAAAATATGAATTGGAGGGACACTGTTGATAATAATCTTACCCCTACAGAATGTGAGGCTCTCTCTGCTATTGAGAAGGATAAAAATCTAATTTTTAAGAATGCGGATAAGGGTGGAAATCTGGTAGTGATGAATCATGAACAATATCTTAAAATGGTTGAGACCCTGCTCAATGATAGATCAACTTATGGGATCCTGAGAGAAGATCCAACAGTTACCTTCCTTGAGGAACTTGAAAATTTATTATTACCGGCCCTGGATGATAAGTTAATTTGTAGTGACGAACTGGCATTTATGTTACCTAAATTTCCAATAATTCCTACCTTTTACGCACTTCCCAAGGTGCATAAGGGATTAACCCCCCTTAAAGGAAGACCCATAGTATCGGGGGTGGGATCCCTTACACAAAATATTGGAATTTATTTGGATTCATTTCTTCGCCAGTTCGTTACTAGTCTCCCCTCCTATATCAGGGACACGACTGATTTACTGAATAAATTGGAGGGGATTTCGATTGGCCCTGATACCATCTTAGGGTCAATAGATGTGGAGATACTATACAGTAGTATTCCACATACGAGTGGCCTGGAAGCAATCAATTATTTTCTCCAAAGTAGAAGTAATCACTCATACTTCCTTTGTCATGAAATTACTTGAATTCATTCTTTCCCATAATTATTTCACATTCAACGGTAAGTTCTTCCACCAGCTCAGGGGCACTGCGATGGGGAGCCCTTGTGCCCCCACTTACGCAAATTTGCTCCTGGGCTGGTGGGAGGACACCGTTGTTTTTGGGGAAGAGGACCTGTGGTGGAGCCCCCAGATCATTTTCTGGGGGCGATATATCTATGACATCCTGATACTCTGGACAGGTATGGACATTTCCTTTAAAAGATTTGTGGAGGAATTAAACATCAATAGTATTGGCCTCACTTTCACCAGTGAATCCAGTCTTACCCACCTACCATTTTTGGACGTGATTCTTGAAAAGGGTCAAGATGGATATTTGACTACTAAGACCTATAGAAAACCCACCGCCTCTAACAGCTTATTGAGGTGGGATAGCTATCATCCGACTAAACAAAAAGTAGGAATACCAAAAGGCCAATATCTAAGACTACGTCGGAATTGCTCTAATCCTGAGGACTTTTATGACCAGGCCCAGGATCTTAAAATGAGATTTACTGACAGAGGATATCCATCTGCACCCTTGACACAGGCTTTTAAACATGCCTGTACTCATGACAGAGTCTCTCTCCTGATCCCGAAACAAAAATTAGAGGATGAGAAAATCATCCGACGAATAGGCACTTATGACAATCAAAATCATAATGTGTTGACGGTGTTAAGACGACATTGGAATATCTTATTAGCTGACCCAGATGTAGCAGAAGTCGTAACCAATAGACCATCTGTGACATATAGAAGAGGACGTTCCATAGGTGACCAGATCATACATAGCCACTACAGTCGTCTGACGTCTGGGGGTACCTGGTTAGACAGGAGGTACTTTCAGATGCAGTGGCTGTGTGGCATGCCCATATATCGGTCAGGGTAAAACCTTTAGTAACGCTATAACTGGAAAAATATATGTCACCCGGGACTTCGCAAATTGTAGGAGCATGGGAGTGATATATTTAATTTCCTGTTCTTGCCCCAAGAACTATGTGGGCAAGACAAAGAGAGAACTGAGACGCAGAGTGGGGGAACATCTCGGTGATGTAAGACATAGGAGAGATACTTATGTGGCACGCCATGTCTGGGAATACCATGAAGGAGACACAAAGTGTCTCACTTTTAGGGTCATAGAAGTGGTAAGAAAAAGTCCGAGGGGTGGAGACTGGGATAGAGCCATTTTGAAGAAAGAGACACAGTGGATTTTTAGAATGGACTGTGTTTTTCCAAAAGGTCTAAATGACCAACTTACCTTCCAGAGCTTTATTGATTAATTAATTAATAAATTTAATGTGGGCTATGGATACACGAACAAACATTTTTTCATATGATCTACAGGTTCTAATGAAAACTGGTCAAAAACCTGGTTCTAATGTCCAGGATTGTTGTTATTATGAACTGTGGGGTAGTAGTATTTGAGGGAATGTTGGTAGAACATTGTTCCCCCTCCCCCCCCCCCCCCCCCCCCCCCCTCTATGTGAATGAGGATAAACAGTTCTTTAATTTTTGTCCAGTTATTTTCTATGGTTATAACATTCTGCCCTATGAATGTTCATGTCTATATTTTCTTGCTTTTAATTGAACTAGTTACACTCCTGCTAAATATATAAGCTATTTTGATGATTCATATATATATATATATATATATATATATATTGTCATACTTATGTTATGATGTTATGAATTAGGATACAATCATGTATTAGCATTGTTACACAGAGATCGATAATTGTAACATATGGGGTGATTTGTTTTGGTGCGCCACATTGATTGTATTATGCGTTCCATTCATTATCTATGTGGAACGCATATGCTATATCCGGTTTTGAGATTATACGAGGGGAACAGAGGGAGGACGAGATGCGTTCCACGATATGAGAACTGGTGGAACGCACTCGTCACTTCCGGTTTCCGACTCGATGCGCCAGAACATTAAAATATTCACAATCCTGTTTTAGAGCAACATAAAGCATCTACTATAGTAGCGTTCCTCTTCTTAGGAACACTAGATCTATTTTTCTGTATCGGAGCACTCCTGTGTGTTCCTCTTAGTGGATCGATAACGTCACTTCCGGTTTGTATACACACTGACATCCGGAGATGACGTATGTTGTTTGAAGAGACGCATGGAGATGGGAACAAGCGAGTACACATGAACATGATGTGAGTAATTAATTCTATTATAAATATGGGCATTTGTGTTAAGTACAGTGTGGCATGCAGTGTGGCTACACGCATGCCTCCCTGTGCAGGTATTATCTGTGGATCAATGATTGTTGTGTAACATTGTTTCCATTCGTACCTGCACAGTAAGCTCTTTGGTAAAAACCTCCTGAGGAACCCCGACCACCATTCTGCTACCGGGGGGAAACGCCTAGAGGTGTTCCATAAAGTTTAAATTTTATCCTTCTTTACCCTCTTCTTCTATTTTTGTTATTTGGTGAAGGATATAATTTGGATTATTATTATTACTATTATTATTTTTCTCACTTATCTATACACATAGATGTGCTGTATAATGATGCATCATTATATATTTTAATCGTTATGTATTTACATGTATGTACACATTGTTTAGTCAGCCTGAGGGAGTGGAGAGTCAACGGTTGAAGTGGGGGCGCCTCCCCCACTGATAGGTAGGGTAAGGCATTGTATTTGATAGGAGTGGTAGTTAGGCTGTTTCTTATATATATCTGTATACCACCCTAACTACATCTTACCCCACTACAGTCTCCTCTACCGAAGGACTGAAAAGGAAATACAATTTGCAGTACGTGAGTTACATCTACCGTATATACTCGAGTATAAGCCGACCCGAGTATAAGCCGAGACCCCTAATTTCAACCCAAAATCCCAGGAAAAGTTATTGACCCGAGTATAAGCCTAGGGTGGGAAATACCTCATCCCCCCTGTCATCATCCAGACCCGTCATTAACATCCTCATCATCATCCCCTTGTCATCATCCCACACATCCCCCCTTCATCATCCCCTTGTCATCATCCCACACATCCCCCCTTCATCATCCCCTTATCATCCCGCACATCCCCCCTTCATCATCCCCTTATCATCCCACACATCCCCCCTTCATCATCCCCTTGTCATCATCCCACACATCCCCCCTTCATCATCCCACACCCCCCCCCTTCATCATCCCCACACCCCCCCTTCATCATCCTCTTCTCATCATTCGCCCTCAGTGGTCTTCAACCTGCGGACCTCCAGAGGTTTCAAAACTACAACTCCCAGCAAGCCCGGGCAGCCATCGGCTGTCCGGGCTTGCTGGGAGTTGTAGTTTTGAAACCTCCGGAGGTCCGCAGGTTGAAGACCACTGCGGCCTTCAACATCATCCAGCCCCCTCTCACCCCCTTTAGTTCTGAGTACTCACCTCCGCTCGGCGCTGGTCCGGTCCTGCAGGGCTGTCCGGAGAGGAGGTGGTCCGGTGAGGAGGTGGTCCGGGCTGCTATCTTCACCGGGAGGCCTCTTCTCCGCGCTTCCGGCCCGGAATAGAGGCGTTGCCTTGACAATGACGCAGAAGTACGTTGGCAATGAACGCACCTCTGCGTCGTTGTCACGGCAACGTGACTATTCTGAGGCCGGGCCCGAAGCGCTTAGAAGAGGCCTCCCCGGTGAAGATAGCAGCCCGGAACCACTATCCCACCGGACGACCTCCTCTCCGGACAGCCCTGCAGGACCGGACCAGCGCCGAGCGGAGGTGAGTACTCAGAACTAAAGGGGGTGAGAGGGGGCTGGATGATGTTGAAGGCCGCAGTGGTCTTCAACCTGCGGACCTCCGGAGGTTTCAAAACTACAACTCCCAGCAAGCCCGGACAGCCGATGGCTGCCCGGGCTTGCTGGGAGATGTAGTTTTGAAACCTCTGGAGGTCCGCAGGTTGAAGACCACTGCGGGTGGGGGAGTTCACTCGAGTATAAGCCGAGGGGGGTGTTTTCAGCACGAAAAATCGTGCTGAAAAACTCGGCTTATACTCGAGTATATACGGTATCTATATTAATTATTGACTTGTCTGCATTTAACTGTATTGTCAAGTGTGCATACCTATGATATGTGTAGACAATAACCAGATGTGAGCATCATTTTTTATCTATATATACAGCAGGTTGCTGGAAGTATTAGTAATACATTTTATCAAAGATACAATAAAAGTTATATCTTAATAGGGTATTGGTTATATAGTAAGCTAAGAAAACAAGTGGCCAAGATTTTAGGGCTTTTTTTCATTTTTTTTTTTATATATAAAGTGATTTACAAATATGATAGAAATCACATAGGCTGTCAAATAGAGGAAAGTTGTTGACTATTAAGGCACTCATTCTGTGCCAATTTTTTAATGTGCAGTTGTTAAAAAGTGCACTGACTAGAACTGAGCCAGAAGGAAACTATAAAAATATATAGTGCCACTGTGCAGCACTAAAGCTGAGTGCTGGCAGAACATGCCGGCACTAGGACCACTCTGAATAGACGGCAAAGCTTTCCGTGTGGATTCCGGACTGAGGCTGGGTTCACATCAAGTTTTCTCCCATACGGGAGCGCATACGGCAGGGGGGAGCTAAAACCTCGTGCTCCCGTCTGCGCTCCCGTATGTAATTAATTTCAATGAGCCGGCCGGAGTGAAACATTCGGTCCGGTCAGCTAATTTTTCCCCCGTATGCGCTTTGACAACCGGACCTAAAACCGTGGTTGACCACTCCGGCCGGCTCATTGAAATTAATTACATACGGGAGCGCAGACGGGAGCACGAGGTTTTAGCTCCCCCCTGCCGTATGCGCTCCCGTATGGGAGAAAACATAATGTGAGCCCAGCCTTACCCTGACGCACCTTCTTTTACTAATAAGTTTATCCTATTAGGCTAGGTTTACATGTCAGTTGTGTCAGGCTCAGTTTTTCATAACTGATGGTACGACTAATGCTCAAAAAGTGCATAAATTGTCATCAGTCAAAACCATCAGTTGTCATCATTTGCCATCAGTTATTTAGAGCCTCAGTTTTTTTCCATGATGGGAAATGGTGGGGTTCTTGTCCCTGCTTCCAGGATTGTTGCAGATGCCGTGATCAGTACTGTTCACGGCATCTGAGGGGTATAGAGGACATCAGTGTGAGGCTGCTGATCATTTTTTTTTTTATTAATTTTTATTTTTTAATTAAAAATAAGGGGATTAATTGCATATTTTGGTCACTTCATACCAGACAAAAAAGAAAGAATTTTTGTAATTGTATGGACCTAGAGAATAAAGAATTTGTAATTATAATGCACTGCAAACTAAAGCTGCCCCAAAAAATTCTTTGATTTTCAAAATTGAAGAACATGGAGCGCTCCCTGTGTGGAATCAGTGGTGCAAAGAGATCTTGTGAGAAACTCGCTCACCTGATTCTGTTGTGCTGGAAAGGCACAACACTCACAAAGGTGTATTTAATCCAGTAGACTGCAGCGGCTTCCCACTCCGACCATCGAGCGTGATAACAGGCAAATATGGAGAAACAGAGGAAGTGGAAGCTGAGACCGCACTGTCAAAGAGGGAGATGGATCCACTGTCTCAGCTTCCTATGTTCCTCCCCATTTGCTTGATTTTCAAAATAGAATCCTGGCTCTAGACTGGTACAATGAATACTACACAACCAGGTTGCCTCCTGCTGTTGCAAAACTACAACTCCATGCAGCTTCCAGTGGGCATGCTGGGAGTTCTAGTGCTTGAGGCACGCTGTCTAATGCTAGAGGCATCCTGGTTTGAGCAATTACAGTTTTTTTTCTTTTTCAAGCTTTGCACCACTAGCCCACCAGGATTGACGATGCCTACCTTGAAAATAAAACAGTGGCGAAAGGTAGGCATCGTCAATCATGGTGGGCTAGTGGTGCAAAGCTTGAAAAAAAAATGTAATTGCTCAAACCAGGGTGCCTCTAGCATTAGACAGGGCGCCTCTAGCATTAGAACTCCCAGCATGCCCGCTGGGAGCTGTAGAGAGTTGGAGGCCTCCCTGATGGAGGGTCCGCAGGACTCGTCTGACCTCATGCTGAAGGAGGTGAGCTATACCCTGTTGCAGGCCATCTATGCCTGTAAAACGTCCTTGACTTGAAGATGGAGGAGGTCAAAATAGATGTCGTCTTCTGGGACAGGGTTGCCGAGACTGAACACCGCATTTCCACCATAGAAGACACAGTGGCCCCCTCCCAGCCTCCCTGACTACAAAGCAAGAGCAACTGGAACTTGCCCGCCAGAG
Source organism: Hyla sarda (assembly GCF_029499605.1). NCBI lineage: Eukaryota > Metazoa > Chordata > Amphibia > Anura > Hylidae > Hyla > Hyla sarda. The sequence goes on from NC_079195.1 coordinate 185,250,276, forward strand.
AAATGATGATCTAGAAAACAGACTGCGTAGGAACAACGTAAGGGTCATAGACCTCCCTGAGAAGGCGGAAGGCCAGAATCTGGGAGCTTTTAAGGAGGGACGGATCAAAGACTTGTTCCCCAAGGTGTCCTCCACAGTGTTTGCTGTAGAGCGAGCACACAGAGTGCCTTCTAGGCCACCGATCCCTGGGGCGCTGCCGCGTCCACTCCTAGCTCTACTCTTAAACTGCAATGACCGGGAACTGATTCTCCGCTCAGCGCAGAGGCTGCCTGAGATCACCTTTAACAGCAACAGAGTCTCAATCTTCCCGGATTTCTCCTCCGACGTAAAGCGTCACAGAGCCACTTTCACCTCTGTTAAAGCTCGACGGCGAGAGAAAGGAGTTCCCTACTCTATGGCATACCCGGCCCGCTTGCGGGTTGTGGACGGAGACAGAGCCCTCTTCTTTATTACGCTGCAAGAGCCCGATGACTGGCAGAATCGGACACGGAGGGCCCAATAATGAATGTTCCGCTTGGCCATCCACTGGTAGAGACGTACAGCGGTTTATCCTGAGTTCACCGTGACATTTCCCGATGACACCCAATGACTGCAGTTGTGTGAAGTCCATTTCCTTCCCTCCCCCCATTCCTCTCCTTCCCCATCCAGTGCCAGAATCCTATCCCCGAATGTTGACCACCACTGTGCCCCCCCTCCCAGTCTCCCTTTCCCACTGAGATTTCCTGTGCCCCTTGATGGTTCCCCTTAACTTTTTCCTCCTGTTATCCTTCGCTTTTGTTCTGTTGATTGACCCCCTCTTTCCCATACCCTTCTTCCCTACTATTTCATTCTCCCCCCTTCTTTTCTCTCCTATCACAAGGATTTCTCCATTAATAGATTTACCATTTAAAAAAAAATCTACACGCATGAACATATGTTCAGAGAAGGGTAAAATGTATTTCACAATGTGGATGCACCGACAGCAGTCACGGAGGGACTGCAGAGCAAGCTTCTAGCTGCGAGTACAGTGGCTCATTACTAAGAGCGGACACACAGAGCTAACTGGTCGCAGCTTGGAGCTCGCTCTGCATTGATTGCTGTCGGCGCATCCGCAGCGTGAAATACGTGTGACCCTGCTTTTATAATCCAGAGCTCCATTTAAATGGGCACTCTCATTCAAACATATTTTTGCGATTGCACTCCTTATGGTAAGTAAAAAATCTTTCCAATGTACTTTGTTTAAAAAAATGAAGTTTTGTATGTTTTATTTGTGTGTAAAAAAGCTTCCACTAGCTTTCTCCCTATTTGTCCAGAGTACATTTTCCCCCATCTTTTTCACAGATTTTGGACTCCTGCTGGCCTGGCAGAAGTCCAAAATCAGGAAATGCGGAAGAGGGTGTGTGCAGCCTTAGCCAGTTATAGCTCATCTCACACACTGAAATGCTCTGGGCTGTGTGTAGCAGAGTGAGGGAGGAAGTTCTCCCCTGTATGGTTTCAGATGATGTCACGTCTGCTCGGGAACGCCCCTTCCCTGTCTGTGAATCTGACTGAGACTGAGCAGAAAATACAGAGCGATATCAAGGCAGAAAACTAACAAATAATAAAAATAGAGGCAGGGGATGGTTTATCATGAAGCGGGCAGTCAACTGGGAGGATTATAAAATTTAACAAGATCATGAGAGGTACTCTAACCTTTTACTAGTTCCTTATTAACTATTGTCAACAGAAAATACCTGTATGTGCATTCACCTGACGAAAAGCCTAGTGCGTTGTGCTATATGGAATAAAATGTTTCATATACGTTTCAGGAGAACCAGGACAGGACAGAGAGGCAGCTGACCTGACACCGAGCGAATATACCTGCTTTTCAAGGTGTTGTGCTCCGAGAGCAACACACTCCTTCCCCCTCTTCCTTGTGAGTATTATGTCTTTCAATAAAGCTTCAGGCCTGTGATCTCCCCACCCCCAATGCTTTGTTGGTTGATATTGTACATTGAAAACATTTTTTTAATGTATGCAGGAGTGTAAATGCAGCATGATATATAGCGTAAGGAACCTGTACTGTATATTGTGATGTCATGCTATGTATGGTGAATGTATTATTTAGAGTATATGTGATTGACGATTAATTGCAAATAAAGTTATTTTTCAATAAAAAATACTGTATGAGAAGCTAAAAACAATTCTTAAAGAGTTAAGGAAATCAACACAAGGGTAAACAGATATTTAATAATACTTTTCTGGATTCTGCAGAACTTTGGACTCAAATTAATAAAATAAATAAATCTAAATTTACATATGGTTCAAGGTCACAACATGTTCCATCTACTTCAAATAAAGTTATGGTTCACCTTCAGTATCTGACTAGATCAGTGTTTCCCAACCAGGGTGCCTCCTGCTGTTGCAAAACTACAACTCCCAGCATTCCCAGAGAGCTGGGAGTTGTAGGTTTGCAACAGCTGGAGGCACCCTGGTTGGGAAACACTGGACTAGATACTATGTAGTCCAGTGTTTCCAGTGGTCAATTTTACTAAAAATTTGTTAATGGTTCTGACTCTTGGGTATGTGTGAATTCTTTGATGTCTAACTAAAACTGATTTCTGGGAAAAACTTTTTCCACATTCCTGACATGTAAACGGCTTCTCTCCTGTATGGATTCTCTGATGTATCTCAAGCTGAAATTTACGTGTAAAGAGTTTTCCACAGTATAAACATGAAAACAGATTCTCCCCTGTGTGAATTCTCTGATGTTCAACCAGAACTGATTTATGGCTAAAACATTTTCCACATTCCAAACAAGAAAATGGCTTCTCTCCTGTGTGAGTTCCCCAATGCAATTCAAGCTGACCTTTACGTGCAAAACATTTCCCACATTCTAAACAGAAAAATACATTCTTCCCTTTCTTCCCTGTGTGAATTGTCTGATGTTCAACAAGACCAGACTTCTGGGTAAAACATTTCCCACATTCTGAGCATGAAAATGGCCTCTCACCTGTGTGAATTCTCTGATGCGACTCAAGGTGAATTTTCTGTATATAACTTTTCCCACATACTAAACATAAAAATGGTCTCTCCCCTGTGTGAATTCTCTAATGTCTGTCAAGTTCAGATTTATAGATAAAACATTTACCACTTTCGACACATTTAAACAACGTATCCTTTGTGTAAGTTTTCTGGTGCATCTCAAAATTAGCTTTCTGTGCAGAGAATTTTCCACACTCTGAATGTAAAAAAGGCTTTTCTCTTGAGTGAATCCTCTGATGCCTAACAAAATCAGATTTTTGAATAAACCTTTTCCACATTCCTGACATGTAAACAGCTCTCCAGTATGAATTCTCTGATGTTTCTCAAGCTGATTTTTACAAACCTTGTGACTGATGTGCAATTAAAAGTGATTTCTTGGCAAAACATTTCTGACATTCTGAACATGAAAACAGCTCACTCCCTAAATGAGTTCTCTAAAGTTTCACAAGATAAGATTTCTGGGTAAAGCATTTTCCACATTCTGGACACACAAACAACTTCTCTCCTGTGTGAGCTTTTTGATGCATGGAAACATTCCAATGCCTGTTTGATCTGTATTTTGTGTAGCAATATTTGAGTTATCTGATGAAATATTCCCATAATTAGATAACAAATAGTCGCTGTATAGTTCTGAGGATGTATTTAGGATAACAGAGTTTTCTCCTGGAAAATTGTGCATCATATTGCCATCTTCTATGTGATTATCTGCAGATATAGGGAAATGTCCATCAGTACTTTTGCTGAGACCCTCTGTTGGGAAACAGATCAAAACATATTGGGGGAGATTTATCAAGGGATTTAGAGCTCTTTTTTTTTTTTGCTTACAAAAGTTGCACAAAAAGTCGCATTAGCACCTAAGCACGGCTCCAGTGGGAAATATGATATAACAGCTGTACAAAAGGAGCCCGGGCTGGCATCACTCTGCAGTCGCCCAGGCTGCGTCTGATTTTAACCCCGCTACCCTAACATTATGATGGGGAAACTGCTTTACATCCCCCTGCTTGTCTCCCACCTGCCACGCTGCTCATCTTCCATCTGTCTGCTACCTGTTGCAAGACTACAACTCCCAGCATGCCCTTACAGTGAGGGCATGCTGGGAGTTGTAGTCTTGTAGCAGGTAGCGGGTGGGAGATGTGCGGCGCAGGCAAGTGGGAGACAAAGGGGGGGGGTTGTAAAGTAGTGTCCCCGTCATTATGTTAGGGTAGTGGGGAATGAATCAGATGGAGCCCGGGCCGCCGCAGAGTGATGCCAGCCCAGGCTCCTTTAACATACCTTGGCGTCTTTAATTGGCCAGGGCCTTGCAGCCAATCACGGGACCCGGCGGGAAATTTGATCTTACAGTAGGGACAAAAAAACTGTGTGTTATATGTTAAAAGGAGCCTGGGCTATCCTCACTGCAGCTGCCTGGGACTCCATCATATATTATCCCTGCGGCGCCATGGTAAGGAGCCCGGGCTGACATAACTCTGCAGACTCCCACAGCCGGGCCGGGAGATGTGTAGGAGCATTGTGGTAGCTGAGAGATGGCAGGGACGGCTCCTGCACATTTCCCAGGCCGGCTGCGGGAGTCCCGGGCAGCTGCAGTGTTATATCAGCCCGGGCTCCTTACCACAACGCAGACTTTACTGTAATTTCAAATTTACGGGAAAATATGAAAATACGGTGATTTTCTGATCACCGCTGGCCAGGGAGCTGAGCGCATTACCGCTCCCTTCCCTGGCTAGCACGACTACAACTCCCACTGGGAGTTGTAGTTGTGGGGCAGCTGACAAGCTTGCCCCCTGCCGCACAACTACAACTCCCAGCATGTCCTTACCGTAAGTGCATGCTGGGAGTTGCAGTCGTGCAGCGGGGGGGGGGGGGGGTGTAGGTGACAAGCTTGTCACTTGCCCGCACATCTCCCACACCACATGACTACAACTCCCAGCAAGTCCTTACTGTAATGGCATTCTGGAAGTTGTAGTCGTGCGGCACAGGAGATGCGCGGGCGGGTGACAAATAATGTGTTAACCTATTTTTTTTTCTCATTTCAGATCCGTGTATCCAGTGAACTACGTCAATGACAAACTTTTTTTTCTTTTTCAAGTTAATAAAATGGGTATTGAGGGCTTGTGGGGGGTGTTTTTTGGAATATTTTTTATTTTTTTAAACGTATTTTTTTATTTACTTGACAGGCTTAGTAGTGGAAGCTATATAATAGACGGAATCCATTACTAAGCCGGGCTTAGTGTTAGCCCCAAAAACAGCTAGCACTAACCCCCAATTATTATCCGGTACGCATTGCCACAGGGGTGCTGGGAAGAGCTGGTACCAACAGGCCCAGAGCGTCAAAAATGGCGCGCCTAGGCGTTAACAGGCTGGCGTTATTTTGGCTGGGGAGGGCCACTAACAATGGTCCATGCCTACCCCGGTAACGTCAGGCTGTTGCTGCTTGGTTGGAATCTGGCCCAAAATAAAAAATAGGGGAAACTCTATGCATTTTTTTTTTTTTATAATTATTTATGCAAAAAAAAAAAAAAGTGTAAGGTTCCCTCTATTTTAATTCTCAGCAAAATGCCAACCAAGCAGCAACAGTCTGATGTTACAAGGGTGGGCGAGGACCATTGTTACTGGCCCTCCCCAGCCTAAATAATGCCAGCCTGTTACCACCTAGAACCATGAGTGCCATTTTTGATGCTCCGGCCTGTTTGGACTGGCTCCTTCCTGCACCCCTGTGGCAGTGGGTACTGGGGTAAGAATTGGGGGTTAGCGCTAGCTGTTTTTGTGGCTAACGCTAAGCCCCGGCTATGTAATGGACTCCGTCTATAAGACAGCTTCCACTACTAAGCCTGTCAAGTAAATAAAAAACACAATTAAAAAAAGTTTTATTCCAAAAAAACACCATTTTATTAAAGGGGTTGTGCGCTGCCCTGGCTTTCAGAGCTCCGCACACAGCGACCGGAAGTTCATTACTCCGAACGCTGTGTGCGGGCTTCCGTGTTCGCAGCCACCGGGCGTGACGTCACACCCGCCCCCTCTACCAAAGTCTATGGGAAGACTTTCGTTGAGGGGGCGGGCGGGCGTGACGTCACAAGGGGGCCGGGCGTGACGTCATGCCCGGCAGCCGCGAACACGGAAGCCTGCACACAGCGTTCGGAGTAATGAACTTCCAGACGCTGCGTGCGGAGCTTCGAAAGCCAGAGCAGCGCACAACCCCTTTAACATTAAACAAAATAAATAAATGCTGGTCACTGTACTCCTCCGAGTCTAAAGTAATCCACAGGATACACAGATCTGAAATGAGAAGAAAAAAAATAAATGAGTTAGTACATTTTGGGGGAAAAAAAGTGGTAAAAAAAAATTTTTTTTCAAAGCTGCAAATTGGTGTTCTGAAGTCGTTTATTGGTGTTTGCTTATGTGTGCTAAAAAAAATGGTATTCAAAAGTGATTTATTGGTTTTTGCTTATGTAAGCCAAATTTATCAACCCCCTGTGATAGTATAATAAATGTGTCATACAAAAACAAAACTAAAGCAAAAAAAATGTCTACAGAACTCGCTTACCAAAGCAATGATGAAAACTGTCCCCGATTGTGTAAAAGTTTCCATATGGGTAACATGTAACATAAAAACAGTGTTTAACATACAATCTTTCTTCAAACAATAGGTGTTATTCTAAAAATACATTCCCTATAGGAACAGTGGGGCAAAAAAGTATTTAGTCAGCCACCAATTGTGTAAGTTCTCCCACTTAAAAAGATGAGACGCCTATAATTTTCATCATAGGTATACCTCAACTATGAGAGACAGAATGAGAAAAAAATAAACATAAAATCACTGTCTGATTTTTAAAAGAATTTATTTGCAAATTATGGTGGAAAATAAGTATTTGGTCAATAACAAAAGTTCATCTCCATTTGTTATATACCCTTTGTTGGCTATGACAGAGGTCAAACGTTTTCTGTAAGTCTTCACAAGGTTTTCACACACTGTTGCTGGTATTTGGGCCCATTCCTCCATGCAGATCTCCTCTAGAGCAGTGATGTTTTGGGGCTGTCGCTGGGCAACACAGACTTTCAACTTCCTCCAAAGGTTTTCTATGTTTTTGAGATCTGAAGACTGGCTAGTCCACCCCACGACCTTGAAATGCTTCTTACGAAGCCCCTCCTTCATTGCCCAGATTTGGGATCATTGTCATGCTGAAAGGCCCAGCCACGTTTCATCTTTAAAGGAGAACTCCAGAGTATAAAAATTGTCGCCCATACTGCCGGCAGTAAAAAAATAAAGATGTACATACTGCTCCCCCAGGGCCTCCAGTAACCGGCTCCGGTCTCCGCCGCGATCCACTTCCTGGTTGCCGGTGGTCGGAGAATCATACTGCGCTCAGCCAATCACCAGCCGCAGCGAAGTCCGACTCGGCCGGCGATAGGCTGAGCGGCAGTGTGAGAACGCTTCAGGACACAAAATTTTTCACTACACCGGCACCTGCTGCCGGGGCCAAAAACGTCACACTGCTGCTCAGCCTATCGCCGGCTGAGCTGGGACTTCACTGCGGCTGGTGATTGGCTGAGCGCAGTAAGACTCTCCGACCACCGGCAACCAGGAAGAGGATCACGGCGGAGACCGGAGCCGGTTACCGGAGGGCCCGGGGGAGCGGAGAAAGGTATGTACATCTTTATTTTTTTTACTGCCGGCAGTATGGGCGACAATTTTTATACTCTGGAGTTCTACTTCAATGCCCTTGCTGATGGAAGGAGGTTTTCACACAAAATCTCATACATAAAATACATGGCCCCATTCATTCTTTCCTTTACACGGATCAGTCGTCCTGGTCCCTTTGCAGAAAAACAGCCCTAAAGCATGATGTTTCCACCCCCCATGCTTCACAGTAGGTAAGGTGTTCTTTGGATGCAACTCAGAATTCTTTCTCCTCCAAACATGACGAGTTGAGTTTTTAACCAGAAAGTTCTACTTTGGTTACATCTGACCATATGACATTCTTCCAGTCCTCTTCTGGATCATCCAAATGCACTCTAACAAACTTCAGATGGGCCTGAACATGTACTGGGTTAAGCAGGTGGACATGTCTGGCACTGCATGATTTGTGTCCCTGGCGGCGTAGTGTGTTACTGATGGTAGCCTTTGTTACTGTGAGCCCAGCTCTCTGCAGGTCATTCACTAGGTCCCCCCCATGTGGTTCTGGGATTTTTGCTCACTGTTCTTGTTGTCATTTTGACACCACGGGGTGAGATCTTGCGTGGAGCCCCAGATCGAGGGAGAATATCAGTGGTCTTGTATGTCATCCATTTTCTAATAATTGCTCCCACAGTTGATTTCTTCACACCAAGCTGCTTGCCTATTGCAGATTCAGTCTTGCCAACCTGGTGCAGGTATACAATTTTGTTTCTGGTGTCCAACAGCTGTTTGTTCTTGGCCATAGTGGAGTTTGGAGTGTGAATGTTTGAGGTTGTGGACAAGTGTCTTTTATACTGATAAGTTCAAACAGGTGTCATTAATACAGGTAACGAGTGGAGGACAAAGGAGACTCTTAAAGAAGAAGTTACAGGTCGGTGACAGCCAGAAATCTTGCTTGTTTGTAGGTGACCAAATACACTGCTCAGAAAAAATAAGGGAACACTAAGATAACACATCCTAGCTCTGAATGAATGAACCAATCGTATGAATTACTTTAGTCTTTACAAAGTTGAATGTGCTGACAACAAAATCACACAAAGGTTATCAATGGAAATCAAATTTATCAACACATGCAGCCCCCAAAGAAATGCCACCCCACACCATTACTGACCCACCGCAACACTGGTCATGCTGGAGGATGTTGCAGGCAGCAGAATGTTCTCCATGGCGTCTCCAGACTCTGTCACGTCAGGTGCTCAGTGTGAACATGCTTTCATCTGTGAAGAGCACAGGGCGCCAGTGGCGAATTTGCCAATCTTGGTGTTCACTGGCAAATGCCAAACGTCCCGCACGGTGTTGGGCTGTAAGCACAACCCCCACCTGTGGACGTCGGGCCCTCATACCACTCTCATGGAGTCTGTTTCTGACCGTTTGAGTGGACACATTTACATTTGTGGCCTACTGGAGGTAATTTTGCTGGGCTCTGGCAGTGCTCCTCCTTGCACAAAGGAGGAAGTAGCTGTCCTGCTGCTGTATTGTTTCCCTCCTATGGCCTGATCCACGTCTCCTGATGTATCTGCCTGTCTCCTGGTAGCGCCTCCATGCTCTGGACACTACGCTGACAGACACAGCAAACCTTCATGCCACAGCTCACATTGTGCCATCCTGGATGAGCTGCACTACCTGAACCACTTGTATGGGTTGTAGACTCCGTCTCATGCTACCACTAGAGTGAAAGCACCGCCAGCATTCAAAAGTCACCAAAACATCAGCCAGGAAGCATAGGAACTGAGAAGTGGTCTGTGGTCACCACCTGCAGAGCCGCTCCTTTATTGGGGGTGTCTTGCTAATTGCCTATAAAATCCACCTGTTGTCTGTTCCATTTGCACAACAGTTTGTGAAATTGATTGTCAATCAGTGTTCTTCCTGAGAGGACAGTGTGATTTCACAGAAGTGTCATTGACTTGGAGTTACATTGTGTTGTTTAAGTGTTCCCTTTATTTTTTTGAGCAGTGTATATATTTTCCACTATAATTTGCAAATAAATTCTTTGAAAATCAGACAATGTGGTTATATGAATATTTTTTTTTCTCATTATGTCTCTCACTTTTTAAGTGGGAGAACTTGCACAATTGGTGGCTGACTATTTGTATGTTACTGTATGTTATTTTCTTTACTCGGTGCTCACCTGTTGTCATATCTATAGGGGTTTTCTCCTCTTTACACTGATTGTGGCTCATCCAATGTGTCTTCTTCTCTTCCCATAATTTCAACATTAATATCAATAAGATCTTCACCCTTTTTCAAAAGACAAAAGTAAACAATAAAAAAAACATAAGGCTTCAGCATTTACTTACATTATAATGTGCTCCTAATATACTTCTTTCTTTGTATAAGACTGACAAGTAATTAACCCCTTAAGGACCAAGGACGTACCGGTACGTCCTTGGTCCTGCTCTCCTGATATAACGCGGGGTTACACAGTAACCCCGCATCATATCACAACGGGCCCGGCGTCATAGTGAAGCCGGGACCTGCCTCTAATAGCGCGCAGCGCCGATCGCGGCGCCGCGCGCTATTAACCCTTTAGCCGCTCGTTCAGAGCTGAGCCGCGCGGCTAAAAGCGAAAGCGAAAGTTGCCGGCTAGCTCAGTGGGCTGTTCGGGATAGCCGCGGCGAAATCGCGGCATCCCGAACAGCTGACAGGACAGCGGGAGGGCCCCTTCCTGCCTCCTCGCTGTCCGATCACCGAATGACTGCTCAGTGCCTGAGATCCAGGCATGAGCAGTCATGCGGCAGAATCGTCGATCACTGGTTTCCTATGAGAAACCAGTGATCAATGATGAAGATCAGTGTGTGCAGTGTTATAGGTCCCTATGGGACCTATAACACTGCAAAAAAAAGTGGAAAAAAAAAGTGAATAAAGATCATTTAACTCCTCCCCTATTAAAAGTTTGAATCACCCCCCTTTTCCAATAAAAAAAAAAAAACACAGTGTAAATAAAAATAAACATATATGGTATCACCGCGTGCGTAAATGTCCGAATTATAAAAATATATCATTAATTAAACCGCTCGGTCAATGGCGTGCGTGCAAAAAAATTCCAAAGTCCAAAATAGTGCATTTTTGGTCACTTTTTATATCATTTAAAAATGAATAAGTCCTATCAATGCAAAAATGGTACCGTTAAAAACTTCAGATCACGGCGCAAAAAATGAGCCCTCATACCGCCCCATACACGGAAAAATAAAAAAGTTATAGGGGTCAGAAGATGACAATTTTAAACATATTAATTTTCCTGCATGTAGTTATGATTTTTTCCAGAAGTCCGACAAAATCAAACCTATATAAGTAGGGTATCATTTCATCGTATGGACCTACAGAATAACGATAAGGTGTCATTTTTACCGAAAAATGTATAACGTAGATACGGAAGCCCCCAAAAGTTACAAAACGGTTTTTTTTTTATTTTGTCGCACAATGATTTTTTTTTCCGTTTCACCGTAGATTTTTGGACAAAATAACTGACGTCATTATAAAGTAGAATTGGTGGCGCAAAAAATAAGCCATAATATGGATTTTTAGGTGCAAAATTGAAAGAGTTATGATTTTTTAAAGACAAGGAGCAAAAAACGAAAATGCAAAAACGGAAAAAACCCCGGTCCTTAAGGGGTTAAATAGTATATAAAATAAACTAGAATCAATCCAAACAGCTTCTCTACATGTCATGCAAGGCAGTGATTGGTTATTTAATTTCAACATATTTCCCAACGAGTCATGATTTGACAATATTCCTTAGTGTGTACCTGTAATTTAGATGAAAAATTATAATAGTGCAGGACTGTGCACTACAATCATTTTTCTTAAATACTTTCCCTTTCAGTTGGGCTTTTAACCCCTTAAGGACACAGCCCTTATTTTAACGTTTTCATTTTTTTCTCCTCGCCTTCAATAACTCATAACTCTTTTATATTTTCATCCACAGACTAGTATGAGGACTTGTTTTTTGTGCGACCAGTTGTCCATTGTAATGCCATCACTCACTTTACCATAAAATGTATGGCGCAACCAAAAAAATACTATTTGTGTGGGGAAATTAAAAAGAAAACCGCAATTTTGCTAATTTTGGAAGGTTTCGTTTTGTACGCTGTACAAGTTACGGTAAAAGTGACATGTGTTCTTTACTCTTTGGGTCAATACGATTAAAATGATACCTGTGATAACATACTTTTCTATTACTGTTGCGCTTAAAAAAAAAATCACAAACTTTTAACCAAATTAGTACGTTTAAGATCCCCCTATTTTGAAGACCTATAACTTTTTCATTTTTCCGTATAAGCGGCGGTATGAGGGCTCATTTTTTGCGCCATGATCTGTACTTTTTATTGATACCATATTTGCTTATATAAAACTTTTAATACATTTTTTATTAATCTTTTTTGGAATAAAAGGTTATAAAAAGCAGCTATTTTGGACTTTTTTTTACGTTCACGCCGTTCACCATACAGTATCATTAACATTTTATTTTAATAGTTCAGATATTTACGCACGCGGCGATACCAAATATGTATATAAAATATTTTTTTAACACTTTTTGGGGGTGAAATAGGAAAATGGGGCAATTTACGTTTTTATTGGGGAGGGGGTTTTTCACATTTTTTTTACTTTATTTTTTTCTACTTTTTTTACACTTTAATAGTCCCCATAGGGGACTATTTAAAGCAATCATTCGATTGCTAATGATGTTCAGTTCTATGTATAGGACATAGCACTGATCAGGGTTATCGGTCATCTTCTGCTCTGGTCTGCGGGAAGGCAGATCAGAGCAGAAGACTCCCGGAAGACAGCGGAGGCAGGTGAGGGGACCTCCGGCTGCCGTGCTGGATGATCGGATCGCCGCGGCAGCGCTGTGGGTGATCCGATCATCCAATTAAGTGACCGCGATGCTGCAGATGCCGTGATCTGTACTGATTTAGTACGTGATCTGTCCACCATTACCGGCGGGTCCCTGGCTGCGATCAACAGCCGGGACCTGCCGCGCATGATCCGGGCATTGCTCCGATGCCCGCGGTTATGCTTAGGACGTAAATGCACGTCCTGGTGCGTTAAGTACCACGTCACTAGGACGTACATTTACGGCACTCGTCGTTAAGGGGTTAAAGGGGTACTCCGCTGCTCAACGTTTGGAACAAACTGTTCTGAATGCTGGAGCCGGCGCCAGGAGCTCGTGACGTCATAGCCCCACCCGCTCATGTCACGCCCCGCCCCCTCAATGCAAGTCTATTAGGAGGGGGCGTGATGGCTGTCACGCCCCCTCCCATAGACTTGCATTGAGGGTGAGGGGCTATGACGTCACGAGCTACCAATGGCGGCTCCAGCGTTCGGAACAGTTTGTTCCAGATGCTGAGCAGCGGAGTATCCCTTTAAATAGCAGAACAGAGGGGCTGTGGTCCACACTCCTGGCTACTCATTACTACACATTAGAAAAGGAACACCCTTCTCCGACTAAATAGCAGCTGTAGCCAGTGGGAGACCCAGCACAGTAGAATGCAACGGGACTTGGGTCTCTCGTTAGCTACAGCTGCTATTGGGACAGATCAGGATGTCCTTGTTAAAGGGGTACTCCGCCCCTAGACATTTTATCCCCTATCCAAAGATAAGATGTCAGATCACCGCGGTCCCGCTGCTGGGGACCCCCGGGATTGCCGCTGCGGCACCCCGCTATCATTACTGCACAGAGCGAGTTCGCTCTTTGCGTAATGATGGGCGATACAGGGGACGGAGCAGCCGTGACGTCATGGCTGGATATATATATATATATATATATATATATATATATATATATATATATATATAATGGTTAGATGAAAGATGATCTAGGTGAGCTTTAAAACTGTTCTCTCCTTTATATTCATTAAATGTATCTTACCAGGTGACACCAGGAAACGGTGGTTCTCTATCTCATCCTTGTTCACATTCTTATGTCCTTTTATGTATTCCCATTCATCCATGTTGAAGTGGACAGCGACATCCTGACACCTTATAGGAACCTTATGTAGCGGGAAAAAAGCGGAGGTAGCGCCAGGTGCGGTGTAGGTCTCTAGCCGGTCTAGGTAGGTACCCTGTGGTGTAGGTAGGTAGGTACTCTGTGGTGTCCCTGGTGTATGAGGGTAGTGCTTGGACGTATGGCTGTAGGATGATGTCCACATATTGTGACAGGTTCGAACTACTACCTGCCCAAAATCCACAAAGACCAAAAAAAAAAAACACCCGGCAGACCAATCATCGCCAGCATCAACTCCCTGACATCGAACCTGTCACAATATGTGGACATCATCCTACAGCAATACGTCCAAGCACTACCCTCATACACCAGGGACACCACAGACTTCATTAACTCTATGTTTGATGTAAGGTGGAAAAATTACTACAGCCTCCTGACTATGGACATTACCTCCCTGTACACCATCATTGACGACCACCTGGGCATTGCTGCAGTATCCCATTTCTTTCAAAGTGATCCCACTATGCCATCACTCCAGCGCCAATTCATCCTGGACAGCATCCTCTTCATCCTGCAGAACAATACGTTCCAATTCAACGGCAGCATTTACCACCAGTGCTGCGGCACAGCCATGGGGAGCCGATTCGCACCAAGTCTCGCTAACCTCTTTATGGGACATTTTGAAAAGACTGTACTGTACAAACATAAACTGTTCAAACATTGCATACTGAACAAAAGATACATAGACGCCATCTTCATCATCTGGGATAGTTCTAAGGAAAACCTCAACCACTTCCTGACTTCCCTTAATGAAAATTCCTGGAACATCCAATTCACCTCTAACCATTCAGAGGACTCCATCGAATACCTGGATGTTATAGTCTACCAAACCGAGGACAAACGGGTCCAAACCAAGACCTATTTCAAGTCAGTGGATGGGAACAGCTACCTCAACTATGACAGCTGCCATTTCAAAAAGTGGACACAGAACATCCCCTTTGGTCAATACAAAAGAATCAGAAGAAACTGCACCGAACCTTCAGACTTCGAGAACCAAAGTAAAATCCTGGACCAGCGCTTCAAATCCAAAGGTTACCCTACCTCACTCATCAACCAAAGCAAGCTCAAGGCAAGCAAATTCTCAAAAAAAAAAAAAAAAGAGTGCTTGAAACCCAAAGTCACCAACAATGACCTACCTGAGCAAACCCACTCCTTCAATTTCATCACCACCTATAATGATGATCACAAACTCATCAAAAGGATCATCACTGACCATTGGAAGACTCTCCTGCTGGACCCCTTCCTCCAAGACATTCTGCCACCTAGACCCAACATCACCTTCAGAAAAATCAGGTCCCTCAAAAATAAGCTGGCACCCAGCAAGCTCAAAGCACCAAAGAAGCAAACCACCCTGCTGGACACCCCACCTGTCACCGATTCATACAAGTGCAATAAACCTCTCTGCAAATGCTGCAACAACATTGCTAACAAATGCACGAAATTCACCTGCAGGGTCACCAACATCACTTACCCCATCAAGAGTTTCATTAACTGCAGCACCTCCTACGTGATCTCCCTCCTCGACTGCCCCTGTGGTCTTCAGTACGTCGGGCGCACCATCCAACCACTGAATCAGCGCATTAACAAGCACAGATCCAATGCCACCAAGGGGTACCAACTCCAGGCGTGCAGCGGAAAAGCACAGCAGCGATTTCAGGTGCCACACCATCACACCTATTGAACACATCTCCGCTGACACTGCCCACCACTTCGCAGTACTGAGAAAACGGGAAAATTTCTGGATCTTCACCCTTAAATCTTTGACATCCTCGGGTTTGAATGAATACATCAAAAATGTTACCTAATCCACTCCTCCACCCACTGCTGTCGGAATGCAAGTCCACCTGCCTCACCGATGCCAGCTAAAGACAAGCCGAAGCGTTTAAAGACCTCCTTCTTCATGATTGGTCGCAAAAAACACCTCCTCCTTCACGATTGGTCCCCGCCCGGACCTGCCCAGCAGTGATTGGTCGTATTCTTCAAAAAAGATTTGCCGCCGATGCCTCTAGGAATCACCCGGAGAGGATATACACGTCTCATCTCGGATTGGCCAGTGCCCGGACCATACCAGCAGCGATTGGCTGACATATTTGAAAGACACCTTACCGCCACCAGTGGTAGCAACCTGGAACCCAGACTTATACGCCCCCCTCTGATTGGCTCACTCGATATCACGGATAGCCAATCAGAATCTAGCCCACTATCCCCATGCTCAATTTTGGATGACATCCCCACACAGACTTTCCCCTATGACAGCGTAACGGTACACAATCATGTACGGCACGATCCTGATTGGTCGCCTTTACACTATCCAAAAGCAAGCGACCAATCAGCCTCAAGAGGCTCGTCTCCATTCAATACCTGCTGCGGCAACCCAGCACAGCGATGACAGCCTCCGCCCACTGCCTCCTGATTGGTCCCACGGACAGCGGCAGCTCTCTGATTGGTCGCTACTACAGACATTTCTTGCGGCTGTATTTGAACTTCTAAATACTCCTGTAAAAGACTATACCTATGCATTTTTTCACGTTTTATGTGGTTTTCATGCTCTTTTATTGAAAATGTTTTACTATGTATGTCTCTCTTGCCCAGTCCACACCTGGCCCCGGCATCCATCCCACATGACGTCACCAGCCCACCTGGTTTGGCGCCATTTCTTCCTGTATTTAAATTCTCGCACCTGTCACCTGGCCATACAGCAACCACCTGCAATTGAAAAAGGGAGCTGTGACTCCCGAAACGCGTCTTGCTTTATTTTTTTATTTTCTTTGATTTCTTTATGCTGTAAAAATAAATCATGTACTTTATACCAATACCCACGACTTTGGGTTAATTCCTTGGAAGCCACACTTGTTACTCTATATTGTGCAGCATCTGCAGTAGGGATCGACCGATATCGATTTTTTAGTGCCGATACGATACTCTGTGGAGGTTTGGGCCGATACCAATATTCCAGTATAAGTTATCGGCTATTTATCCCGAACCCAAGCCCCCCCCCACTCCCCCGGGAGACACCGCTGCAGATCATTGATTGAAAGCGAGCGCTTTAAATCAATGAACTGCAGTGGCTTTTGCTGTGCCAGAGACCGCCGCCGCCACCCGCTTCTCTCCCCCTGCCTGTCCTGGAGTCCTCCTGAGTCCTATCACCGCCACTTCGACCACACCCCCCACCGCACCGCACCGCCCTGGACAGAGACCGCCACTGCCCCATTGTCTCCCCCATTCCCAGTTTTATAACTACCTGTTCCCGGGGTCCGCGATACTTCTGGCTCTGGCGGCGTCCTCCTGAGCTGTCACTGTGCACACTGACGGGGACGTCGCGTTGAGGACGTCATTGCGACAGCGTAACACAGGACGCCGCAAGAGCCAGAAGTATCGCGGACCCCGGGAACAGGTAATTATACAACCGGGGATGGGGGGAGGCAATGGGGCGGCGGCGGTCTCTGGCTGGGGCAGTGTGGTGGGGGGGTGCGGCGCAGTGCATTATCGGCAAGGTCATTGCCAATAACGTCCAAAATCGTGAATATCAGCCGATAATATCAGCCAAACCGATTATTGGTCGATCCCTAATTTGCAGCAGTACTCGCCTCTCCAGTTAGCAGCTCAGTGATTTTGTTGGTGACTTTTAGGATCTTTAGTGTGTTTTCATCTATCGGTGAGTGAGATAGAAGCTCAAATATACGGACCTGGGTTTGGCTGGTCACACACTCTCCAAATGTCTTTTTTACTACTGTGTAATCCTGTGACATAAAACAAAGATAAATAGCAGTATACATATTACCAGAATCCTTCTCCAGTCTTGTCTGTTTTATGCCATGTGACATTTTCAGCAGAGTCCCTAACCTCTACAGTTAGCAGGTAGATGATGGCAAAGACTGTGATTATTCTGGACCGCAAGAACCTGACACAAGAAAAGGAGAGTATTCTTGTTGGAAATAATCTAATTGTAACTTAAAGTTACAATTTCTGTGACGCATACATTAGAAAATAGACAGGTCAACATTCTTCCTGCATACATGTATTTATTAGAGCAAATAGATAATCATGTAAATATAGTTTAAGCTTTTGGAGGAAATTCTAAGCCCCTGGGCTCAGACTGGGACCAATATGGCAGCATGAATATAAGTAATCTAACAAATCTGACATTATTCAGAGTGTGTAGCTTAAATGGGTACTCTGGTGAAAAACTTTTTTTTTTCTTTTAAATCAACTGGTGCCAGAAAGTTAAACAGATTTGTAAATGACTTCTATTAAAAAAATCTTAATCCTTCCTGTACTTATTAGCTGCTGAATACTACAGAGGAAATTATTTTCTTTTTGGAATGCTCTCTGATGACATCACGAGCACAGTGCTCTTTGCTGACGTCATTATAATAACAATAATAATAAGTCTTTATTTATTGTTGTCCTTAGTGGGATTTGAACCCAAGGCCCCAGCACTGCAAGGCAGCAGTGCTAACCACTGAGCCACCATGCTGCCCTTAGCATACATCTGCAATGCACAGTTGCTAAAATGGACAGAGATGTCAGCAGAGAGCACTGTGCTCGTGATGTCATCAGTGTTCCAAAAAGAAAGGAATTTCCTCTGTAGCATTCAGCAGCTAATAAGTACTGGAAGGATTATTTAAAAGAA
This sequence comes from Hyla sarda, assembly GCF_029499605.1. Classification (NCBI taxonomy): domain Eukaryota; kingdom Metazoa; phylum Chordata; class Amphibia; order Anura; family Hylidae; genus Hyla; species Hyla sarda. Next base: position 185,268,588 of record NC_079195.1, read on the forward strand.
AAAAGGTTTTCACAATGGGTTGAGTCCAGTGGCGTTGCGACCGGGGTGCGGGGGGTGCGGCCCGCACCGGGTGACACCATCCTGATGGGGTGAGACCAGGTACGCCGCCGGTCCTCAGTTGCGCTGCCTGTCTCCATACTAGCAGCCCCCCGCGGCCCCCACTTGCGCTGCCTCTGTAAGAGCATCCCCCCGGTACTCACTTGTTGCGTCTCCGTACTAGCACACACCCCCGGTCACCTGCACAGTGAACCGGCCTGCTCCCCTACGTCTTCTGTTGCGCCGGTCCGACATCCCTCCGCAGGGCCGGCGCAGGAGGACGTGACGTCACTCGCAGAGCGACCGGAGAGAAGGAGCGCTGCGCTGGATGGGTGAGTGAGTGTCTGTCTCTCTCTGTTTGTGTGTCTCTGTCTGTGTGTGACTGTGTGTGTGTGTGTGTGTGTGTGTGTGTGACTGTGAGTGTGTGTCTCTCTGTGTGTGTGACTGTGTGTGTCTGTCGCAATCTCTGTGTGTGGCGCTCTGTCTGTGTGTGACTCTCTGTCTTTGTGTGACTGTGTGTGTGTGACTCTGTGTGTGTCTCTGTGAGTGTGTGTCTCTCTGACTGTGTGTGTGTGTGTGTGTGTGTGTCTCTCTCTCTATCTATCTGTGTGTGTGTGTGTGTGTCTCTGTGTTGTGTGTGTGTTTTTTTTTTTGTGTGTGGGGGGAGGGGGGGTTTGTTTGAACCAGCGATCTAATGTGGGGAGACTTTGACCTATTGTGGGGAACATGCAAGGGAACCTGCGGCCTAATGGGGGGAAACTACTACCAAATGTGGGGAATCTATGCTACCTAATGTGGGGAAACTGCTACCTAATGTGGGGAAACTGCTACCTAATGTTGGAAAATTGCTACCTAATGTGCGAAAACTGCTACCTAATGTGGGGATTCTGTGCTACCTAATGTGGGGAAACTTCTACCTAATGTGTGGAATCTGTGCTACCTAATGTGTGGAATTTGTGCTACCTAATGTGTGGAATCTGTGCTACTTAATGTGGGGAAATTACTACCTAATGTGGGGATTCTGTGCTACCTAATGTGGGGAAACTTCTACCTAATGTGTGGAATCTGTGCAACCTAATGTGTGGAATTTGTGCTACCAAATGTGGGGAATCTATGCTACCTAATGTGGGGAAACTGCTACCTACCTAATGTGGGGGAACTGCTACCTACCTAATGTGGAGAACTGCTACCTACCTAATGTGGGGGAACTGCTACCTACCTTAAGTGGGGGAACTGCTGCCTACCTAATGCTCCCCCCCCCCCGGCAGTAGCACCCTCATCATCCACCAGCAACCCCCCCCCCCCCCAGCAGCAGCACCTCCATCAGCAGATCCTGATGGTGGATGATGGGGGTGCTCCTGCCAGGAGGATGATCCTGCCGATGGACGATGGGGGTGATACTGCCAGGGGGGATGGCCAGTAGCACCCTCATCATCCTCCAGCAACACCTCCCCAGTACTAGCACCCCCATCATCAACTAGCAACACCACCAGATTTATATTCAGAGGGTACAGTATGTGGCAGATTTATATTCAGAGGGCACAATGTGTGGCGGTATATTCAGAGGGTACAGTATGTGGCAGATTTATATTCAGAGGGTACAGTGTGTGGCGCTATGTTCAGAGGGTACAGTATGTGGCAGATTTATATTCAGAGGGTACAGTGTGTGGCAGATTTATATTCAGAGGGTACAGTATGTGGCAGATTTATATTCAGAGTGTACAGTATGTGTTGGTATTATATTCAGAATGTACAGTGTGTGGTAGTATTATATTCAGTGGGTACGGTGTATGGAAGGTTTATAATCAAAGAGTATAGTGTATAGTAGTATTATATTTAGAGGATACAGTGTCTGGCAGGTTTATAATAATAATTGTTTTCATATAGAGGAGGAGAATGCGCTGACATAGTGAGGAGACGTCTGGGCGTCACATTCTGCAGAGAGAAGTTTTAGCTGGACCAGGCGGTATGTACCATCTGAATTCGATAAGGAAAGATTATAGAGAAGACGTCACCTGTAGTCACTGATATCATTGTGTATTCTCCTCACTATAGAGAAGACGTTAACTGTAGTCACTGATATCATTGTGTATTCTCCTCACTATAGAGAAGACGTTAACTGTAGTCACTGATATCATTGTGTATTCTCCTCACTATGTCCTATCAGAGCTGTAGTCACTTGTCAGTTCTACAGTTATGATGAGTGAAACTACAACTCCCAGCATAACCTCACCATTGCATAAAGGGGTACTCTACTGGAAAAAAAATGTTTTAATCAACTGGTGCTACAAAGTTAAACAGATTTATAAATTACTTCTACTTAAAAATCTTAATCCTTCCAGTACTTATTAGCTGCTGTATAAGTGATTCACAGGAAGTTCTTTTCTTTTTTAATTTATTTTCTGTCTGACCACAGTGCTCTGTGCTGACACCTCTGTCCATGTCAAGAACTGTCCATAGTAGGAGCAAATCCCCATTGCAAACCTCTCCTGCTCTGGACAGTTCCTAACATGGACAGACAGAGCACTGTGGACAGACTGGAAAGAACTACACAACTTTCTGTGGAGAATACAACAGCTTATATAAGTACTGTAAAAATCTGTTTAACTTTCTGGCACCAGTTGATATAAAAGTAAATGTTTTCCAGTGGAGTACCCCTTTAAGTAATTCTGGGAGCTGTACATTTAAATGGTGAAAACTTCTTTAACACTTTCCCATTCTGTGGCAGCTGGTATATCTGATTATTATACTGGAATTTCTCACAATGCGCTACAACAGTGGTGTCTGTCACAATAAGCTAAAAACCTACTGAGGGGGGGGGGGGGGAATGTATGGGGGTGACACCATTTTCTACCGCACCGGGTGACACCAACCCTAGCAACGCCACTGGTTGAGTCCTTAAGGGGTTAAAGTAGTAAAATAAAATAAGACTTACATAAATTGGGTATCCTTGTAACCGTATGGACCTACAGAATAAAGATAAGGTGTCATATTTTACAAAAAAGTGCACTGCGTAGAAACGGGAGCCCCCAAAATGTTACAAAATTGTGTTTATTTTTTTATTTCACCCCACAATTTTTTTTTTCCGTTTTGCCACAGGTTATATTATAAAATAATTTATGTCATTACAACGTACAATTGGTGACGAATAAACAAGCCCTTATATGGGTCTGTAGGTGCAAAATTTTAAGCGTTATGATTTTTAGAAGGGAAGGAGGAAAAAACAAAAATGCAAAAAACGAAAATCCTTAAAAGGAGTAGTCCAGTGGTGAACCCAGTGATGAACAACTTATCCCCTATCCTAAGGATAGGGGATAAGTTTGAGATCGCGGGGGGTCCGACCGCTGGGGCCCCTTGCGATCTCCTGTACGGAGCCCCGACAGCCCGCAGGAAGGGGGCGTGTCGACCTCCGCACGAAGCGGCGGCCGACACGCCCCCTCAATACAACTCTATGGCAGAGCCGAAGCGCTGCCTTCGGCAATCTCCGGCTCTGCC